>NC_069501.1:1096201518-1096801518 GCF_027579735.1 Bombina bombina | reverse complement strand
GAGGATTCTAGTCCTCTTGATACTAATTCTATACGTTTGGATAAGGTTTTTAAAGCTCCTGCGGTTATTCCAGAAGTCTTTCCTGTTCCTAATGCTATTTCTGCAGTAATTGCTAAGGAATGGGATAAATTGGGTAATTCATTTACTCCTTCTAAACGTTTTAAGCAATTATATCCTGTTCCGCCTGACAGGTTAGAATTTTGGGACAAAATCCCTAAAGTTGATGGGGCTATTTCTACCCTTGCTAAACGTACTACCATTCCTACGTCAGATGGTACCTCGTTTAAGGATCCTTTAGATAGAAAAATTGAATCTTTTCTAAGAAAAGCTTATCTATGTTCAGGTAATCTTCTTAGACCTGCTATATCATTGGCTGATGTTGCTGCAGCTTCAACTTTTTGGTTGGAAACTCTAGCGCAACAAGTAACAAATCGTGATTCTCATGATATTATTATTCTTCTCCAGCATGCTAATAATTTCATCTGTGATGCCATTTTTGATATTATTAGAGTTGATGTTAGATTTATGTCTCTGGCTATCTTAGCCAGAAGAGCTTTATGGCTTAAGACTTGGAATGCTGATATGGCTTCTAAATCAACTCTACTTTCCATTTCTTTCCAGGGAAACAAATTATTTGGTTCTCAGTTGGATTCTATTATTTCAACTGTTACTGGTGGGAAAGGAACTTTTTTACCACAGGATAAAAAGTCTAAAGGTAAAAACAGGGCTAACAATCGTTTTCGTTCCTTTCGTTTCAACAAAGAACAAAAGCCTGATCCTTCGTCCTCAGGAGCAGTTTCAGTTTGGAAACCATCTCCAGTCTGGAATAAATCCAAGCCTGCTAGAAAGGCAAAGCCTGCTTCTAAGTTCACATGAAGGTACGGCCCTCATTCCAGTTCAGCTGGTAGGGGGCAGGTTACGTTTTTTCAAAGAAATTTGGATCAAATCTGTTCACAATCTTTGGATTCAGAACATTGTTTCAGAAGGGTACAGAATTGGTTTCAAGATGAGACCTCCTGCAAAGAGATTTTTTCTTTCCCATGTCCCAGTAAATCCAGTAAAAGCTCAAGCATTTCTGAATTGTGTTTCAGATCTAGAGTTGGCTGGAGTAATTATGTCAGTTCCAGTTCCGGAACAGGGGATGGGGTTTTATTCAAATCTCTTCATTGTACCAAAGAAGGAGAATTCCTTCAGACCAGTTCTGGATCTAAAATTATTGAATCGTTATGTAAGGATACCAACGTTCAAGATGGTAACTGTAAGGACTATATTGCCTTTTGTTCAGCAAGGGAATTATATGTCCACAATAGATTTACAGGATGCATATCTGCATATTCCGATTCATCCAGATCATTATCAGTTCCTGAGATTCTCTTTTCTAGACAAGCATTACCAATTTGTGGCTCTACCGTTTGGCCTTGCTACAGCTCCAAGAATTTTCACAAAGATTCTCGGTGCTCTTCTGTCTGTAATCAGAGAACAGGGTATTGTGGTATTTCCTTATTTGGACGATATCTTGGTACTTGCTCCGTCTTTACATTTAGCAGAGTCTCATACGAATCGACTTGTGTTGTTTCTTCAAGATCATGGTTGGAGGATCAATTTACCAAAAAGTTCTTTGATTCCTCAAACAAGGGTAACCTTTCTGGGTTTCCAGATAGATTCAGTGTCCATGACTCTGTCTTTAACAGACAAGAGACGTCTAAAATTGATTACAGCTTGTCGAAACCTTCAGTCACAATCATTCCCTTCGGTAGCCTTATGCATGGAAATTCTAGGTCTTATGACTGCTGCATCGGACGCGATCCCCTTTGCTCGTTTTCACATGCGACCTCTTCAGCTCTGTATGCTGAACCAATGGTGCAGGGATTACACGAAGATATCTCAATTAATATCTTTAAAACCGATTGTTCGACACTCTCTAACGTGGTGGACAAATCACCATCGTTTAATTCAGGGGGCTTCTTTTGTTCTTCCGACCTGGACTGTAATTTCAACAGATGCAAGTCTCACAGGTTGGGGAGCTGTGTGGGGATCTCTGACGGCACAAGGAGTTTGGGAATCTCAGGAGGTGAGATTACCGATCAATATTTTGGAACTCCGTGCAATTTTCAGAGCTCTTCAGTTTTGGCCTCTTCTGAAGAGAGAATCGTTCATTTGTTTTCAGACAGACAATGTCACAACTGTGGCATACATCAATCATCAAGGAGGGACTCACAGTCCTCTGGCTATGAAAGAAGTATCTCGAATTTTGGTTTGGGCGGAATCCAGCTCCTGTCTAATCTCTGCGGTTCATATCCCAGGTGTAGACAATTGGGAAGCGGATTATCTCAGTCGCCAAACGTTGCATCCGGGCGAATGGTCTCTTCACCCAGAGGTATTTCTTCAGATTGTTCAATTGTGGGGGCTCCCAGAGATAGATCTGATGGCCTCTCATCTAAACAAGAAACTTCCCAGGTATCTGTCCAGATCCCGGGATCCTCAGGCGGAGGCAGTGGATGCATTATCACTTCCTTGGAAGTATCATCCTGCCTATATCTTTCCGCCTCTAGTTCTTCTTCCAAGAGTAATCTCCAAGATTCTGAGGGAATGCTCGTTTGTTCTGCTAATAGCTCCGGCATGGCCTCACAGGTTTTGGTATGCGGATCTTGTCCGGATGGCATCTTGCCAGCCATGGACTCTTCCGTTAAGACCAGACCTTCTGTCACAAGGTCCTTTTTTCCATCCGGATCTGAAATCCTTAAATTTAAAGGTATGGAGATTGAACGCTTGATTCTTGGTCATAGAGGTTTCTCTGACTCCGTGATTAATACTATGTTACAGGCTCGTAAATCTGTATCTCGAGAGATATATTATAGAGTCTGGAAGATTTATATTTCATGGTGTCTTTCTCATCATTTTTCTTGGCATTCTTTTAGAATACCGAGAATTTTACAATTTCTTCAGGATGGTTTGGATAAGGGTTTGTCCGCAAGTTCTTTGAAAGGACAAATCTCTGCTCTTTCTGTTCTTTTTCACAGAAAGATTGCTATTCTTCCTGATATTCATTGTTTTGTACAAGCTTTGGTTCGTATAAAACCTGTCATTAAGTCAATTTCTCCTCCTTGGAGTTTGAATTTGGTTCTGGGAGCTCTTCAAGCTCCTCCGTTTGAACCTATGCATTCATTGGACATTAAATTACTTTCTTGGAAAGTTTTGTTCCTTTTGGCCATCTCTTCTGCTAGAAGAGTTTCTGAATTATCTGCTCTTTCGTGTGAGTCTCCTTTTCTGATTTTTCATCAGGATAAGGCGGTGTTGCGAACTTCTTTTGAATTTTTACCTAAAGTTGTGAATTCCAACAACATTAGTAGAGAAATTGTGGTTCCTTCATTATGTCCTAATCCTAAGAATTCTAAGGAGAAATCATTGCATTCTTTGGATGTTGTTAGAGCTTTGAAATATTATGTTGAAGCTACGAAATCTTTCCGTAAGACTTCTAGTCTATTTGTTATCTTTTCCGGTTCTAGGAAAGGCCAGAAAGCTTCTGCCATTTCTTTGGCATCTTGGTTGAAATCTTTAATTCATCTTGCCTATGTTGAGTCGGGTAAAACTCCGCCTCAAAGAATTACAGCTCATTCTACTAGGTCAGTATCTACTTCCTGGGCGTTTAGGAATGAAGCTTCGGTTGACCAGATCTGCAAAGCAGCAACTTGGTCTTCTTTGCATACTTTTACTAAATTCTACCATTTTGATGTATTTTCTTCTTCTGAAGCAGTTTTTGGTAGGAAAGTTCTTCAGGCAGCGGTTTCAGTTTGAATCTTCTGCTTATGTTTTTTGTTAAACTTTATTTTGGGTGTGGATTATTTTCAGCAGGAATTGGCTGTCTTTATTTTATCCCTCCCTCTCTAGTGACTCTTGTGTGGAAAGATCCACATCTTGGGTAGTCATTATCCCATACGTCACTAGCTCATGGACTCTTGTTAATTACATGAAAGAAAACATAATTTATGTAAGAACTTACCTGATAAATTCATTTCTTTCATATTAACAAGAGTCCATGAGGCCCACCCTTTTTTGTGGTGGTTATGATTTTTTTGTATAAAGCACAATTATTCCAATTCCTTATTTTATATGCTTCGCACTTTTTCTTATCACCCCACTTCTTGGCTATTCGTTAAACTGATTTGTGGGTGTGGTGAGGGGTGTATTTATAGGCATTTTAAGGTTTGGGAAACTTTGCCCCTCCTGGTAGGAATGTATATCCCATACGTCACTATCTCATGGACTCTTGTTAATATGAAAGAAATGAATTTATCAGGTAAGTTCTTACATAAATTATGTTTTTAAATATCCTGTTATACAAAGGATAAACTACTTTCTGTCACATCTGGAACTCTATTGCTTTTTTACAAAGCATTAATTAAAGGGAAAAAAACCTCTAGTAGGAAGCCATTATTAATGTGTATACACAAAAGGTGCATACAAATGTACAAAAAAAAACAAGACGGTTACATTAAACATAAAATACATACAATTAACAAAGGACCTTCCTGAAATTCTGAAAGACTTATACGAGCACCAGGGTGCACACAAGCGTACATTGGCTTCACCAATCCATTAGATAGAAGAGATTATTCTTGAAGGCCTATGGAGATTTAATGGAGAATTTAGGTCGTGACTCACTTTGTGAAGAGCTTGCAGGAGATAATGCGGAAGGAGAAAGCATGTTGACTTGATTATGGTCCACAGACTGTTTCCGAGAGATACTAGGAGGTTTAGATGGAGGAGGTGTTGTAGATTTAAGGTGGCCACTTGACTGCTGGGAACTAAAAATATTACCTGAAAAAGCACAAAGTACAACGGTCACATACTTACACACTGTCACTGTAAATTCTATGTATCAGTTATCAATAATAATTTGCAAGCACTGCTTATGAAATATGAATAGAATACTGCTGATCAAATAATGTCAGAAATAATAATATACCATATTAATAATACCACTCTCAGTGCATTACATCATTAGATGAAAGCTTGATGCAGTCTATGTATTTAAAGCCTGTGCAGGACTGAGCTGGCGATTGGTAGCTACACCTGTGCCATGTTCATGAGTGGCAATGCATTATGGCTCCTGGATGTAAGTTAAAATATATTTTCAACGCTTTTGTGGGGGTTAAACATACCAATTAAAATTTGTTTGAGAATTAGAACATTTTATTATTACAATATAAGAAAACAATGTATGTGCTCTATTTTTACTATTTATGACAAGCCCAGATTTACTTCCTTTCGAGAAAGAAACCAGGTTGACTGGCCTTGTCACCAAGCTACACTATTTTCTGTTAGTTTTTAGTCAAACAGGGATATGATTCCCAAATCATCTTAAAATGAAAATGGTAAGAAAAATGCCCCATCTGGAAATCTTACTTATTTTTTTGGCTGACCCTTTTTGAACTCACCGAGAAAGGTTCTCATTTAAAAGGGACATTAAACACTAAATACATTTTATAAGCATAATATTGAGGTTATTCCCCACCTACCTCTAGTCAAGGGTGCTTTCATGTTAAAATTTATTTCACTACATTACATTCCACTGCTGTTAGCAGTAAATCTCCTTCAGATACCTGCATGAAATGTATTTAGTGTCCAAAATCCCAAAGGACCATATTATTATTAGCTGCACACAGCCCTAAACCTTACTGAACACCTTAGGGATGAATTGGAACACTGATTAAAGGGACATGAAACCCAAAAGTTTTCTTTCATGATTCAGATAGAGAATACAATTTTAAACAACTTTCCAATTTACTTTTATTATTTAATTTTCTTCCTTCTCTTGTTATCATTTGCTGAACGGTTTATCTAGACAAGCTCAGGAGCAGCAGAGAACCTACGTTCTAGCTGTTGATTTGTGGCTGCATATATTTATTGATTGTGATTGGCTCACCCATGTGTTCAGTTAGAAACCTGTAGTGCACTGCTGCTCCTTCAACACATGATACCAAGAGAACAAAGCAGATTAGGTAATAGAAGTAAATTAGAAAGTTGTTTAAAATTGTATTCTCTCTCTGAATCAGGAAAGAAAAAATGTGGGTTTCATGTAACTTTAAGAGCCACACATTCTCATCCAACATCAGTGCCTGACCTCACATATGCTCGTTTGGCTGAAGGGGCACAAAAAATCACAGACACACTCCAAAATCTTGTGGAAAACCTTCCCATTAGTGTTTTAGCTGCAACTCCATATTAATGCCCATGGCTTTGGAATGATACAGTATGTACAATTAGCTCATATAGGTGTGATGGTCAGGTGTCCACAAATTTTTAATATACCAAAACAGATAATAAGGATACACTCAAAAGCACACAAAAGGTCCTTTTATATATATATATATATATATATATATATATATATATATATATATAGGATCGCAAACACTAGTATAAGTGGCAAGTGTGGGACTCGATGCAGATAGAGAATAGAAACGTAAGAAACCGTCATGCGTTTAAAGCACTACAATTTTTTTAGCTTAGCACCAAAAAAATTAAAAATAACACCTAAAAAATAATAAGAAGAAGAAGAAGAAGAAGAAGAAGAAGAAGAAGAAAAACCAGATATCAATGAGAGACGTCTCTTGGGGATAAATCGTACATGCAAAACTTGATAATTAAGTAGGCTTCAGAGAGGAAAGAACTACAAAAGCTCTATCAGAGGACAACCCCAAGATTATAAGGGATATGTTGTCATGATAATAATTTGAGGATCTATGTAGTAAGCTCCAAAGTGAAGAAAAATAGTAAATACAAGACTATTAATGCACACAGATACATAAATGAACAAACTTCAACGTATGTTGTAGTAACAGATGTAGCAATACTGGAAAATTTTATACCGGTGACTAAACACAACACCAAAATAAGAAGGCAGTCCCAAAGAAAAGGGTTATAACTGTCATGATTAAGATAGAGGATCTATGTGTTTAGAAATGGGTATGGCATAGGCAGTATAAAAGAAAGTCTTAAACAGAAAGAACACATAATTAGTGTAACAATTTTTGCAAATAATCAGTCTTTGTTATCGTGATATTGATAAGCAAATGTCCAGGCATCCACTTATTGAGCGGTAGGAAAAGAATCCTCTGCCTTTGAAAAAGCAATCCAAGCACTCACAGTCTTAGATGTAAGAAGACTGCTGCATCGGAAATGTGAAGTGGAATCAAACAGCCATATGTTCCAAACACTCAGACTCCATGAAGTTTGTTGAAAAAGATAACGAATCCCACAGGTAGGCGTCTCATCAGAGAGATCAGCTGCTGCCTACGTGCGTTTCATCCCCTTGACTGACAGGGACTTCCTCAGGGCTGACATCATTGTAAAGTCCTAAGCCTTTTATAGGCTAAACAAAATACGCCTCCAAGAAATGATGAACATATTCGCCAAAAGATTAAATTTAAATTTCATTACAATGTATATACAACCATATTAAATAAATTTATAAAGAATAATAAATAAGTAGTGCATATAAAAAGCATGCAGATCCTAAACTAAATTTATTCGAGAGAGCTAGAACAAACGAGGGCATCTCCCCGGACTCAGAAAATGCAGGGGTTTTATATTAAAAAAAAGATTATTTTTCTTGTTCATCGATGAAAAGAGGCACTGAAAGGGGAATACTTATGAAACATTTATATTTCTCTGGATCCGTGACGATGATGAAAAACAACAACAACAAAATGTCTGTAAAGGGGCGGAATCGAACCTAGAACTAGATTTGGTATACCCAACTAAAACATCCTAAGCTAGCCATTAAACCGCTAAGTTATTACGGATATAACCACATATGGTGGAAATCTGAGGCTACTAAAAACCTAAAGTGATCTATGTAAAGATAACATTTCATTCCCAGGGCGAAACCAAGAAACTTAAAGGGACATAGGTTCGAATCAGTGAGTCATAAAACCAGACCCAGACTAACCAAGTCAAGTTTAAATATAGCTGAATCTACTCAGTCACTTCAAAGATAACATATCTTATGTTATTTACCAGACACAAAGCATTCCCAAAGTATTATCACCTCAAACTAAAGGACTGCTCAAATATAAATAAAGTGCCAATAACACAGTTTTAATACACTAGAAGCACGAGTAGAGATACATGTATATGTCCATAAAAAATATATAAACATATACAAGATCAGAGCAAATCTTTAAATTACAAGAAAGAAGCAAATTCTAATTTTTCATTCAAACCAAATTCTAATTTTTCTTTCAAACCAGTTGGTGCACAAGTATGCAAACGATAAATCCAGCCTGTTTCTTTTTGGAGGAGGCATTTATCCTGATCTCCTCCTCTCTTGTGTGTTAAGCCAACATCAATGCCAAAGAATTTGAGTAACTCAAAATTTGAATCATGGTAGGTTTGAAAGTGCCTTGCAACACTGCTAGTCTCTTTATTGTTTTTAACATCATCCCGATGTTCTCTTACCCTGTCAAGGAGTTGTCACTTGGTTTTACCCACGTAAAACATAGGACATGGACAAAACAAAAGATAGATAACTCCAAAAGTTTGACAGTTAAGCAGATAATTAATTCGGAAGGTCTTACCTCCAGTAGAAAAGCTGTTGGTTCTGACAATATACCCACAAGACACATTTTCCACATGGAAAACTACCTTTCTGAGACTGATGCATTGTGATCCTATTCTGTTTAGGAGTTTTAACAAAATGGCTTTTTACTAGACAGTCTTTTAGGCTCAAAGCTTGTCTAGCGGTCAATAGGGGACGATTCCCTATCTTCCCTGCAAGTAAAAAAATGCCAATTTTTTGACAAAATGTAACGAATCTTGTCCCAATGACAATTGTATTGTGTGATGAATCTAAGGTTAGATTGTTCAACCACTTTGTTGCTTTTAGCAAACAGAATATCTTCTCTTCAGTTTTCTCACTCGATTCAGGGAACTTTTTAATGAAAACATTTTTAGGTGGCCATGCAACGAAGTTGCAGGACAACCTATTGTTATTGTCAGGATTATTATTATTATTTTTTTTTTTTTTATTATTATTATTATTATTCCGCCACTTTTTCTATTGCCCATAACTTTTGAACTGCTAAAGCAAAGCTCTTGAAATCAGGTATGCTGGTACAGCCTATTGCTCTGCTACATCTCATGCAATATTGAACTCATAGGTCATAAGGTTACGCAGCCATATTGTTTTTTGCGACAAATTTCGATAAACGCTTAATAATCTTTATCTCCGGAACTGCTAATGTTGCAACTTTGAAACTTGCTGTGCTCAGTGCTGCTATGAACTAGATTTGCCATTGCTCAACAGAAGTACCTTGGTCACATGATGTAGCAGCCATCTTGCATTTTGCGAAAATCTTTAAACATCTTCTTCTCTTAAACCGCTTAGTGCAATAAAGCGCAATTTTGCACATATGCTCCTTGCAAGGTCCTCTACCAAGTTTGTTAAAATTGCGATTTTTACATAATCAACATTGCTGCTGTGAGACATTAACCTTTTTATCGCCATTTATTTGCGTAATTTTGCACTTTATACATTAGTTTTACAATGTTTAACAATATTACAGTGTAATAGACACATGATTACACATAGTCATAACCCTTAAAGACAATATTGCAGTTAAAATTCGCATTGCGCAATCGCCTTCGTGTAATAAAACATTTGCAAATTTTCATGAAACTTCTGCAAATTGTAGAGGTCTATAGTGAGCATTAGTATGTGCAATTTGAAAGCCATACATTGCATAGCTTGGCGGCCATTTTGTTTCGTATGCGCCATTTTTACAAACTATAAAAATCTTCTTCTCCGAAACCGCTTATGGGACAGACTTGAAATTTTGTTTGTAGAGTTATATTATGACTAACATTCAGATTTGTTCAAGAGAAGTTGATACGTCATGTGGTTTGGCAGCCATTTTGAATTGTTCAAAATTGCTTAACAATATTTTTAAACTAATAATAAAACAAAAACCGTTTTACAAAAATGCTTTATTTTTGCCATGTTTATTGACAACTATAGTGCGCACTATTGTGCTTAATATGGAGGCTGTATATCTTACGATCGGGCGGCCATCTTGGTTTACGCGAAAATTTCGAAAGTCTATTTTCTCTGCAACCGCTTATGTAAGAACTGTGAAATTTGCTGTACAGTCTTATATTGTGACTTAGATTCACAATTGCTCATTAGGAGAGAATCAGTTACATGATGCGGCAGCAATATCGGTTTTATGTTTATCGTAATTATTTGTAATTCAATACTGCCTCTTTTGAGTCAATTGCTCACAAAACACAAATTACTTATCCTAAACTCTTGAAATCAGGTATGCTGGTACAGCCTATTGCAATGCTTTATCTCATGCAATATTGAACTGATAGGTCATAAGGTTACGCAGCCATATTGTTTTATGCGACAAATTTCGAGAACTGCTTAATAATCTTTAGCTCTGGAACTGCTTATGTTGCAACTTTGAAACTTGCTGTGCTCAGTGCTGCTATGACCTAGATTTGCCATTGCTCAACAGAAGTGCCTTGGTCACATGATGTAGCAGCCATCTTGCATTTTGCGAAAATCTTTAAACATCTTCTTCTCTTAAACCACTTAGTGCAATAAAGCGCAATTTTGCACATATGCTCCTTGCAAGTTCCTCTACCAAGTTTGTTAAAATTGCGATTTTTCCATAATCAACATGGCTGCTGTGAGACATTAACCTTTTTATCGCCATTTAAAAGCGTAATTTTGCACCTTATACATTAGTTTTACAATATTTAACAATATTACAGTGTAATAGACACATGATTACACATAGTCATAACCCTCAAAGACAATATTGCAGTTAAAATTCGCACTGCGCAGTCGCCTTCGTGAAATAAAACATTTGCAAATTTTCATGAAACTTCTGAAAATTGTAGAGGTCTATAGTGAGCATTAGTATGTGCAATTTGAAAGCCATACATTGCATAGCTTGGCGGCCATTTTGTTTCGTATGCACTGTTTTTAAAAGCTACAAAAATCTTCTTCTCCTAAACCGCTTATGGCACACACTTGAAATTTTGTTTACAGAGTTATGTTATGACTAACATTCAGATTTGTTCAAGAGAAGTTGATAGGTCATGTGGTTTGGCAGCCATTTTGAATTGTTCAAAAACGCTTAACGATATTTTTAAATTATTAATAAAACAACAACCGTTTTACAAAAATGCTTTATTTTTGCCATGTGTATTGACATCTATAGTGAGAACTATTGTGCATAATATAGAGGCTTTATATTATATGATCTGGCAGCCATTTTGTTTTACGCGAAAATTTCAAAAATCTATTTTCTCTGCAACCACTTATGTTAGAACTGTGAAACTTGCTGTATAACCTTATATTGTGACCTAGATACACAGTTGTTCATGTTGATGGAATTATTTACAAGCTGTGGCAGCCATATTGATTTACGCGAAAATTTTGAAAATGTGATTTCTTTGCAACCGCTTATGTTAAATCTTTGAAATTTGCTGTATAGCTATATATTGTGACTTAGCAGCTTGTATGCCATTGCAAAGTCGCTGCGCATGGCCACCTCTATCGCTGCTTGCAGCTATATTTATTATTATTATTATTCCGCCACTTTTTCTATTGCCCATAATTTTTGAACTGCTAATGCAAAGCTCTTTAAATCAGGTATGCTAGTACAGCCTATTGCAATGCTACATCTCTTGCAATATTGAACTCATAGGTCATAAGGTTACGCAGCCATATTGCTTTTTGCGACAAATTTCGAGAAACGCTTAATAATCTTTATCTCTGGAACTGCTAACGTTACAACTTTGAAACTTGCTGTGCGCAGTGCTGCTATGAACTAGATTTGCCATTGCTCAACAGAAGTGCCTTGGTCACATGATGTAGCAGCCATCTTGCATTTTGCGATAATCTTTAAACATGTTCTCTTAAACCGCTTACTGCAATAAAGCGTAATTTTGCAAATATGTTCCTTGCAAGGCCCTCTACTAAGTTTGTTCAAACTGCGATTTTTTCTTAATCAACATGGCTACCGTGAGACATTAACCTTTTTATCACCATTTAATTGCGTAATTTTGCACTTTATACATTAGTTTTACAATATTTAACAATATTACAGTGTAATAGACAAATGATTACACAGTCATAACCCTTAAAGACAATATTGCAGTTAAAATTCGCATTGCGCAGTCGCCTTCGTGAAATAAAACATTTGCAAATTGTCATGAAACTTCTGCAAATTATAGAGGTCTATAGTGAGCATTAGTATGTGCAATTTGAAAGCCATACATTGCATAGCTTGGCAGCCATTTTGTTTCGTATGCGCCATTTTTAAAAACTATAAAAAATCTTCTTCTCTGAAACCGCTTATGGGACAGACTTGAAACTTTGTTTATAGAGTTATCTTATGACTGACATTCAGATTTGTTCAAGAGAAGTTGATAAGTCATGTGGTTTGGCAGCCATTTTGAATTGTTCAAAATTGCTTAACGATATATTTAAATTAATAATAAAACAAAAAACGTTTTACAAAAATGCTTTATTTTTGCCATGTTTATTGACATCTATAGTGAGCACTATTGTGCGTAATATGGAGGCTGTATATCTTACGATCGGGCAGCCATTTTGGTTTACGCGAAAATTTCGAAAGTCTATTTTCTCTGCAACTGCTTATGTAAGAACTGTGAAATTTGCTGTTCAGTCTTATATTGTGACCTAGATTCACAATTGCTCATTAGGAGAGAATCAGTCACATGATGCGGAAGCAATATCGGTTTTATGTTTATCGTAATTATTTGTAATTCAATACTGCCTCTTTTGAGTCAATTGCTCACAAAACACAAATTACTTATGCTAAACTCTTGAAATCAGGTATGCTGATACAGCTTATTGCTCTGCTACATCTCATGCAATATTGAACTCATAGGTCATAAAGTTACGCAGCCATATTGTTTTTTGCGACAAATTTCGAAAACTGCTTAATAATCTTCAGCTCTGGAACTGCTTATGTTGCAACTTTAAAACTTGTGGTGCTTAGTGCTGCTATGACCCAGATTTGCCATTGCTCAACAGAAGTACCTTGGTCACATGATGTAGCCGCCATCTTGCATTTTGCGAAAATCTTTAAACATCTTCTTCTCTTAAACCGCTTAGTGCAATAAAGCGCAATTTTGCACATATGCTCCTTGCAAGGTCCTCTACCAAGTTTGTTAAAATTGAGATTTTTCCATAATCAACATGGCTGCTATGAGACATTAACCTTTTTATCGTTATTTAATTGCGTAATTTTGCACTTTATACATTAGTTTTACAATATTTAATAATATTACAGTGTAATAGACACATGATTACACAGTCATAACCCTTAAAGACAATATTGCAGTTAAAATTCGCATTGCGCAGTCACCTTCGTGAAATAAAACAGTTCCAAATTTTCATGAAACTTCTGCAAATTGTAGAGGTCTATAGTGAGCATTAGTATGTGCAATTTGAAAGGCATACATTGCATAGCTTGGCTGCCATTTTGTTTCCTATGCACTGTTTTTAAAAACTATAAAAATCTTCTTCTCCGAAAGCGCTTATGGCACACACTTGAAATTTTGTTTACAGAGTTATCTTATGACTAACATTCAGATTTGTTCAAGAGAAGCTGATACTTCATGTGGTTTGGCAGCCATTTTGAATTGTTCAAAAACGCTTAACGATATTTTTAAATTAATAATAAAACAAAAACCATTTTACAAAAATGCTTTATTTTTGCCATGTTTATTGACATCTATGGTGACAATTATTATGCATAATATGGAGGCTGTATATCATATGATCTGGCAGCCATTTTGTTTTATGTGAATATTTTGAAAAATCTATTTTCTCTGCAACTGCTTATGTTAGAACTGTGAAACTTGCTGTATAACCTTATATTGTGACCTAGAGTCACAGTTGTTCATGTTGAAGGAATTGGTCACAAGCTGTGGCAGCCATATTGGTTTACGCGAACATTTCGAAAATGTGTTTTCTTTCTAACTGCTTATGTTAAAGCTGTGAAATTTGCTGTATAACTTTATATTGTCACCTAGAGTTACATCTGATCGTGATCAAAGTATTGGTCATATGGTGGGGCAGCCATCTTGAAAAACGCAAAAATTTAGAAAATGTGTTTTCTTTCCACCTGCTAATGATAGAATTGTAAAAACTTCTATAAAGCTTTATATTGTGACTTGCTGCTTGTATGCCATTGCAATGTCGATGCGCATGGCCACCTCTATCGCTGCTTGCAGCTATATTTTTTATTGAATTTTCCATTTGTAAAGAAATGTATACATAACATAAACGTATGAATCATAATTATCATCAAATTCACATTTTCTTTTACAAGATATGACGAGTCCACGGATTTCATCCTTACTTATGGGATATCGCCTGGTCAGCAGGAGGAGGCAAAGAGCACCACAGCAGAGCTGTATAGATAGCTCCTCCCTTCCCTCCCACCCCAGTCATTCTCTTTGCCTGTGTTAGTGATAGGAAGAGGTAAAGTGAGGTGTTAGTTTAGATTCTTCAATCAAGTGTTTATTATTTTTAAATGGTACCAGTGTGTGCTATTTTTTCAGGGCTAGAGCTTCTGGCTTTTCAGCAATGGACTGGGGAGATTTTCATTCTTTCTACGCTCCCATATTGATTGCTGCCCTGCTGATGGTCTTAGCAGATATCATCTAAGACCCTGTTTGTCCCCACAGATGTGCTGGAGGTGAGGAAAAGGAACATCTTCATTGTGTGGGACAGCTTCATACTGCGTTCAGCATTGAGGTATGTACAGTCATTTATTTCTGGGGAGACTGAAGTATCTCAGAACAGACTGGCACTTATTCCCTGTACAGGGAAGGGGTAATCATTTTGCACAGGGTCAAATTGTGTGCATAGGTATCCCCTTTTTATTTGGAAATTCAGCATAATCAGTGACATAATAAAGGGTTAACCGGTGGCTATGTTTTATTGTGGGTTTGACGCTGGGAGAAGATTGTGGCTTGAGCAGCAAAGTGTTCTAACTTTAACTTTGGCTAATATAATAGTGTGTTTTAATTGTGAGGGGGCACATTGATGGTTCGAGGTACTCTTTATAAGATACCGACATGTTTATTTCCCATGCGGTTCTTACTGTAGCCGGGGATTTTAGTTGCGCCCACGATGGGCAGGGCTTAGAGTTTTGCGTGCTCAGACGCGCATTTACTATCTGGATCCTGTCTTAGAGCAGCATGTCTCTAGGCTCCGGGGGTGGTCTAAGTCGCTTGTGTTTGCAATTATCACAAGCGGCCTTAGGAGCGCCGTTCACGGAGGTCTATTCAGTGTTCGTTGGGACAGGTAGGTAGAATTAAGGCCCTTAAGCTGGCTAATTCTTTTATTACGGATGCTTCCTTTCAGATCACCAAATTAGCGGCTAAGAGTTCGGTATTCTCCATCTTAGCACGAAGAGCTTTATGGTTAAAATCTTGGTCTGCGGATGTGTCCTCTAAATCCAAGCTTTTGGCTATTCCTTTCAAGGGAAAGACCCTATTCTGGCCTGACTTGAAAGAAATAATTTCTGATATTACGGGAGGTAAGGGTTATCTCCTCCCTCAAGACAAAACATCAAAACAAAGGGGACAACAGAGTAATTTTCATTCCTTTCGTAATTTTAAAGGAGTCCCCCTTTCCTCTTCCGCTAAACAGGAAGGGAATTATACACAAGCCAAGCCCACCTGGTGCTTTTCCATGGTGGCCTAGTGGATAGCTAAGGCACCTTGTAAGCAAGAGGTTTAGAGTTCACATCCCAGTCTGGCTGTTGGGTTTCCATGCTGCCTGCCCTTCTACAAGGCCCAACCAGGCTTGGAACAAGGGCAAACAACCCAAGAAGCCCGCTGCTGCTCCCAAGACAGCATGAAGGGGCGGCCCCTGATCTGGGACCAGATCTAGTAGGGGGCAGACTCTCTTTGTCCAGGCTTGGATAAGAGACGTTCAGGATCCCTGGACACTAGAAATCGTGTCTCAAGGGTATCAGTTGGAGTTCAAAAATTCCTCCCCAAGGGGAAGGTTTCTTCTTTCACGATTGTTTGTAGACCAGATAAAAAGAGAGGCGTTCTTACGTTTTGTAAAAGACCTCTCCACTATGGGAGTAATTTGTCCCGTTCCAATACAGGAACAGGGGCAGGGTTTTTACTCAAATCTTTTTGTGGTTCCCAAAAAAGAGGGAACGTTGCGACCCATTTTAGATCTCAAGAGTCTAAACTAGTTTCTCAGAGTCCCTTCCTTCAAGATGGAGACTATTCGGACAATTCTTCCATTGATCCATGAGGGTCAATATATGACTACCGTGGACTTAAAGGATGCATATCTTCATATTCCTATCCACAGAGATCATCACAAGTTCCTGAGGTTTGCCTTTCTGGACAAACATTTTCAGTTCGTGGCCCTTCCTTTCGGACTGGCCACGGCACCCAGAATCTTCACGAAGGTTCTAGGGTCTCTGCTGGTGGTTATCAGGCTGCGGGGCATTGCAGTGGCGCCTTAGCTGGACGTTATTCTGATCCAGGCGTCGTCTTATCAGCTGACAAGGTCTCATACCGACATTGTTCTCTCCTTTCTAAGGACTCACGGGTGGAAGGTGAATCTAGAAAAGAGTTCTCTAATCCCACAGAGAAGGGTTCCGTTGATGGGAACTCTAATAGACTCTCTATCCATGAAAATCTTTTTGACGGAAGTCACAAAGTTAAAAATTCTGAATACAATCAGATCCCTTCAGTCCAATCCTCGGCCATCAGTGGCTCAGTGCATGGAGGTAATTGGATTAATGGTGGCTGCAATGGACATCATTCCGTTTGGTCGTTTTCATCTCAGACCTCTACAACTGAGCATGCTCAGACAATGGAATGGCGATTAAGCAAATTTGTCTCCTCAAATAGATCTGGATAAGGAGACGAGGGACTCTCTTCTTTGGTGGTTGTCACTGGATCATATGTCCGAAGGGACGTGCTTCCGCAGACCCTCATGGGTGATAGTGACAACGGACGCCAGCCTACTAGGATGGGGTGCAGTTTGGAATTCCCTGAAGGCTCAGGGTGTGTGGATACCCATAGCTCCTGTGTGGCCTTGCAGGACTTGGTATGCTGATCTGGTAGACATATCCTCTCTGCCGCTGTAGAAGCTTCCATTGAGGCAGGACCTTCTCATTCAGGGACCCTTCCATCATCTGAATCTAATTTCTCTGCAGCTGACTGCTTGGAGATTGAACGCTTGATTTTATCTAAGCGTGGGTTCTCTGATTCTGTCATTGATACCTTGATCCAGGCACGTAAGCCTGTTACTAGAAAGATTTACCATAAGATATGGCGCAAATATCTTTATTGGTGTGAATCCAAGGGCTACTCATGGAGTAAGATTAGGATTCCTAGGATTTTATCTTTTCTCTAAGAAGGATTGGAGAAAGGATTATCAGCAAGTTCCTTAAAGGGACAGATTTCTGCTTTATCTATTTTGCTACACAAACGTCTGGCAGATATTCCGGATGTTCAATCTTTTTGTCAGGCTCTGACTAGAATCAGGCCTGTATTTAGACCTATTACTCCTCCTTGGATTTTGAATTTAGTTCTTAATGTTCTTCAAGGGGTTCCGTTTGAACCTATGCATTCCATAGATATTAAATTGTTATCTTGTAAAGTTTTATTTTTGGTTGCTATTTCTTCTGAGTTTCTGAGCTTTCGGCATTACAATGTGATTCTCCTTATTTTTCATTCCGATAAGGTAGTGTTACGTACCAAACCTGGTTTTCTTCCTAAGGTTGTTTCCAACAAAAATATTAATCAGGAAATGATTGTTCCTTCATTGTGTCCTAATCCTTCCTCTAAGAAGGAGCGTCTGTTACATAACTTGGACGTGGTCCGTGCCCTGAAGTTTTACTTGCAGGCGACTAAAGAATTTCGTCAATAATCTTCATTATTTGTTGTTTTTTCTGGAAACGTAGGGGCCAGAAAGCTACGGCTACCTCTCATTCTTTTTGGCTGAAGAGTATCATCCGTTTTGCATATGAGACTGCTGGACAGAAGCCTCCTGAAAGAATTACGGCTCATTCTACTAGGGCTGTGGCTTCCTCATGGGCATTTAAAAATGATGCTTCTGTTGAACAGATTTGCAAGGCTGCAACTTGGTCGTTTCTTCACACTTTTTCCAAATTTGATACTTTTGCCTCGTCCAAGGCTGTTTTTGGGAGAAAGGTTCTTCCAGCAGTGGTGCCTTCCGTTTAGGTTCCTGTCTTGTCCCTCCCTTTCATCCGTGTCCTATAGCTTTGGTATTGTATCCCATAAGTAAGGATGAAATCCGTGGACTCGTCATATCTTGTAAAAGAAAAGGAAATTTATGCTTAACTAATAAATTTATTTCTTTTACGATATGATGAGTCCACGGCCCACCCTGTCATTTTCTAAGACAGGTCTTTATTTTTGTTAAACTTCAGTCACCTCTGCACCTTGGCTTTTCCTTTCTCTTCCTAACTTCGATCAAATGACTGGAGTGGGAGGGAAGGGAGGAGCTATATATACAGCTCTGCTGTGGTGCTCTTTGCCTCCTCCTGCTGACCAGGAGGCGATATCCCATAAGTAAGGATGAAATCCGTGGACTCGTCATATCGTAATAGAAATAAATTTATCAGGTAAGCATACATTTCCTTTTTTAACAGATCTATCTTATCTCATCCGAAAGCATCATTTATACAGTCCAAACAAACAATGCCGTACTGTAACATTTATTTCAGGATATATAATCTCTTTTCAAAGTAGGGGAGGGGTCAGCCCGCAAAGAAAAAACTCTCATTTACCTCATTTGTCTAACTTAGAGACTCCTCTCCCGTCTCTGGGAGTTTGGGATGCGACCGATTTAGGGAACTTTTAACCACATTTTGAGAATAGCCTCTAGCCAGAAATCTCTCTTTCATTTTTGTTGCATGAAACTCAAAACTGGAATTAGTGGAACAGTTTCTACGTAAACACAAAAACTGTCCATAAGGAATTCCTTTTTTCAAAGAATAGGGATGATTACTTTGTGCTTGAAAAAGACTATTGGTAGCAGTAGGCTTACAATAAATCTCAGTCTGTAAATATCTACCTTGTTTCTTAATCAAAATGTCAAGAAAAGGCAGCATGAAAGAATTAGCTTCATAAGTTAACAAGATATTATAGTCATGGGGAATGATTTCTAATTGTACATAATTCTCAAGACTAGAAGTCTCTGCTCTTAACCTAATTTGTTTAGAAAGTAGACTCTTATATTTCTTAAAAGCTGAGAAGATATTGGGAATTTCCCCTTTGCTTGGGATTGGTTTATCCTATTATTTTTGCGATAAAGGTTTGCAAGTGTGAATTTTTCTTGTTGGAGTATAGAGGATATATTCTTGTGAACCTGATACTATGGCATTTGTCCTAAATGATGAAAAATGGGAGGCTGAACTGAATGAAAGCCTTTCCTCTGGCTCATATGATGCAGACAAGGGGGAAACTCCCAATAATATCTTTTCAGCTTTTAAGAAATATAAAAGTCTAGTTTCTAAACAAATTAGGTTAAGAGCAGAGACTTCTAGTCTTGAGAATTATGTACAATTAGAAATCATTCCCCGTGGTCTTCGACTGAGATTAGATCCTGGAACAAACCTTAGAGAGGATGATGAAGAGGGTGAAGATTTCATGGGAGATTGGAATAAGAAATTATCCACATGTTCCTTGGGACTGATGGAGATAATGATTAAAAAAGATAAAAAACTAATTGGGACAAGATTTGTTACATTTTGTCAAAACATTGGCATTTTTTACTTGCAGACAGAAAACTTGCAGGGAAGGTAGGGAATCGTCCCCTATTGACCGCTAGAAAAGCTTTGAGCCTAAAAGACTGTCTAGTAAAAAGCCATTTTGTTAAAACTCCTAAAAAGAATTGGCTCACAATGCATCAGTCTCAGAAAGGTAGTTTTCCGTGTGTAAATCTTGTGGGTATATTGTCAGAACCAACAGCTTTTCTACTGGAGGTAAGACCTTTCCGAATTAATTATCTGATTAACTGTCAAACCTTTGGAGTTATCTATCTTTTGTTCATGTCCTAGGTTTTACGTGGGTAAAACCAAGCGACAACTCCTTGACAGGGTAAGAGAACATCGGGATGATGTTAAAAACAATAAAGAGACTAGCAGTGTTGGAAGGCACTTTCAAACCTACCATGATTCGAATTTTGAGTTACTCAAATTCAATGGCATTGATGTTGGCTTAACACACAAGAGAGGAGGAGATCAGGATAAATGCCTCCTCCAAAAAGAAACAGGCTGGATTTATCGTTTGCATACTTGTGGTTTGAATAAAAAATTTGAGTTTGCTTCTTCCTTGTAATTTAAGGATTTGCTCTGATCTTGATGTTTGTCTATGTATATGTTTATAGATTTTTTATGGACATATACATGTATCTCTACGCTTGCTTCTAGTGTATTAACAGTGTGTTATTGGCACTTTATTTATATTTGAGCAGTCATTTAGTTTGAGGTGATAATACTTTGGGAATGCTTTATGTGTCTGGTAAATAACATAAGATATAAGTTCTGTAAAGCGATTTTGGATGAATCTTTCAAGTGACTGAGTAGATTCAGCTATATTTAAACTTGACTTGGTTAGTCTGGGTCTGGTTTTATGACTCACTGATTCGAACCTATGTCTTTTTACGTTTCATGGTTTCGCCCTGGGAATGAAATGTTATCTTTACATAGATCACTTTAGGTTTTTAGTAGACTCAGATTTCCACCATATGTGGTTATATCTGTAATAGCTTAGCGGTTTAATGGCTAGCTTAGGATGTTTTAGTATACCAAATCTTTAAGTTCTAGGTTTGATTCCGCCCCTTTACAGACATTTTGTTGTTGTTGTTTTTCATCATCGTCACAGATCCAGCGAAATATAAATATTTCATAAGTATTCCCCTTTCAGTGCCTCTTTTCATCGAATAACAAGAAAAATAATCTTTTTTTGAATATAAAACCCATTGTCTGCATTTTCTGAGTCAGGGGAGATGCCCTCGTTTGTTCTAGCTTTCTCAAAAAAATGTAGTTTAGGATCTGCATGCTTTTTATATGCACTACTTATTTATTATTCTTTATAAATTTTTTATTTCATATGGTTGTATATACATTGTAATGAAATTTAAATTTAATCTTTTGGCGAATATATGTTGTTCATTTCTTGGAGGCGTGTTTTGTTTAGCCTATAAAAGGCTTAGGACTTTACAATGACATCAGCCCTGAGGAAGTCCCTGTCAGTCAAGGGGATGAAACGCGCGTAGGCAGCAGCTGATCTCTCTGATGAGACGCCTACCTGTGGGATTCGTTATCTTTTTCAACAAACTTCATGGAGTCTGAGTGTTTGGAACATATGGCTGTTTGATTCCACTTCACATTTCCGATGCAGTAGTCTTTTTTCATCTAAGACTGAGTGCTTGGATTGCTTTTTGAAAGGCAGAGGATTATTTTCCTACCGCTCAATAAGTGGATGCCTGGACATTTGCTTATCAATATCATGATAACAAAGAAAGACTGATTATTTGCAAAAATTGTTACACTAATTATGTGTTCTTTCTGTTTAAGACTTTCTTTTATACTGCCTATGCCATACCAATTTCTAAACACATAGATCCTCTATCTTAATCATGACAGTTATAACCCTTTTCTTTGGGACTGCCCTCTGATTTTGGTGTTGTGTTTAATCACCGGTATAAAATTTTCCGTGTATTGCTAGATCTGTTACTACAACATACGTTGAAGTTTGTTCATTTATGTATCTGTGTGCATTGATAGTCTTGTATTTACTATTTTTCTTCACTTTGGAGCTTACTACATTGATCCTCAAATTATTATCATGACAACATATCCCTTATAATCTTGGGGTTGTCCTCTGATAGAGGTGTTGTAGTTCTTTGCTCTCTGAAGCCTACTTAATTATCTATCAAATTTCACATATACGATTTATCCCCAAGAGACGTCTCTCATTGATATCTGGTTTTTCTTATTATTATTTTTAGGTGTTATTTTTCATTATTAATTTTTTGGTGTTAAGCTAATAAAATTGTAGTGATTTAAACGCATGCCTGTTTCTTAAGTTTCTGTTCTCTATCTCCATTCAGTCCCACACTTGCCACTTATACTAGTGTTTGCGATCCTATATATATATATATATAAAATATATATATATATATATATATATATATATATATATATATATGGACCATTTGTGTGCTTTTGAGTGCTTTTGATATATATATTTAGCACCTTTTGTGTGTTTTTGAGTGTTCTGAATTCCCTATCTTTTCATAAGGATTACTTATCCTTATTATACAAAAAGACAGAAAGGTTGCCTCCTAGTGTAGCTAGTAAAATTACTAGCCTGAGGAAACGGCGTGGTGAACGATGAGAAACGCGTAGCGAGTTCTACTGATTTTAAGTATCACATTTGTTATTTTTTTATGTTGTTATTTTACCAGTATATAAAGCTTTTTAAACTATATACCTGGAGTCTCCGATTATTACACTTGCTGCTTACATCAACCATTGAAGGGAATACCTCCCGATTGATCCATATGTGCCCTGGGACACTGAAATATACCCAGTATGCGAAACTAGCACTGTTGTGTGCGCTCTTGATTGTGAGTATCCATTTGTGATCTGCCTAAAGGGTCTACATACCTAATTGATCTACACTAGGAGTTGCCCTCTTTTCTTTGCACTTATCCTTATTATCTGTCTTTTGTTTTGGTATATTAATTATCTATATAGGGCCTGCCCCTCTATCTAATATTTGTACACACATAATTATAATATAATTTTTGAAGCAGCTCCCTTATCTGCATCGTTTTTAAAGTCCACATACTTTTAGCCATATACATTGTGTGTGTGTACGTACGTGTATATATATATATATATATATATATATATATATATATATATTGCTTTTTGTAAAATAAAAGGTACCGGTACTCATTGATTATTGATTGATATATTCTGCTCATTAACTTTGAGATAAGCAAAGGGACAACATTATTTACAATGTCTGATGTATTTTGGATGATTACAAATTTTATGTGTTATGAGCTGGCAGAGGTGGGGGTACGCAGTACCAGTAAGTACCCCCACAATAAAAGCCTATATATATATATATATATATATATATATATATATATATATATATATATACATACACACGCACTATTGTACATTTGGTTTTATCTTAAAAATATTTAATCACCACTATTTCATATACATGAATACTGGAATGCTTTTTTTACTACACAGACAGAAGAGAAGCTAAACTGCATTTTATAGAAAACGTTGGTTTTAAGAAAACCTTAGCAGGGGTTAAACGCATAAAAGAAATTGTTTAAGCATAAACAAAAAGGAAATTTATGCTTACCTGATAAATTGATTTCTTCTATGATACGACGAGTCCATGGATTCATCCTTTACTTGTGGGATATTATCCTCCTGCTAACAGGAAGTGGCAAAGAGGACCACAGCAGAGCTGTCTATATAGCTCCTCCCTTGACTCCAACCCCAGTCATTCGACCGAAGGTATAGGAAGAAAAAGGAGAAACTAAAAGGTGCAGAGGTGACTGAAGTTTTAAACCAAAAAATATAATCTGTCTTAAAATGACAGGGCGGGCCATGGACTCGTCGTATCATAGAAGAAATCAATTTATCAGGTAAGCATAAATTTCCTTTTCTTCTATAAGATACGACGAGTCCACGGATTCATCCTTTACTTGTGGGATACAATACCAAAGCTACAGGACATGGATGAACGGGAGGGACAAGACAGATACCTAAACAGAAGGCACCACTGCTTGAAGAACTTTTCTCCCAAAAAAAGCCTCCGAAAAAGCAAAAGTATCAAATTTGTAAAATTTGGAAAAGGTATGAAGGGAAGACCAAGTCGCAGCCTTACAAATCTTTTCAACAGAAGCATCGTTTTTAAAAGCCCATGTGGAAGCCACCGCTCTAGTAGAATGAGCTGTAATTTTTTCAGGAGGCTGCTGTCCAGCAGTCTCGTATGCCAAACGGATGATGCTTTTCAGCCAAAAAGAAAGAGAGGTAGCCGTAGCTTTTTGATCTCTACGCTTTCCAGAATAGACAACAAACAGAGAAGATGTTTGACGGAAGTCCTTGGTCGCTTACAAGTAAAACTTCAAGGCACGAACCACGTCCAAGTTATGTAACAGACGCTCCTTCTTAGAAGAAGGGTTAGGACACAGAGAAGGAACAACAATTTCCTGATTAATATTCTTATTTGAAACAACCTTAGGAAGGAATCCAGGTTTAGTATGCAAAACCACCTTATCAGAATGGAATATAAGATAAGGCGAGTCGCATTGTAACGCAGATAGCTCAGAAACTCTTCAAGCAGAAGAGATAGCTACTAAAAACAGAACTTTCCAAGATAGAAGTTTAATATCTATAGAATGCATGGGTTCAAACGGAACCCCTTGAAGAACATTTAGAACTAAATTCAAACTCCATGGCGGAGCAACAGGTTTAAACACAGGCTTAATTTTAACCAAAGCCTGACAAAACGACTGAACGTCTGGGACATTTGCCAGATGCTTGTGTAGTAAGATTGACAAAGCAGAAATCTGTCCCTTTAAGGAACTAGCTGATAACCCCTTCTCCAATCCTTCTTGGAGAAAAGACAAAATCCTAGGAATCCTGATCTTACTCCATGAGTAGCCTTTGGATTCGCACCAATAAAGATATTTACGCCATATCTTATGATAAATTTTTCTAGTGACAGGCTTTCGAGCCTGAATCAAGGTATCAATGACCGACTCAGAGAATCCCCGCTTAGATAAGCATTCAATCTCCAGGCAGTCAGCAGCAGAGAAACTAGATTTGGATGTTGGAACGGACCCTGAATGAGAAGGTCCTGTCTCAATGGCAGTTTCTACTGTGGCAGAGATGACATTTCCACCAGGTCTGCATACCAAGTCCTGCGTGGCCACGCAGGCGCTATCAAAATTACAGAAGCCCTCTCCTGTTTGATTCTGGCAATCAGACGAGGTAGGAGAGGAAAAGGAGGAAACACATAAGCCAGTCTGAACGACCACGGTACTGCTAGAGCATCTATCAGTACTGCTTGAGGATCCCTTGATCTGGACCCGTAACAAGGAAGCTTGGCATTCTGACGAGATGCCATCAGATCCAATTCTGGTGTGCCCCATTGATGAATCAATTGTGCAAATACCTCCGGATGGAGCTCCCACTCCCTCGGATGAAAAGTCTGACGACTTAGAAAATCCGCTTCCCAGTTCTCCACTCCTGGGATATATATTGCTGATAGATGGCAAGAGTGAGTCTCTGCCCATCGAATTATTTTGGAAACCTCTATCATCGCTAGAGAACTCCATGTTCCCCCTTGATGATTGATATATGCTACAGTCATGATATTGTCCGACTGGAATCTTATGAATTTGGCCGAAGCCAGCTGAGGCCACACCTGAAGCGCGTTGAATGTCGCTCTCAGTTCTACAATATTTATTGATAGTAGGGACTCCTCCTGAGTCCACACACCCTGAGCCTTGAGGGAATTCCAGACTGCACCCCAGCCCAAGAGGCTGGCGTCCGTCCTCACTATGACCCATGCTGGCCTACGGAAGCACATTCCCTGGGACAGATGATCCTGTGACAACCACCAAAGAAGAGAGTCTCTGGTTTCTAGATCCAGATTTATCCGCGAGATAAGTCCGCATAATCCCCATTCCACTGTCTGAGCATGCACAGTTGCAGTGGTCTGAGATGTAAGTGAGCAAACGGAACTATGTCCATTGCCGCTACCATTAGTCCAATTACCTCCATACACTGAGCCACTGATGGCCGAGGAATGGAATGAAGTGCTCGGCAAGTGGTTAAGATCTTTGATTTTTTTTTTTCATGTCCACCGAGTCTATCAGAGTTCCTAGGAATGGAACTCTTGTCAGAGGAACAAGTGTTTTTTAGAAAAGCCAACACAATATCCGTATGAGATTTGGCTAAATGGTAAGTTGACGTCTGAATCAAAATATCATACAGATAGGGCGCCACTGCTATGCCCCGCGGCCTTAGAACCACCAGAAGGGACCCTAGCACCTTTGTGAAAATTCTGGGAGCTGTTACCAACCCGAAAGGAAGGGCCACAAACTGGTAATGTTTGTCCAGAAAGGCGAATCTGAGGAACTGGTGATGATCTTTGTGGATAGGAATGTGAAGATACGCATCTTTCAAAGCCACAGTGGTCATATATTGACCCTCCTGGATCATTGGTAAAATAGTCCGAATGGTCTCCATCTTGAAGGATGGGACTCTGATAAATTTGTTTAGAGTTTTGAGATCTAAAATCGGTCTGAAGGTTCCCTCTTTTTTGGGAACCACGAACAGATTGGAATAAAACCCATGCACCTGTTCTGCTTTTGGAACTGGGCAGATTACACCCATGGTATATAGGTCTTCTACACAGCGTAAGAACGCCTCTCTTTTTGTCTGGCTTACAGACAAACGTGAAAGATGAAATCTCCCCTGTGGGAGAGAATCTTTGAATTCTAGACGATACCCCTGGGTCACGATTTCTAATGCCCAGGAATCATGAACATCTCTTGCCCAAGCCTGAGCGAAGAGAGAAAGTCTGCCCCCTACTAGATCCGGTCCCGGATCGGGGGCTGCCCCTTCATGCTGTCTTGGTAGCAGCAGCGGGCTTCTTGGCCTGTTTACCTTTATTCCAGGTCTGGTTAGGTTTCCAGACTGACTTGGATTGTGCAAAATTCCCCTCCTGCTTCGTGGCGGAGGAGGAAGTGGAGGGTCCACCTTTAAAGTTCCGAAAGGAACGAAAATTGTTTTGTTTGGCCCTCATTCTAACCGTCTTGTCTTGAGGAAGGGCATGGCCTTTACCTCCAGTAATGTCGGAAATGATCTCCTTCAGTTCAGGCCCGAATAGGGTCTTACCCTTGAAAGGAATAGCTAACAGCTTACATTTTGATGACACATCAGCAGATCAAGACTTAAGCCATAACGCTCTACACGCTAAAATGGCAAAACCTGCATTCTTTGCCGCTAATTTAGCCATTTGAAAAGCGGCATCTGTAATAAAAGAATTTGCTAGCTTGAGAGCCTTAATTCTATCCAAAATATCATCTAATGGGGTCTCAACATTAAGAGACTCCTCTAGAGCCTCAAACCAAAAAGCTGCTGCAGTAGTTACAGGAACAATGCACGCTATAGGTTGTAGAAGAAAACCTTGATGAATAAACAATTTCTTTAACAGACCCTCTAATTTTTTATCCATAGGATCTTTGAAAGCACAACTGTCCTCAATAGGTATAGTTGTACGCTTAGCCAGGGTAGAAATAGCCCCCTCCACCTTAGGGACCGTCTGCCAGGAATTTCCGAATGGTGTCAGCTATGGGAAACTTTTTCTTAAAAGTAGGAGGGGGAGAGAACGGAATGCCTGGTCTATCCCTTTCCTTAGTAACCATGTCCAAAATTCTTCTAGGGACTGGAAAAACATTAGTTTAAGTAGGGACCTCTAGATATTTATCCATTTTACACAATTTCTCTGGAGGAATGGCAATAGGGTCACAATCATCCAGAGTCGCTAAAACCTCCCTGAGTAACAAGCAGAGGTGTTCAAGCTTAAACTTAAAGGCCGTCACATCTGAGTCTGTTAGAGGGAACATCTTTCCTGAATCAGAAAGCTCTCCCTCAGACAGCAATTCCCCCACCCTCAACTCAGAACACTGTGAGGGTACATCGGAGATGGCCAATAAAGCATCAGAGGGCTCAGTATTTACTCTAATACCTGACCTGCTGCGCTTACCCTGTAAACCTGGCAGTTTAGCTAATACCTCTGTAAGGGTAGTAGACATAACTGCAGCCATATCTTGCAGGGTGAAAGAATTATACGCACTAGAAGTACTTGGCGTCGCTTGTGTGGGCGTTAAAGGTTGTGACACTTGGGGAGAAGCAGATGGCAAAACCTGATTCTCTTCCGACTGAGAATCATCCTGAGACATACTTTTATAAGCTAAAAACATAATTTATGCTTACCTGATAAATTTATTTCTCTTGTGATGTATCGACTCAGAACACTGTGAGGGTACATCGGAGATGGCCAATAAAGCATCAGAAGGCTCAGTATTTACTCTAATACCTGACCTGCTGCGCTTACCCTGTAAACCTGGCAGTGTAGCTAATACCTCTGTAAGGGTAGTAGACATAACTGCAGCCATATCTTGCAGGGTGAAAGAATTAGACGCACTAGAAGTACTTGGCGTCGCTTGTGTGGGCGTTAAAGGTTGTGACACTTGGGGAGAAGCAGATGGCAAAACCTGATTCTCTTCCGAGTGAGAATCATCCTGAGACATACTTTTATAAGCTAAAAACATAATTTATGCTTACCTGATAAATTTATTTCTCTTGTGATGTATCGAGTCCACGGATTCATCCATACTTGTGGGATATTCTCCTTCCTAACAGGAAGTGGCAAAGAGAGCACCCACAGCAGAGCTGTCTATATAGCTCCTCCCTTAGCTCCGCCCCAAGTCATTCGACCAAAGGCTAGGAAGAAAAAGGAGAAACTATAGGGTGCAGAGGTGACTGAAGTTTTTTAAATAAAAATATACTGCCTGTCTTAAATAAACAGGGCGGGTCGTGGACTCGATACATCACAAGAGAAATAAATTTATCATCAGGTAAGCATAAATTATGTTTTCTCTTGTAAGATGTATCGAGTCCAAGGATTCATCCATACTTGTGGGATACCAATACCAAAGCTTTAGGACACGGATGAAGGGAGGGACAAGACAGGTACCTTAAACGGAAGGCACCACTGCTTGTAGAACCTTTCTCCCAAAAATAGCCTCCGAAGAAGCAAAAGAATCGAATTTGTAAAATTTGGAAAAAGTATGAAGCGAAGACCAAGTCGCCGCCTTACAAATCTGTTCAACAGAAGCCTCATTTTTAAAAGCCCATGTGGAAGCCACTGCTCTAGTAGAATGAGCAGTAATTTTGTAAGGAGGCTGCTGACCAAGGCCTGACTAAACGCTTAAACGTCTGGGACCTCTGCCAGACGTTTGTGTAAAAGAATAGACAAAGCAGATATTTGTCCCTTTAAGGAACTAGCTGATAATCCCTTCTCCAATCCTTCTTGGAGAAAGGAAAATATTCTAGGAATCCTAATCTTACTCCATGAGTAACCCTTGGATTCAAACCAATAAAAATATTTGCGCCAAATCTTATGATAGATATTCCTGGTGACAGGCTTTCTAGCTTGGATCAGGGTATCAATGACCGACTCAGAGAAACCACGCTTTGATAGAATCAGGCGTTCAATCTTCAAGCAGTCAGACGTAAAGAAATTAGATTTGGATATGTGAATGGACGTTGGATTAGAAGGTCCTGCCTCATTGGCAGAGTCCACGGTGGAACCGATGACATGTCCACTAGGTCTGCATACCAAGTCCTGCGTGGCCACGCAGGCGCTATTAGAATCACTGAAGCTCTCTCCTGCTTGATTCTGGCAACCAGACATGTGAGGAGAGGAAACGGTGGAAATACATAGGCCAGATTGAAGGACCAGGGCACTGCTAGAGCATCTATCAGTACCGCCTGGGGATCCCGGGACCTGGACCCGTAACGAGGAAGTTTGGCATTCTGACGGGACGCCATAAGATCCAATTCTGGTGTGCCCCATAGCTGAGTCAGCTGGGTTTAGTCACCACACTCACTTTACCCTTCCTAGCAGTTAAGCAGGCAAAGAGAATGACTGGGGGGAGGAGCTAAGGGAGGAGCTATATAGACAGCTCTGCTGTGGGCGCTCTCTTTGCCACTTCCTGTTAGGAAGGAGAATATCCCACAAGTATGGATGAATCCATGGACTCGATACATCTTACAAGAGAAATATGGTCTTTGCAATTTAAAGCCCTTTCAGTACATGAGGGACACATTTAAAGTGGGGGTTCCACAATGGCTTATAAACACATGGAACATTGTCTTTCCTCAATGTCAGACATGTTAAACAGGCTAGTAATAACCACAAACAGGCTAGAAAACACTTTATTAAGTGAAAAAATAACAATCTGAAAAAACGGTACTGCGCCTTTAAGAGGAAAAAAGCATAACATTTTTTCCAAAACTGCTTTAAAATGATAAATGCATCCCAACTTGTCAGCTAAGCTTGCACCACAAGGAAAAGAATACTTAACCCTTAAGACAAAAAACATTGTGCTAAAAAACGTTATATGTAAACAAAAACACCTGCTGTGGCGCCTACAAAATCGGATTAACCCTTCGATTAGGCCCAAACTGTCCTAAAAGGCCCACCGGAGTTGGAGCTTGCTGCTTGCCTGGGAAAAACAAAATGTATGCTTACCTGATAAATTTCTTTCTCTTGTGGTGTATCCAGTCCACAGGTTCATCCATTACTTGTGGGATATTCTCCTTCCCAACAGGAAGTTGCAAGAAGACACCCACAGCAGAGCTGTCTATATAGCTCCTCCCCTAACTGCCACTCCCAGTCATTCGACCGAAGACAAGCAAGAAAAAAGGAGAAACTATAGGGTGCAGTGGTGACTGTAGTTTAAAAATAAAAAACACCTGCCTTAAAGTGACAGGGCGGGCCGTGGACTGGATACACCACAAGAGAAAGAAATTTATCAGGTAAGCATAAATTTTGTTTTCTATTGTAAGGTGTATCCAGTCCACGGGTTCATCCATTACTTGTGGGATACCAATACCAAATCTTTAGGGCACGGATGAAGGGAGGGACAAGGCAGGAACTTAAACGGAAGGCACCACTGCCTGCAAGACCTTTCTCCTAAAAATAGCTTCCGAGGAAGCAAAAGTATCAAATTTGTAGAATTTAGAAAAAGTATGAAGCGAAGACCAAGTCGCCACCTTACAAATCTGTTTAACAGAGGCCTCATTTTTAAAAGCCCATGTGGAAGCTACCGCTCTAGTCGAATGAGCTGTAATTCTTTCAGGAGGCTGCTGGCCAGCAGTCTCATAAGCTAAACGGATTATGCTTCCCAGCCAAAAAGAAAGAGAAGATGCCGAAGCCTTTTGGCCTCTCCTCTGTCCAGAGTAGACGACAAACAATGCAGATGTTTGATGAAAATTCTTAGTAGTAGAATAGGGAGGTGTATATCCTGCGCAAAAAACAGTGTGGAATGGGAAACGGGAAAAAGGGATATTCCTCTAGCTCTCCTCAGCGGGTACCCTAGTGGACCCAAAAGAAGTCAGAATAAATAGATGGGGGGTAGAGGAGAGCGCCAATATAGGCTGAGGAAGGGGTTACCGAAGTTCTCTTCAGAGAAATAAACCAAAAAGCGTGTGTACAACTATAGATAAAAGTAATAAAATAGAAATAGAAATTTATTATACATAGATATAAAAATATATCACAATGAGGTCCTCATAAAACAAATAACAGTGATAAACAATAAAAGGTTCATGGATCCATGTTACAATAATCAAGTTTAAAATCTCATATACTTGAAAACAATTTGTAAACAATTGGTAAATGACAGATGCTTGGCTTGATGTGCCAAGCCTTCTAGTGAAGAGTGTGTATAATAGTTTGTACAAAGTTCACAGTGAGTACTCCTGGAGTCACTAACAGTTCATGCTTGTCCAAAAAAAAGGGGATGGAAGTTGGTGGAAAAAATTGCTTAAAAGATGATGAACAAAGTGTGAAAAAATGTGTTGAAAAAAATCAGTGTTCTATCCTATATCCAATAAATGTGAAAGTTGTGGTCACTTGTAAAAAAATTTTTTTGGAATTGAAAAAAATGTGATAATGCAAAAATTCCACAAAGAAAATAAAGTGTTCCAAAATTGTGAAAAAAACAGCACAAAAAATATATAAATACACAATTGATTGCTGAATGTCTATGAATCCAGTGTTTCCAAAATCCTAAAGTGATTGCTGTGCAGTGGAACAGTGGCTGAGTGTTAATAAAAAAAATTTTGAACCCAAAAAATAATTATAAAAACCTGAAAAAAAAGAACAAACAATACTATAACATATACCAACTGTTAAGTGCATATATCAGTATTGATAAAGGCCAGGAGTATATGGCCGAAAGGCGTTGACTGATTTGAGTAAGCAAAATACTGATATATGCACTTAACAGTTGGTATATGTTATAGTATTGTTTGTTCTTTTTTTTCAGGTTTTTATAATTATTTTTTGGGTTCAAATTTTTTTTTATTAACACTCAGCCACTGTTCCACTGCACAGCAATCACTTTAGGATTTTGGAAACACTGGATTCATAGACATTCAGCAATCAATTGTGTATTTATATATTTTTTGTGCTGTTTTTTCACAATTTTGGAACACTTTATTTTCTTTGTGGAATTTTTGCAGTATCACATTTTTTCAATTCCAAAAATTTTTTTTACAAGTGACCACGACTTTCACATTTATTGGATATAGGATAGAACACTGATTTTTTCAACACATTTTTTCACACTTTGTTCAACATCTTTTAAGCAATTTTTTTCACCAACTTCCATCCCCTTTTTTTTGGACAAGCATGAACTGTTAGTGACTCCAGGAGTACTCACTGTGAACTTTGTACAAACTATTATACACACTCTTCACTAGAAGGCTTGGCACATCAGGCCAAGCATCTGTCATTTACCAATTGTTTTCAAGTATATGAGATTTTAAACTTGATTATTGTAACATGAATCCATGAACCTTTTATTGTTTATCACTGTTATTTGTTTTATGAGGACCTCATTGTGATATATTTTTATATCTATGTATAATACATTTCTATTTCTATTTTATTACTTTTATCTATAGTTGTACACACGCTTTTTGGTTTATTTCTCTGAAGAGAACTTCGGTAACCCCTTCCTCAGCCTATATTGGCGCTCTCCTCTACCCCCCATCTAGAAAATCCTTAGTAGCTTGTAAATAAAACTTTAAAGCACGAACCACGTCAAGATTGTGTAATAGACGTTCCTTCTTTGAAGAAGGATTAGGACACAGTGAAGGAACAACAATCTCCTGATTAATATTCTTATTAGATACCACCTTAGGAAGAAAACCAGGTTTGGTACGCAAATCTACCTATCTGCATGGAAGATCAGATAAGGGGAATTACACTGTAAGGCAGATAACTCTGAAACTCTTCGAGCCGAAGAGATAGCTACCAAAAATAGAACTTTCCAAGATAAAATCTTGATATCTATGGAATGCAGAGGTTCAAACGGAACCCCTTGAAGAACTTTAAGAACTAAATTTAAACTCCATGGCGGAGCAACAGGTTGAAACACAGGCTTGATTCTAACTAAAGCCTGACAAAACGCCTGAACGTCTGGAACATCTGCCAGACGCTTGTGCAGAAAAATAGACAGAGCAGAAATCTGTCCCTTTAAGGAACTAGCTGACAATCCCTTCTCCAATCCTTCTTGGAGAAAGGATAATATCCTAGGAATCCTGACTTTACTCCATGAGTAACCCTTGGATTCACACCAATGAAAATATTTACACCATATCTTATAGTAAAGTCTTTGAAATTTTTACAGTGTGTGTAAGGGACTAAAGCAACATTGAACCCACTTGCAAATGGATGATTAACCCCTTAGGCCCCAAACCGGATTTAAATTTTTTTAAAACCGTTAAAAAAAAAAAAGACAGTTGAGCACCCTGCCACAGCTCTGCCGAGGCTCCTACCTGCCCTCAAATACGATTTTGTGCAGAAATAAAACCCTTGTAATGGTCCTCAGGTGTCAGAGGACTCCTCTAGGGAAGCTGGATGTCTCAGTCTGAATTAAAACTGCGCATTTAGAGCGCTAAAATAGGCCCCTCCCACATGTACTGGATGCCAGGGGGGCCTTAAGAAAGTACTCCTAGGAGTATCTGATTAGCCATGTGGAAATAAAGAGTTATCTCCCTCAGAGAAAAAACGTCCTATTTATGAAGTCATGTAAACGTTTTTCACTAAGTAATATAAGTATTAACATGAGTATTACCCTGTTTTGTAAGCATGATCCCAGTCACTGTTAAATCACTGCATCAGGCTTACCTCAAATACACAAGGCTCTGTCAGCATTTTCTAGAACTCATTTCATCTCTCTAGAAATAAAAATACTGAACATACCTCAAAGCAGGTAATCTGCAGACCGTTCCCCCAACTGAAGTTGTCCCATACTCTTCAGTTATGTGTGAGAACAGCAGTGGACCTTAGTTACAAACCGCTAAGATCATCAAACCTCCAGGCAGAAACTCTTCTTCTAATTTCTGCCTAAGAGTAAAACAGTACAAAGCCGGTACCGTTTAAAAATAACAAACTCTTGATTGAAGGTAAAACTACACTAAGTCACCACATATCTCTTGATACTTCCTTTGTCGAGAGTTGCAAGAGAATGACTGGGAGTGGCAGTTAGGGGAGGAGCTATATAGACAGCTCTGCTGTGGGTGTCCTCTTGCAACTTCCTGTTGGGAAGAAGAATATCCCACAAGTAATGGATGAACCCGTGGACTGGATACACCTTACAAGAGAAAACAACTGCGCAACTGAGGCGCAAAAATAGGCCCCGCCCATCTCACTCGATGTCTCACAGCCTTAACCATAACCGCACCAGAGCGGTCTAAAACCTAGCCATGTGGGTTCATATACCATCAAAGTGAAGCCATGTGTACCCTCCATTAAAATAAAGTCAAAACGTTTGTCACAAAAAACGTTATCTTTAACTCCCAACATAGAAACGTTTGCCCACAAACATCCTATCATCAGTGTCAACCATTTTTTATAGCCCAATAAACAGGTCCAGTAATACCCCTCTCTATACAATAGGATTACTGCTTACCCTTTCCCTCATGGGGATACTGTCAGCCAATTCTGAAATAATAGTCTCTCCAGAAAAAAATGACTGAACATACCTCAATGCTTGTAGCATGAAAAACGTTCCTCACACTGAAGTTTCTTAAGTACTCCTCAGCCATTCTGTGGGAACTACTCTGGATCTTAGTAACAACTGCTAAGATCATCAGTCTCCAGGCAGAAATCTTCATTCCATCTGCTGCCTGGGAGAAAATAGCACTCACCGGTACCATTTAAAATAAAAAAGTCTTGCTTGAAGAAAATAAAAACTACGTTTTATCACCTTTTTCACTTTACCCTTCCTATTACTTAGAGTAGGCAAAGAGAATGACTGGGGTGGAGTCAAGGGAGGAGCTATATAGACAGCGCTGCTGTGGTGCTCTTTGCCACTTCCTGTTAGCAGGAGGATAATATCCCACAAGTAAAGGATGAATCCATGGACTTGTCGTATCATAGAAGAAATAAAGCATTTTCCCTCCAGAATAACCCTTTAAATACAGTGGATGAATTTCTCAGAATTTTCTAGCTTGTTTTAAACATATATCCACATGCATGCGCACACACAAACAAACAAGGGTGAGCATGTACACACAAACAAACAAACAAGGGTGAGCATGCACACACACAAACAAACAAGGGTGAGCATGCACACACAAACAAACAAGGGTGAGCATGCACACACAAACAAACAAGGGTGAGCATGCACACACAAACAAACAAGGGTGAGCATGCACACACACACAAACAAACAAGGGTGAGCATGCACACACAAACAAACAAACAAGGCTGAGCATGCACACACAAACAAACAAACAAGGCTAAGCATGCGCACACAAACAAACAAGGGTGAGCATGCACACACAAATAAACAAACACGGGTGAGCATGCACAAACAAACAAGGGTGAGCATGCACACACAAATAAACAAACAAACAAGGGTGAGCATGCACACACAAACAAACAAACAAGGGTGAGCATGCACACACAAACAAACAAACAAGGGTGAGCATGTACACACAAACAAACAAACAAGGGTGAGCATGAACACACAAAAAAACAAACAAGGGTGAGCATGCACACACAAACAAACAAACAAGGGTGAGCATGCACACACAAACAAACAAACAAGGGTGAGCATGTACACACAAACAAACAAACAAGGGTGAGCATGAACACACAAAAAAACAAACAAGGGTGAGCATGCACACACAAACAAACAAACAAGGGTGAGCATGCACACACAAATAAACAAACAAGGGTGAGCATGCACACACAAATAAACAAATAAGGGTGAGCATGCACACACAAATAAACAAATAAGGGTGAGCATGCACACACAAATAAACAAACAAGGGTGAGCATGCACACACAAATAAACAAATAAGGGTGAGCATGCACACACAAATAAACAAACAAGGGTGAGCATGCACACACAAATAAACAAGGGTGAGCATGCACACACATTATTTTAGCAAATACATTGAAACAGCCATATATCTGTAGGGTACCTGAAGAGCTACTTGCAGGATTAGAAGGAAGTTTAATAGGAGGTGGTCTGTGCTTGACTCCTTTTCCCAAAAGAGATGACTGAAAAGAGCCCGTCAGACTGTCAGACTAAAGAGATTAACAAAATAATAAAGGGGTTTAGAAAATAAACGCACATTAAAAAAAAAAAAAAAAAATGATAGGATAATTAGATGAAGATTCTTTAAGTCTCAATTCTTTTGTAAAGATTTTCTAAAATTACAAATCACTTAGTTCCCAAACTTACCTCAATATCATGGCTCGGAGAAAGCTGATTAAAACTTGCTAAGTCTACTGCAGTGTGTGTCATTTTCACAAGACCTTTAGTTTCAATTTCAAATAAATCCTGATACTGGCTGACAACTCTGAAACATAAAGAAGATCACCTTTAAGAATATCAGTGAAAGGTTTATAGTGGAAACACACACAAAAAAAACATGTTTTTTAGCAAATGAAATAAAATAAACCACCACTGGCATCTGAATGGTATAACTTTTAAAGGGACATAGTAGTAGTTGAAGTGCATGGCAGAGGCATTTGTGATATTTATTTATGTCTTTTTAAGTTATTAGACCTTGAGTGATATTTGTAGGTGTGCACATAACCCACAACACATACCAGAGATAATCATATGCCTATGGATTTAAATCCACCTCCCTCCCCCCAATACTTAGATATTATATATATATATATATATATATATATATATATATATATATATATATATATATATATATATATATATAGTTTTGCTTTTAAACATTACTGTGAATCTGCTGGCGCTGTGCGTTTTATATATATATATATATAAAATTAATTTTTTTAACATGTTGACTAGGATGAGGGAGTAGGTTTCTTAGATTTGTTCCAATTAAAACTTGGTTTCCATGCTGAATTGGAAGATCCTTGTTTCTGAGAGGAGGAAGATTTATGTTCAGTGTTCTGACAAAAGGAACAAAAATGATTAGGAGCTTTAAAATTTACCCTTAAAGTGAATGTAAACTGATGAAATAGTGGCATTTTTTTTTAAATACTATAAAAACCAGGGCACTTTCATTCATCAAAGTTTACATTGCAGCGGATTTACAAACACTTACCTTTTTCTCCGGAAATGCCGGATCGCCGATCCCACACCTGCAGGTCCTCTGTACTTTGTCAGCAATGACGAAACTGGCTTTCTCCAATCACGGCTTCCCCCCAAGGAGCGTCCATCTGGTGAGGCCACGCCGTGATTGGAGGAAGCCGGTTTCGTCATTGTTGTGTAAGTACAGCAGGAAGAAGCAGGCGGGGGATCAGCAATCCGGTGTTTCAGGAGATGTAGGTAAGTATTTGTAAAATGCACTGCAATGTAAACTTTGATAAATGAAAGTGCCCCTGTTTTTAATAGTATTTTTAAAAACCGGGCACTATTTCACTAAAGTTTACATTCACTTTAAACTTGTCTTGGGGAAGAAAAACAGAATTTATGCTTACCTGATAAATTACTTTCTCCAACGGTGTGTCCGGTCCACGGCGTCATCCATTACTTGTGGGAATATTCTCTTCCCCAACAGGAAATGGCAAAGAGCACAGCAAAAGCTGTCCATATAGCCCCTCCTCAGGCTCCGCCCCCCAGTCATTCGACCGACGGTTAGGAGAAAAAAAAGAGAAACTATAGGGTGCCGTGGTGACTGTAGTGTATAGAGAAAGACATTTTTCAAACCTGATTAAAAAACCAGGGCGGGCCGTGGACCGGACACACCGTTGGAGAAAGTAATTTATCAGGTAAGCATAAATTTTGTTTTCTCCAACATTGGTGTGTCCGGTCCATGGCGTCATCCATTACTTGTGGGAACCAATACCAAAGCTTTAGGACAAGGATGAAGGGAGGGAGCAAATCAGGTTACCTAAACGGAAGGCACCACGGCTTGCAAAACCTCTCTCCCAAAAACAGCCTCCGAAGAAGCAAAAGTATCAAATTTGTAGAATTTGGCAAAAGTGTGCAGAGAAGACCAAGTCGCTGCCTTACATATCTGCTCAACAGAAGCCTCGTTCTTGAAGGCCCATGTGGAAGCCACAGCCCTAGTGGAGTGAGCTGTGATTCGTTCAGGAGGCTGCCGTCCGGCAGTCTCATAAGCCAATCGGATAATGCTTTTCAGCCAGAAAGAAAGAGAGGTAGCAGTAGCTTTTTGTCCTCTCCTCTTACCAGAGTAAACGACAAAGATGAGGTTTGTCTAAAATCCTTAGTTGCTTCTAAATAGAACTTTAAAGCACGAACTACATCTAAATTGTGCAACAAACGTTCCTTCTTTGAAACTGGATTCGGACACAGAGAAGGAACAACTATTTCCTGGTTAATATTCCTGTTGGAAACAACTTTCGGAAGAAAACCAGGCTTAGTACGCAAAATGACCTTATCTGAATGGAACACCAGATAGGGTGGATTACACTGCAAAGCAGATAATTCAGAAACTCTTCTAGCAGAAGAAATATCAACCAAAAACAGAACTTTCCAAGATAGTAACTTGATATCTATGGAATGCAAAGGTTCAAACTGAACCCCTTGAAGAACTGAAAGAACTAAATTTAGACTCCAAGGAGGAGTCATTGGTCTGTAAACAGGCTTGATTCTGACCAAAGCCTGTACAAAAGCTTGTACATCTGGCACAGCTGCCAGTCGTTTGTGTAACAAGACAGATAAAGCAGAAAGCTGTCCTTTTAGAGAACTCGCTGACAATCCCTTATCCAAACCTTCTTGGAGAAAGGAGAGGATCTTAGGAATTTTAATCTTACTCCAGGAGAATCCCTTGGATTCACACCAACAGATATATTTTTTCCATATTTTATGGTAAATCTTTCTAGTCACAGGTTTTCTGGCTTGGACCAGAGTATTTATCACTGAATTTGAAAACCCACGCTTGGATAAAATCAAGCGTTCAATTTCCAAGCAGTCAGCTGCAGAGAGACTAGATTTGGATGTTCGAATGGACCTTGTACTAGAAGATCCTGTCTCAAAGGTAGCTTCCATGGTGGAGCCGATGACATATTCACCAGGTCTGCATACCAAGTCCTGCGTGGCCACGCAGGAGCTATCAGAATCACTGAGGCCTTCTCCTGTTTGATCCTGGCTACGAGCCTGGGAAGGAGAGGGAACGGTGGAAACACATAAGCTAGGTTGAACGACCAAGGCGCCACTAATGCATCCACTAGAGTCGCCTTGGGATCCCTGGATCTGGACCCCTAGCAAGGAACCTTGAAGTTCTGACGAGACGCCATCAGATCCATGTCTGGAATGCCCCATAATTGAGTCAACTGGGCAAATACCTCCGGGTGGAGTTCCCACTCCCCCGGATGGAATGTCTGACGACTCAGATAATCCGCCTCCCAGTTGTCTACCCCGGGATGTGAATTGCAGATAGATGGCAGGAGTGATCCTCCGCCCATTTGATGATCTTGGATACCTCTCTCATCGCCAAGGAACTCTTTGTTCCTCCCTGATGGTTGATGTAAGCTACAGTCGTCATGTTGTCTGACTGGAATCTTATGAATCCGGCCTTTGCTAGTTGAGGCCAAGACCGGAGAGCATTGAATATCGCTCTCAGTTCCAGGATGTTTATCGGGAGAAGAGACTCTTCCCGAGACCATAGACCCTGAGCTTTCAGGGAATCCCAGACCGCGCCCCAGCCTAATAGACTGGCGTCGGTCGTGACAATGACCCACTCTGGTCTGCGGAAACTCATTCCCTGAGACAGGTGATCCTGGGTCAACCACCAACGGAGTGAGTCTCTGGTCATCTGGTCTACTTGAATCTTTGGAGACAAGTCTGCATAGTCCCCATTCCACTGATTGAGCATGCACAGTTGTAATGGTCTTAGATGAATTCGAGCAAAAGGAACTATGTCCATTGCTGCAACCATCAACCCTACTACTTCCATGCACTGAGCTATGGAAGGCTGCAGAATAGAGTGAAGAACTTGAAAAGCGTTTAGAAGCTTTGACTTTCTGACTTCTGTCAGGAAGATCTTCATTTCTAAAGAATCTATTATTGTTCCCAAAAAGGGAACTCTTGTTGACGGAGACAGGGAACTCTTTTCTACGTTCAACTTCCACCCGTGAGATCTGAGAAAGGCTAGAACAATGTCTGTATGAGCCTTTGCCTTGGAAAGAGACGACGCTTGAATTAGAATGTCGTCTAGATAAGGTGCCACTGCAATGCCCCTCGGTCTTAGAACCGCCAGAAGGGACCCTAGCACCTTTGTGAAAATTCTGGCAGCAGTGGCTAAACCGAACGGAAGAGCCACGAACTGATAATGTTTGTCCAAAAAGGTGAACCTTAGGAACTGATGATGATCTTTGTGGATAGGAATATGTAGGTATGCATCCTTTAAATCCACGGTAGTCATATATTGACCCACGGTAGTCATATATTGACCCTCCTGGATTGTATGTAAAATTGTTCGAATGGTTTCCATTTTGAACGATGGAACTCTGAGAAATTTGTTTAGAATTTTTAAATCCAGAATTGGTCTGAAAGTTCCCTCTTTTTTGGGGGCTACAAACAGGTTTGAGTAAAACCCCTGACCTTGTTCCACTCCCATCTTTAACAGGTCTTCTACACAATGTAAGAATGCCTGTCTCTTGCCTGTCTCTTTATTTGGTTTGAAGATAAGTGAGACATGTGGAACCTTCCCCTTGGTGGTAGTTCCTTGAATTCTAGAAGATAACCCTGAGAGACTATTTCTAGTGCCCAGGGATCCGGAACATCTCTTGCCCAAGCCTGAGCAAAGAGAGAGAGAGAGTCTGCCCCCTACTAGATCCGGTCCTGGATCGGGGGCTACCCCTTCATGCTGTCTTGGTAGCAGCAGCAGGCTTCTTGGCCTGTTTACCCTTGTTCCAGCCTTGCATTGGTTTCCAAGCTGGTTTAGTCTGGGAAGCGTTACCCTCTTTTCTAGAGGCTGCAGAGCTAGAAGCCGGTCCGTTCCTGAAATTGCGAAAGGAACGAAAATTGGACTTATTCTTAGCCTTGAAAGGCCTATCTTGTGGGAGGGCATGGCCCTTTCCCCCAGTAATGTCTGAAATAATTTCTTTCAATTCCGGCCCAAAAAGGGTCTTACCTTTGAAAGGGATATTAAGCAATTTTGTCTTGGAAGATACATCCGCCGACCAAGACTTTAGCCAGAGCGCTCTGCGCGCTACAATTGCAAACCCTGAATTTTTCCCCGCTAATCTCGCTAATTGCAAAGCGGCATCTAAAATAAAGGAATTAGCTAACTTAAGTGCATGAATTCTGTCCATGACTTCCTCATATGGAGTCTCCATGTTAAGCGACTTTTCTAGTTCATCGAACCAGAAACACGCCGCCGTAGTGACAGGAATAATGCACGAAATTGGTTGGAGGAGGTAACCTTGCTGCACAAAAATCTTTTTAAGCAAACCCTCCAATTTTTTATCCATAGGATCTTTGAAAGCACAATTGTCCTCAATGGGGATAGTCGTGCGCTTAGCTAGGGTAGAAACTGCCCCCTCAACCTTAGGGACTGTCTGCCATGTGTCCTTCCTTGGGTCGACCATGGGGAACAATTTCTTAAATATAGGAGGTGGGACAAAGGGTATGCCTGGTCTCTCCCACTCCTTATTCACTATGTCCGCCACCCTTTTAGGGATCGGGAAGGCATCGGGACCTCTAAGAATTTGTCCATCTTGCACAATTTTTCTGGAATGACCAAAGAGTCACAATCATCCAGAGTAGATAGCACCTCCTTAAGTAATGCGCGTAGATGCTCTAACTTAAATTTAAATGTCACAACGTCAGGTTCTGCCTGTTGAGAGATTCTTCCTGAATCTGAAAGTTCTCCCTCCGACAAACCCTCCCTCACTGCCACTTCTGACTGGTGTGAGGGTATGACAGATAAACTATCGTCAGCGCCTTCTTGCTCCACTGTATTTAAAACTGAGCAATCACGCTTTCTCTGAAATGCTGGCATTTTGGATAAAATATTAGTTATGGAATTATCCATTACTGCCGTTAATTGTTGCATAGTAACAAGCATTGGCGCGCTAGATGTACTAGGGGTCGCCTGCGCGGGCATAACTGGTGTTGACACAGAAGGAGAGGATGATGAACTATCCCCACTACCTTCATTTGAGGAATCATCTTGGGCAACCTTATTAAATGTGACAGTAGTGTCCTTACTTTGTCTGGACGCTATGGCACAATTATCACATACATTTGAAGGGGGGACCACCTTGGCCTCCATACATACAGAACATGTTCTATCTGAAGGTACAGACATGTTAGACAGGCTTAAACAGGCTAATAATGCAAAAAAAACGTTTTAAAACAAAACCGTTACTGTCTCTTTAAATGTTAAACAGAGCACACTTTATTTCTGAATGTGTGAAAAACTATGAAGGAAATATCCAATCTTTTAATCAAGCTTTTAACCCCTTAAATGAGGAAACCGGAGCCGTTTAATCAAATAACAATTTTTAACCCCACTACAGTCCCAGCCACAGCGTTTGCTGCGACTTCACCTGTCCTTAGGAGTTATACGATACCAAATTAAGCCTTCCAGGAACGTTTTCAATGATCACCAGACCCTCTCACATGCAGCTGCATGCACTGCATCCAAAAGAAACTGCGCAATTATGGCGCGAAAATGAGGCTCTGCCTACTATAGAGAAAGGCCCTTCCTGACTGGAAAGGTGTCTAAACAACTGCCTGGCGCCTAGAAACGTTCCCCCACAATAAAAGTTTTATAAATCACCTCTAGATTACATAAAAAACTTAAATAAAGCAATCGATTTAGCCCATAAGAGTGTCAACCAGTGTATAGCCCATAATAAGCCTTCATTCTGTTAAGAGTCTAAGAAAATGGCTTACCGATCCCCAAGAGGGAAAATGACAGTCTTCTAGCATTACACAGTCTTGTTAGAAAATGGACTAGTCATACCTTGAGCAGAAAAGTCTGCTAACTGTTCCCCCCAACTGAAGTTCTCTGGGCTCAACAGTCCTGCGTGGGAACAGCAATTGATTTTAGTTACTGCTGCTAAAATCATACTCCTCTTTTAAACAGAACTCTTCATCCCTTTCTGTTTTAGAGTAAATAGTACAAACCGGCACTATTTTAAAATAACAAACTCTTGATAGCAGAATAAAAAACTACAATTAAACACCACATACTCTTCACCATCTCCGTGGAGATGCTACTTGTTCAGAGCGGCAAAGAGAAGGACTGGGGGGCGGAGCCTGAGGAGGGGCTATATGGACAGCTTTTGCTGTGCTCTTTGCCATTTCCTGTTGGGGAAGAGAATATTCCCACAAGTAATGGATGATGCCGTGGACCGGACACACCAATGTTGGAGAAAGCTCTTTTACCTCCTGTCAAAGTAGAAATTATATAATATAACCCAGAACCAAACATTATCTTTCCCTGAGAAGAAAGATATCAAAGTCTGGATTTAGAAACCCTATCAGCTGACCAGGACTTATACCGCAAACCCCTTCTAGAAAGAACTGCTAATGCCATACTCTTAGAATCAATCCTAATTATGTAAATAACTGCATCACAAATGAAAGCATTGGCAGACTTCAGCAGACTCAAAAGGTAAAGAAAATCCTTTTTAGCATAATCATCTTTCGAAAACTGCACAGAAAGACTATCCTAACTGCTGGCCTAAAAAGAAAACCTGCTTGCTGAAAAGCCCTCCTATGAAAGGATTCTAATTTTCTATCCATAGGATCTTTAAATGAAGAACTATCTTCCAAAGGAATTAGCTAATATTTTTTAAAGTTTGTTGCACAAACTGACATTGAATCAGCTGATGTTAAATTAATTTGTACTTTTGATTACTTAAGTAACATTTGAAAATAACAGAAAATGGTAAAATATTGCAAGTATTATACTGCCCCCACCCAGGTACTTCATAATGTCACCCGGCTGGCAAAATTTACTATGGAGAACATCATGAGGGTATTGTGTGTATTGTATGTTGTCTTTAGGGTCTATGGCCAGCTGAAGAGAAGGTCAATGTAATTTGGACAGTATATGTTTTGCCTTCCTCCCAAGATAGATGATGATACAATGCTGTCATTTACATTTTAGATACAATACAGATGATGATGTGTTGATCTTTTGCATACAAGGGAATAACCTCTTAAAAGGACGCCGCCTGGATGATGACTTCAATCGGATGGAAGACTTCTTCAGCGCCCCTTGGATGATGACTTCAATCGGATGGAAGACTTCTTCAGCGCCCCTTGGATGATGACTTCAATCGGATGGAAGACTTCTTCAGCGCCCCTTGGATGATGACTTCAATCGGATGGAAGACTTCTTCAGCGCCCCTTGGGTGATGACTTCAATCAGATGGAAGACTTCTTCAGCGCCCCTTGGATGAAGACTTCGGCCACTGCGGATGTCCTCTTCTGTTCCATCGGTGGTCGGCTGGCTGAAGAGGCTAAAGGTAGGATGATCTTCAGGGGGGTAGTGTTAGGTTTATTTAAGGGGGGTTTGGGTTAGAGTAGGGGTGTGTGGGTGGTGGGTTTTAATGTTGGGGGGTTTGTATTTTTATTTTACAGGCAAAAGAGCTGTTTTCTTTGGGGCATGCCCCGCAAAAGGCCCTTTTAAGGGCTGGTAAGGTAATAGAGCTGGTAACTTTTTAATGTAGAATAGGGTAGGGCATTTTTTTATTTTGGGGGGCTTTGTTATTTTATTAGGGGGCTTAGATTAGGTGTAAGTAGCTTAAAATTGTTGTAATATTTTTGAAATGTTTGTAACTTTTTATTTTTTATTTTTTGTACTTTAGTTAGTTTATTTAATTGTATTTAATTGTAGTTATTTGTAGCCAATTTATTTAATGATAGTGTTGTGTTAGGTTTAATTGTAACTTAGGTTAGGATTTATTTTACAGGTAATTTTGTATTTCTTTTAGCTAGATAGTTATTAAATAGTTAATAACTATTTAATAACTATTCTAACTAGCTAAAATAAATACAAAGTTACCTGTAAAATAAATATAAATCCTAATATAGCTACAATGTCATTATTAATTACATTGTAGCTATCTTAGGGTTTATTTTACAGGTAAGTATTTAGTTTTAAATTGGAATAATTTATTTAAGTATAGTGTAGTGTTAGGTGTAATTGTAACTTAGGTTAGTTTTTATTTTAAAGGTAAATTTCTCTTTATTTTAACTAGGTAGCTATTAAATAGTTAATAACTATTTAATAGCTATTGTACCTAGTTAAAATAAATTGAAAGTTGCCTGTAAAATAAAAATAAATTCTAAGATAGCTACAATATAATTATTATTTATATTGTAGATATATTAGGGTTTATTTTAAAGGTAAGTATTTAGTTTTAAATAGGATTAATTTAGTTAATAAGAGTTATAATATTTAGATGTATTTAATTAATATTCAAGTTAGGGGGGTGTTAGGGTTAGACTTAGGTTTAGGGGTTAATAATTTTATTATAGTGGCGGCGGTGTAGGGGGGGCAGAATAGGGGTTAATAAATTTATTATAGTGGCAGCAGTGTAGGGGGGGCAGGATAGCGGTTAATAGGTATTATGTAGGTGGCGGCGGGGTCCGGGAGCGGTGGTTTAGGGGGTAATACATTTATTTAGTTGCGGCGGTGTAGGGGGGGACAGATTAGGGGTAATTAGACTTGGGGTACATGTTAGGGTGTTAGGTGTAGACAGCTCCCATAGGAATCAATGGGGTGTCGGGCAGCAGCGAACATGAACTTTCGCTATGGTCAGACTCCCATTGATTCCTATGGGATACGCCACCTCCAGGGCAGCGGATTGAAAACCAGGTACGCTGGGCCGGAAAAGTGGTGAGCGTACCTGCTATTTTTTTTGATAACTAGCAAAAGTAGTCAGATTGTGCCGAACTTGTGTGCAGAACATCTGGAGTGATGTAAGAATCGATCTGTGTCGGACTGAGTCCGGCGGATCAAAGCTTACGTCACTAAATTCTACTTTTGCCGGTGTGTAGGGCTTGATAACTAAGGCGAATCAGCCTCGCCACGAATACGCTGCGGAATTCCAGTGTATTTGAGGTTGACGGCTTGATAACTAAAGGCCATTGTATCTAAAAATAAGAACATGTTAACAAAAGACTAACCAAAGATGGTTATGTCCAAATATAGCAAAGGTGTGAATATCAGGCGTGAGATGTGTGTGACAATCACAATTTAAACTAGAGATGAATAAATGAACTTCAAAATATCAAAGATATCAAAAATATATAAAAGTGTCCAAATGTAAAGTTCAAAGTGTCCATAACTATGTGTATCCAAATGTTAATATCCAAACACTGGTGTGTAATAGTCAATCCAAACTTAAGTGTGTCGTGAGAAGTCGAAAAAAATTGTGTGGAACGGTGAAAGATAGCATGAATCTCCAGGTGGAATTCCAAAGGGTAAACTTGAAATGCTGAATCCTATAGATGTGTATAGCAATGGTGAACAAAAAGTACCAAAAATACAAACAAAAAATAGAAAATAAAAATAGAAAAATCAAAAATATAAAAAAAATTATAAAAAAAACATAATTTATGTAAGAACTTACCTGATAAATTCATTTCTTTCATATTAGCAAGAGTCCATGAGCTAGTGACGTATGGGATATACATTCCTACCAGGAGGGGCAAAGTTTCCCAAACCTCAAAATGCCTATAAATACACCCCTCACCACACCCACAAATCAGTTTAACGAATAGCCAAGAAGTGGGGTGATAAGAAAAAAGTGCAAAAGCATATAAAATAAGGAATTGGAATAATTGTGCTTTATACAAAAAAATCATAACCACCTCAAAAAAAGGGTGGGCCTCATGGACTCTTGCTAATATGAAAGAAATGAATTTATCAGGTAAGTTCTTACATAAATTATGTTTTCTTTCATGTAATTAGCAAGAGTCCATGAGCTAGTGACGTATGGGATAATGAATACCCAAGATGTGGATCTTCCACGCAAGAGTCACTAGAGAGGGAGGGATAAAATAAAGACAGCCAATTCCGCTGAAAAATAATCCACACCCCAAAATAAAGTTTAAATCTTATAATGAAAAAAACTGAAATTATAAGCAGAAGAATCAAACTGAAACAGCTGCCTGAAGTACTTTTCTACCAAAAACTGCTTCAGAAGAAGAAAACACATCAAAATGGTAGAATTTAGTAAAAGTATGCAAAGAAGACCAAGTTGCTGCTTTGCAAATCTGATCAACCGAAGCTTCATTCCTAAATGCCCAGGAAGTAGAGACTGACCTAGTCGAATGAGCTGTAATCCTTTGAGGCAGAGTTCTACCCGACTCAACATAAGCATGATGAATCAAGGATTTTAACCAAGATGCCAAAGAAATGGCAGAAGCCTTTTGACCTTTCCTAGAACCAGAAAAGATAACAAATAGACTAGAAGTCTTTCGGAAATCTTTAGTAGCTTCAACATAATATTTCAAAGCTCTAACTACATCCAAAGAATGCAACGATCTTTCCTTAGAGTTCTTAGGATTAGGACACAACGAAGGAACCACAATTTCTCTACTAATGTTGTTAGAATTCACAACCTTAGGTAAAAATTTAAATGAAGTTCGCAAAACCGCCTTATCCTGATGAAAAATCAGAAAAGGAGACTCACAAGAAAGAGCAGATAATTCAGAAACTCTTCTAGCAGAAGAGATGGCCAAAAGAAACAAAACTTTCCAAGAAAGTAATTTAATATCCAGCGAATGCATAGGTTCAAACGGAGGAGCTTGAAGAGCCCCCAGAACCAAATTCAAACTCCAAGGAGGAGAAATTGACTTAATGACAGGTTTTATACGAACCAAAGCCTGTACAAAACAATGAATATCAGGAAGATTAGCAATCTTTCTGTGAAAAAGAACAAAAAGAGCAGAGATTTGACCTTTCAATGAACTTGCAGACAAACCTTTATCCAAGCCATCCTGAAGAAATTCTAGGAATTCTAAAAGAATGCCAAGAAAAATGATGAGAAGAACACCAAGAAATGTAAGTCTTCCAGACTCGATAATATATCTTCCTAGACACAGATTTACGAGCCTGTAACATAGTATTAATGACTGAGTCAGAGAAACCTCTATGACTGAGAATCAAGCGTTCAATCTCCATACCTTCAAATTTAAGGATTTGAGATCCTGATGGAAAAAAAGACCTTGCGATAGAAGGTCTGGTCTTAACGGAAGAGTCCACGGTTGGCAAGTAGCCATCCGAACAAGATCCGCATACCAAAACCTGTGAGGCCATGCTGGAGCCACCAGCAGAAAAAACGAACGCTCCTTTAGAATCTTGGAAATCACTCTTGGAAGAAGAACTAGAGGCGGAAAGATATAGGCAGGATGATACTTCCAAGGAAGTGACAATGCATCCACTGCTTCCGCCTGAGGATCCCTGGATCTGGACAGATACCTGGGAAGCTTCTTGTTTAGATGAGAAGCCATCAGATCTATTTCTGGAAGTCCCCACATTTGAACAATCTGAAGAAATACCTCTGGGTGAAGAGACCATTCGCCCGGATGTAATGTTTGGCGACTGAGATAATCCGCTTCCCAATTGTCTATACCTGGGATATGAACCGCAGAAATTAGACAGGAGCTGGATTCCGCCCATACAAGTATTCGAGATACTTCTTTTATAGCCAGAGGACTGTGAGTCCCTCCTTGATGATTGACATATGCCACGGTTGTGACATTGTCTGTCTGAAAACAAATGAACGACTCTCTCTTTAGAAGAGGCCACGACTGAAGAGCTCTGAAAATCGCACAGAGTTCCAAAATGTTGATTGGTAATCTCGCCTCCTGAGATTCCCAAACCCCTTGTGCTGTCAGAGACCCCCATACAGCTCCCCAACCTGTCAGACTTGCATCTGTTGAGATCACAGTCCAGGTCGGAAGAACAAAAGAAGCCCCCTGAACTAAACGATGATGGTCGGTCCACCACGTTAGAGAGTGTCGTACAATCGGTTTTAAAGATATTAATTGTGATATCTTTGTATAATCCTTGCACCACTGGTTCAGCATACAGAGCTGAAGAGGTCGCATGTGAAAACGAGCAAAGGGGATCGCGTCCGATGCAGCAGTCATAAGACCTAGAATTTCCATGCATAAGGCTACCGAAGGGAATGATTGAGACTGAAGGGTTCGACAAGCTGAAACCAATTTTAGACGTCTCTTGTCCGTTAGTGACAGAGTCATGGACACTGAATCTATCTGGAAACCTAAAAAGGTTACCCTTGTCTGAGGAATCAACGAACTCTTTGGTAAATTGATCCTCCAACCATGTTCTCGAAGAAACGATACAAGTCGATTCGTATGAGATTCTGCTAAATGTGAAGACTGAGCAAGTACCAAGATATCGTCCAAATAATGAAATACCACAATACCCTGTTCTCTGATTACAGATAGAAGGGCACCGAGAACCTTTGTAAAAATCCTTGGAGCTGTTGCTAGGCCAAAAGGGCAGAGCCACAAACTGGTAATGCTCGTCTAGAAAAGAGAATCTCAGAAACTGATAGTGATCTGGATGAATCGGACTATGCAGGAAAAGTCCTTATAGTTACCATTTTGAATGTTGGTATCCTTACATAACGATTCAATATTTTTAAAACCAGAACTGGTCTGAAGGAATTCTCCTTCTTTGGTACAATGAAGAGATTAGAGTAAAACCCCAGCCCCTGTTCCAAAACTGGAACTGGCACAATTACTCCAGCCAACTCTAGATCTGAAACACATTTCAGAAATGCTTGAGCCTTCACTGGATTTATTGGGACACGGGAAAGAAAAAATCTTCTTGCAGAAGGCCTTATCTTGAAGCCTATTCTGTACCCTTGTGAAACAATATTCTGAATCCAAAGATTGTGAATTGAATTGATCCAAATTTCTTTGAAAAAACGTAATCTGCCCCCTACCAGCTGGGCTGGAATGATGGCCGCACCTTCATGTGGACTTGGGAGCTGGCTTTGGCTTCCTAAAAGGCTTGGATTTATTCCAGACTGGAGATGGTTTCCAAACTGATACTGCTCCTGTAGGGGAAGGATCAGGTTTTTGTTCCTTATTGTGACGAAAAGGAACGAAAACGATTAGCAGACCTAAATTTACCTTAAGATTTTTTATCCTGTGGTAAAAAAGTTCCTTTCCCCCCAGTAACAGTTGAAATAATAGAATCCAACTGTGAACCAAACAATTTATTACCTTGGAAAGAAAGGGAAAGCAAAGTTGACTTAGAAGACATATCAGCATTCCAAGTTTTAAGCCATAAAGCTCTTCTAGCTAAAATAGCTAAAGACATATACCTGACATCAACCCTAATGATATCAAAGATGGCATCACAAATAAAGTTATTAGCATGTTGAAGAAGATTAACAATGCTATGAGTATTATGATCTGTTACTTGTTGTGCTAAAGCTTCCAACCAGAAAGTTGAAGCTGCAGCAACATCCACCAAAGATATAGCAGGTCTAAGAAGATTACCTGAACATAAGTAAGCTTTTCTTAGAAAGGATTCAATTTTCCTATCTAAAGGATCCTTAAAGGAAGTACTATCTGCCGTAGGAATAGTAGTACGTTTAGCAAGAGTGGAGATAGCCCCATCAACCTTAGGGATTTTGTCCCAAAACTCTAATCTGTCAGATGGCACAGGATATAATTGCTTAAACCGTTTAGAAGGAGTAAATGAATTACCCAAATTATTCCATTCCCTAGAAATTACTTCAGAAATAGCATCAGGGAAGGGAAAAACCTCTGGAATAACTACAGGAGGTTTAAAAACTGTATTCAAACGTTTAGATTTAGTATCAAGAGGACCAGATTCCTCTATTTCTAATGCAATTAAGACTTCTTTAAGTAAAGAACGAATAAATTCCATTTTAAATAAATATGAAGATTTATCAGTATCAACCTCTGAAACAGAATCCTCTGAACCAGAAAAATTATTATCAGAATCAGAATGATGATGTTCATTTAAAAATTCATCTGAAAAATAAGAAGTTTTAAAAGACTTTTTACGTTTACTAGAAGGAGGAATAACAGACATAGCCTTCCTAATAGATTTAGAAACAAAATCTCTTATGTTAACAGGAACACCCTGAATATTAGATGTTGATGGAACAGCAACAGGTAATGGAACATTACTAAAGGGAATCTTATCTGCATTAACAAGTTTGTCATGACATTCATTACAAACAACAGCCGGAGGAACAGTTACCATAAGTTTACAACAGATACACTTATCTTTGGTAGATCCAGCATCAGGCAGCAATTTTCCAGAAGTATCTTCTGATTCAGGGTCAATCTGAGACATCTTGCAATATGTAATAGAAAAAACAACATATAAAGCAAAATTGATCAAATTCCTTAAATGACAGTTTCAGGAATGGGAAAAAATGCCAATGAACAAGCTTCTAGCAAGCAGAAGCAAATAAACAATGAGACTTAAATAATGTGCTGACAATAATGACGCCCAGATTTTTTAGCGCCAAAAAAGACGCCCACATTATTTGGTGCCTAAATGCTTTAAGCGCCAAAAATGACGCCACATCCGGTGACGCCGACATTTTCGGCGCAAAAACGTAAAAAAAATGACGCAACTTCCGGCGACAGGTATGACACCGGAAATGACTAAGAAAATTTTTTGCGCCAAAAAAGTCCGCGCCAAGAATGACGCAATAAAATGAAGCATTTTCAGCCCCCGCGAGCCTAACAGCCCACAGGAAAAAAAGTCAAATTTTAAGGTAAGAAAAATTGAATATTCAAATGCATTATCCCAAATAATGAAACTGACTGTCTGAAATAAGGAATGTTGAACATCCTGAATCAAGGCAAATAAATGTTTAAACACATATATTTAGAACTTTATATAAAAGTGCCCAACCATAGCTTAGAGTGTCACAAAAATAAGACTTACTTACCCAGGACACTCATCTACATGTAGTAGAAAGCCAAACCAGTACTGAAACGAGAATCAGTAGAGGTAATGGTATATATAAGAGTATATCGTCGATCTGAAAAGGGAGGTAAGAGATGAATCTCTACAACCGATAACAGAGAACCTATGAAATAGACCCCGTAGAAGGAGATCATTGAATTCAAATAGGCAATACTCTCTTCACATCCCTCTGACATTTACTGCACACTGAGAGGAAAACCGGGCTCCAGCCTGCTGCGAAGCGCATATCAACGAAGAATCTAGCACAAACTTACTTCACCACCTCCATGGGAGGCAAAGTTTGTAAAACTGATTTGTGGGTGTGGTGAGGGGTGTATTTATAGGCATTTTGAGGTTTGGGAAACTTTGCCCCTCCTGGTAGGAATGTATATCCCATACGTCACTAGCTCATGGACTCTTGCTAATTACATGAAAGAAATATATCCTGAACCTGTGAATAAACAAGAAAAAACAATGATGCAATAAAGTTTTTTACACTTTATGAATAGATACAAAATAGATACAATTGATCCTGGATGTTACCCTATATAAGCTCCCAGCAAACACATAGCAGTATAGTCTTGAAAAAGACCTGGGAAAGGCCGAAACGCGTTGACATACTGGTGAGCTTATTTCTACTATTCATAAAGTGTAAAAAACTTTATTGCACCATTGTTTTTTCTTGTTTATTCACAGGTTCACGATATATTTTTTCTATTTTTTTTTCTATTTTTGATTTTTCTATTTTTATTTTCTATTTTTTGTTTGTATTTTTGGTACTTTTTGTTCACCATTGCTATACACATCTATAGGATTCAGCATTTCAAGTTTACCCTTTGGAATTCCACCTGGAGATTCATGCTATCTTTCACCATTCCACACAAGTTTTTTCACCTTCTCAAGTTTGGATTGACTATTACACACCAGTGTTTGGATATTAACATTTGGATACACATATTTTTGGACACTTTGAACTTTACATTTGGACACTTTTATATATTTTTGATATCTTTGATATTTTGAAGTTCATTTATTCATCTCTAGTTTAAATTGTGATTGTCACACACATCTCACGCCTGATATTCACACCGTTGCTATATTTGGACATAACCATCTTTGGTTAGTCTTTTGTTAACGTGTACTTATTTTTAGATACAATGTGTACTTATTTTTAGATACAACATGGATCCATGCAGCTTTTAGCCATTTTATTATTGTATTAGTGAATCATTGTATGCTTATATTGCTGTTTTTATATTGTCATTAAACTGTCAATACATACCACTTCAGCCTTATTAGCTTTTAGCGCTCCCTTCCATACCTTTCTCATCTGATACCAAACATAGGAAATAATGTTTACTGTTCCTTTTACAGCTTTAAAGACCAGATGTATATAAAGCAACAAGGAAACCCATCTAATTACATAAATATTAAAAGCATGCACATATCACCTTTCAAATCAATTAATTACAATTAAGGAAAGTTTACCTAAAATGCACTAGTGTCCGCTTACATAATAAAACCTCACAAAAGAAGGTATAAGTAATAATAAACAAACAGTATGCTTTGGGGAAAAGAAAAGAAAACATTTTTATAGGCAGACAGAATATTAAAGGAGAGGAAAAGTAAAAATGATAAAGAGAGAATGAAATTTAAAACAATTTTGATATATTTGAGAAGAGCATAACTGGTTAGGATTAGTGGTCTGTACTTGTGTCTTGAGCACACTATGGCAGCAGTGTTCAGAATGGTACTTGTAACTCAGCAATGTATAACATTGTTAAAACATTGCTACAAACACAGCAGCCATACAGTGCTCAAGACATATTCCAGACCTACCTACCTACGCACATAAACAAACCATACCAAAGGAACAAAGATAATTTAATAATACAAGTAACGATGTTTAAAATTACAGTCCCGACTCAATCATTAAGGTTTAGTTTTACAGTTATCTCCGTTTATTTTATTTGAATGAAATAAAGTGCTTCAAACAAAAAAAAATTGTATGTTAGCGCCAATTTAAAATCTAAAAAGAATGCTCACCTGTCAATGTCAATCTGGGATCCAATTAAAAATCTATAGTTAAAAGAAGGGAGAGAAAAAAACCACAACTTTATTAGCAATTAACAAGGCAAGAAAATCATCTAATGTAAAAAAATCAGTCAAGCTAGACAGACATACTTAACTAGGAGTCTAGCACAGGCTTCAAACTTCCTTTTTTTGCACTTTTTTTTAACTCAATGTAGTGAACAAAATAAAGGTCTGGTTTTAAAATTGATAAGAAGCTGGAACTCTTTCGTTTATATTATTATTGACTGATGGACATAGAAATCTTGTGGTTCTGTGCCTAATTTAAAAATGTAAGTGTTGTCTCCTGATTTCTATATCTCCCAAATGCTGCCCCTAAATTAGGGGCAAGCTTTAATAACCCCATTTGTATATAGGTGCAGTGACCCTCCCCATATAAAAACACAAAATATACATTGAATCTTCACAGATACAGGGGGCCAGAAAATGGGAGAAAAAATAAAATGTCAGAAAATTCAGAGTAGGAGTTAAATCATTGTCTTTTTATTATGCACTTCTTAATTATGCAATTCAAATGCATTGAGTAGTCCTTTAATAAGTATGTAGCTTAAAGGGCCAGTAAACCTAGGAAATAATGTTATATAAGTCTGCACATAGTGCAGAATTATATAACATTAGCTTAGCTCCAGATTTCTAAAGTGAAGAGTTAAATAGATATCACGCAAAGAAAACAGAACGCCGCTCCTGGCTCTACTGAGCAGGTCTGTTTTCTTCTGCTAAGCGCATCACGGGCACGCTGTCTATTCACATTGAGCTATTAAAATCAATGTAGCTTGCTCCCGCTCGGATTTGGTAGCGGGAGCGAGCTACATTGATTTTAATAGCGCAATCAGGCCGGCTGTGATTAGACAGCGTGCCCAGATGCTCTTAGGAGAAGAAAACAGTAGAGCCAAGAGCGGTGTTCTGTTTTCTGTGCATGATATTTTTTTAACAATTCACTTAAAAAATCTGGAGCAAAGCTAATGTTATATAATTCTGCACTATGTGCAGAATTATATAACATTATTTCCTAGGTTTACTGGCCCTATAACTGCACTTATTTTGAAAACCTTAAACAGCCATTGATTATAACTTACGGAGAAACAGGTAGATCACTTTCGTCATCACTTTTGTAGGTTTGCATTTTACCAAAGAACAGGGGATTTCCTACAGTTTGTGAAACAGTTAGCTTTGCTTTTTGGAATGGTTTGCCGCTTTCACATTCAAATAGGTAATCATCTTTCATATCCTACAAACAAATACAAAGAAAACACAGTAACCTTATCAAAGGAGGTGCATAATCAAATATAAAAACAGTGTGAGATTGTAATACAAAATGTTTAATTATGTGTAGTTAAAGTGAAGGTCAAGTCTGGCCTCCTCGCTCTCGCGGTTCTATACTTTTTTTTAAAAAATAGCCCAACCTTCATTCATAATTTTTTAGCAATCATACCCGTTTGCATTTCTATTTACCTTATAAATCGTGAATTTTACTTTTCTATCCTCCGCCCACCATTTTATCGATTTGATTGACAGGTTAGTCCTATTCAATCCACCAATGGCCGTTTCCCCCCCGGGGGAATTAAGGCCCTTCTCAAAACATCACTCCATCGTTATGGCATGCGTTTAAAAAACTAGCTGGCTATGCACATGCGTTTAATTGACGATATTGCTCATTGTTTAGCATGCTCGTTCAGGAGACACGCATGCTTACTTTGATTTCTCCCGATAAACTTGGATACAAAAGAGCAATAATATCACATAGTACTATCGCATAGTAGTCAATGAATGTATCCATACATTCAATGAATACTATGTTTCAGTAACGCTGCAGAGTTTAATGCATGCGCGGTTTGATTCAATATACGCATGCGCAGATTAGTGGTAGTATTGTGAACGCGCTTGGGACGACGTAAAGAGCGGGTGGGACCGCAGTAGTAAAGGTTCAACTTTTATATATAATTTCTATTAAAAAGTAAATGTATAAACAAAACAAAAAAGGAACGACTGCAGTGCTATAATAAAAGTCAATTCATTGCTGTGATCGAATCCTAGAAAATTGACCTTCACTTTAAAAAAAGTAATATACTTTCATTATTTAAAATTCCACTGATTTTCTATAAAGTAATGTCTAAACTTAAGTTTTAAGCTTATTTACTGTCCTGCTGCAAACAGTTATGAACAGATATATAACAGGCAATAAAAAAGACATACAAGCAAGGTTACATGGGTTTACACACAGCCTTGTTTACACAAACTCTTCTTTATTGCCTGGCTTATATATATATATATATATATATATATATATATATATATATATATATATATATATACACACATACAGTATATATATATATATATATATATATATATATATATATCATAATTTATGTAAGAACTTACCTGATAAATTAATTTCTTTCATATTGGCCAGAGTCCATGAGCTAGTGACGTATGGGATATACAATCCTACCAGGATGGGCAAAGTTTCCCAAACCTCAAAATGCCTATAAATACACCCCTCACCACACCCACAATTCAGTTTAACGGATAGCCAAGGAGTGGGGTGATAAAGAATGGAGTAAAAAGCATCAACAAAGGAATTTGGAAATAATTGTGCTTTATACAAAAAAATCATAACCACCATAAAAAGGGTGGGCCTCGTGGACTCTTGCCAATATGAAAGAAATGAATTTATCAGGTAAGTTCTTAAATAAATTATGTTTTCTTTCATGTAATTGGCAAGAGTCCATGAGTTAGTGACGTATGGGATAGCAATACCCAAGATGTGGAACTCCACACAAGAGTCACTAGAGAGGGAGGGATAAAAAATAAAAACAGCCATTTTCCGCTGAAAAAAATTAATCCACAACCTAAATCATAAGTTTAGTCTCATAATTGAAAAGAAAAAAATTAAATTAGAAGCAGAAGAATCAAACTGAAACAGCTGCTTGAAGAACTTTTCTACCAAAAACTGCTTCCGAAGAGGCAAATACATAAAAATGGTAGAATTTAGTAAAAGTATGCAAAGAAGACCAAGTTGCTGCTTTGCAAATCTGATCAACTGAAGCTTCATTCTTAAAAGCCCAAGAAGTGGAAAATGATCTAGTAGAATGAGCTGTAATTCTCTGAGGCTGGGTTTTACCCAACTCCAAATAAGCTTGATGAATCAAAAGCTTTAACCAGGATGCCAAAGAAACGGCAGAAGCCTTCTGACCTTTCCTGGAACCAGAAAAGATAACAAATAGACTAGAAGTCTTCCTGAAATCTTTAGTAGCTTCAACATAATATTTCAGAGCTCTCACGACATCCAAAGAATGTAAAGATCTCTCCAAAGAATTCTTAGGATTAGGACACAAAGAAGGGACAACAATTTCTCTATTAATGTTGTTAGAATTCACAACCTTAGGTAAGAATTTAAATAAAGTCCGCAAAACTGCCTTATCCTGATGAAAAATTAGAAAAAGGAGATTCACAAGAGAGAACAGATAATTCAGAAACTCTTCTAGCAGAAGAGATGGCCAAAAGGAACAACACTTTCCAAGAAAGTAGTTTAATGTCCAAAGAATGCATAGGCTCAAATGGAGGAGCCTGTAAAGCCTTCAAAACCAAATTAAGACTCCAGGGAGGAGAGATTGATTTAATGACAGGCTTGATAGAAACAAAGCCTGCACAAAACAGTGAATATCAGGAAGTTTAGCAATTTTTCTGTGGAATAAAACAGAAAGAGCAGAGATTTGTCCTTTCAAGGAACTTGCAGACAAACCTTTATCCAAACCATCCTAAAGAAACTGTAAAAATCTAGGAATTCTAAAAGAATGCCAAGAAAATTTATGAGAAGAACACCATGAAATGTAAGTCTTCCAAATTCGATAATAAATCTTTCTATAAACAGATTTACGAGCCTGCAACATAGTATTAATCACTAAGTCAGAGAAACCTCTATGACTAAGCACTAAGCGTTCAATTTCCATACTTTCAAATTTAATGATTTGAGATCCTAATGGAAAAACAGGCCTTGAGATAGAAGGTCTGGCCTTAAGGGAAGTGGCCAAGGTTGGCAACTGGACAGCCGAACAAGATCCGCATACCAAAACCTGTGAGGCCATGCTGGAGCCACCAGCAGCACAAACGATTGTTCCATGATGATTTTCGAGATCACTCTTGGAAGAAGAAATAGAGGCGGGAAAATATAAGCAGGTTGATAACACCAAGGAAGTGTCAATGTATCCACTGCTTCTGCCTGAGGATCCCTGGACCTGGACAGGTACCTGGGAAGTTTCTTGTTAAGATGAGATGCCATCAGATCTATTTCTGGAAGCCCCCATATCTGAACAATTTGAGAAAACACATCTGGGTGGAGAGACCATTCTCCCGGATGTAAAGTCTGACGACTGAGATAATCTGCTTCCCAATTGTCTATACCTGGGATATGAACCGCAGGAATTAGACAAGAGCTGGATTCCGCCCAAACAAGTATCCGGGATACTTCTTTCATAGCTTGAGGACTGTGAGTCCCACCCTGATGATTGACATATGCCACAGTTGTGACATTGTCTGAAAACAAATGAACAGTTCTCTCTTCAACAGAGGCCAAAACTGAAGAGCCCTTAGAATTGCACGGAGTTCCAAAATATTTATTGGAAATCTCACCTCTTGAGATTTCCAAACCCCATGTGCTGTCAGAGATCCCCAAACAGCTCCCCAACCTGAAAGACTCGCATCTGTTGTGATCACAGTCCAGGTTGGACGAACGAAAGAGGCCCCTAGAATTATACGATGGTGATCTAACCACCAAGTCAGAGAAAGTCATAAGACCTAAAACTTCCATGCACATAGCTACTGAAGGGAATGACAGACTGAAGGTTCCAACAGGCTGCAACCAATTTCAAACGTCTCTTGTCTGTTAGAGACAAAGTCATGGACACTGAATCTATCTGGAAACCTAAAAAGGTTACCCTTGTCTGAGGAATCAAATAAATTTTTGGTAAATTGATCTTCCAACCATGTCTTCGAATAAACACTAGTTGATTCGTGTGAGATTCTGCAGAATGTAAAGACTGAGCAAGTACCAAGATATCGTCCAAATAAGGAAACACCACAATACCCCGCTCTCTGATTACAGAGAGTAGGGCACCGAGAACCTTCGAAAAGATTCTTGGAGCTGTCGCTAGGCCAAAAGGAAGAGCAAAAAAATGGTAATGCTTGTCTAGAAAAGAGAATCTCAGGAACCAATAGTGATCTGGATGAATCGGAATATGAAGATATTCATCCTGTAAGTCTATTGTGGACATATAATGCCCTTGCTGAACAAAAGGCAGAATAGTCCTTATAGTCAACATTTTGAAAGCTGGTACTCTTACATATCGATTCAAAATCTTTAGATCCAGAACTGGTCTGAATGAATTTTCTTTCTTTGGGACAATGAATAGATTTGAATAAAACCCCAGACCCTGTTCCTGAAACGGAACTGGCATGATTACCCCTGTTAACTCCAGGTCTGAAACAAACTTCAGGAAAGCCTGAGCCTTTACTGGGTTTGCTGGAATGCGTGAGAGAAAAAAAATCTTCTCACAGGCGGTCTTACTCTGAATCCTATTCTGTACCCCAGAGAGACAATACTCTGAATCCAATGATTTTGGACTGAATTGATCCAAACATCTTTGAAAAATTTTAATCTGCCCCCCAACCAGCTGAGCTGGAATGAGGGCCGCACCTTCATGCGGACTTGGGGGCTGGCTTTGATCTCTTAAATGGCTTGGATTTATTCCAATTTGAGGAAGGCTTCCAATTGAAAACAGATTCCTTTGGGGAAGGATTAGATTTCTGTTCCTTATTATGTCGAAAGGAACGAAAACGATTAGAAGCTTTAGATTTACCCTTAGGTTTTTTATCCTGAGGCAAAAAGACTCCCTTCCCCCCAGTGACAGTTGAAATTATCGAATACAACTGAGAACCAAATAATTGAATACCTTTGAAAGAAATAGATAGCAATCTGGACTTAGAAGTCATATCAGCATTCCAAGATTTAAAATAGCTAAAGACATATATCTAACATCAATTTTGATGATATCAAAAATGGCATCACAAATGAAATTATTAGCATGTTGAATTAATTTAACAATGCTAGACAAATCATGATCTGATACTTGTTGCGCTAAAGTTTCCAACCAAAAAGTTGAAGCAGCTGCAACATCATGACCCGAATATAAAAGGCTTTCCATAGATAAGATTCAAGTTTCCTATCTAAAGGATAATTAAAAGAAGTACTATCTTCCATAGGAATAGTAGTACATTTAGCAAGAGTAGAGATAGCCCCATCAACTTTGGGGATCTTTTCCCAAAACTCAAATCTAACAGTTGGCAAAGGATACAATTTTTTAAACCTTGAAGAATGAGTAAAAGAAGTACCAGGCCTATTCCATTCCTTAGAAATCATAACTGAAATAGCATCAGGAACTGGAAAAACCTCTGGAATAACCACAGGAGGTTTATAAACAGAATTTAAATGTTTACTAGTTTTAATATCAAGAGGACTAGTTTCCTCCATATCTAATGTAATCAACACTTCTTTTAATAAAGAACAAATATACTCCATTTTAAATAAACAAGAGGATTTGTCAGTGTCAATATCTGAGGCAGGATCTTCTGAATCAGATAGATCCTCAACAGAGAAAGATAAATCAGTATGTTGCCGGTCATTTGAAATTTCATCAACTCTATGAGAAGTTTTAAAAGACCTTTTACGTTCATTAGAAGGCGGAATGGCAGACAAAGCCTTCTGAATAGAATCAGAAATAAATTATTTTAAATGTATAGGTATATCTTGTGCATTAGATGTTGAGGGAACAGCAACAGGTAATGAACTACTACTGATGGATACATTTTCTGCATGTAAAAGTTTATCATGACAAATATTACAAGCCACAACTGGAGGTATAATCTCCACAAGTTTACAACAAATGCACTTAGCTTTAGTAGAACTGTTATCAGGCAGCAGGGATCCAACAGTGAATTCTGAGACAGGATCAGATTGAGACATCTTGCAAATGTAAGAGAACAAAACAACATATAAAGCAAAATGATCAATTTCCTTATATGGCAGTTTCAGGAATGGGAAAAAAATGCAAACAGCATAGCCCTCTGACATAGAAAAACATAATTTATGCTTACCTGATAAATTTATTTCTCTTGTAGTGTGTTCAGTCCACGGGTCATCCATTACTTATGGGATATATTCTCCTTCCCAACAGGAAGTTGCAAGAGGATCACCCAAGCAGAGCTGCTATATAGCTCCTCCCCTCACATGTCATATCCAGTCATTCGACCGAAACAAGACGAGAAAGGAGAAACTATAGGGTGCAGTGGTGACTGGAGTTTTAATTTAAATTTAGAACTGCCTCAAAAGGACAGGGCGGGCCGTGGACTGAACACACTACAAGAGAAATAAATTTATCAGGTAAGCATAAATTATGTTTTCTCTTGTTAAGTGTGTTCAGTCCACGGGTCATCCATTAGTTATGGGATACCAATACCAAAGCTAAAGTACACGGATGATGGGAGGGACAAGACAGGAACATTAAACAGAAGGAACCACTGCCTGTAGAACCTTTCTCCCAAAAACAGCCTCCGAAGAAGCAAAAGTGTCAAATTTGTAAAATTTTGAAAAGGTATGAAGTGAAGACCAAGTTGCAGCCTTGCAAATCTGTTCAACAGAGGCCTCATTCTTAAAGGCCCAGGTGGAAGCCACAGCTCTAGTGGAATGAGCTGTAATTCTTTCAGGGGGCTGCTGTCCAGCAGTCTCATAGGCTAAACGAATTATGCTACGAAGCCAAAAAGACAGAGAGGTGGCCAAAGCCTTTTGACCTCTCCTCTGTCCAGAATAAACGACAAACAGAGAAGAAGTTTGCCGAAAATCTTTGGTTGCCTGTAAGTAGAACTTCAGGGCACGGACTACATCCAGATTATGCAAAAGACTTTCCTTCTTTGAAGAAGGATTAGGACATAATGATAGAACAACAATCTCTTGATTGATATTCCTGTTAGAAACTACCTTAGGTAAAAACCCAGGTTTAGTACGCAGAACTACCTTGTCTGAATGAAAAATCAGATAAGGAGAATCACAATGTAAGGCAGATAACTCAGAGACTCTTCGAGCCGAGGAAATATCCATCAAAAATAGAACTTTCCAAGATAACAGCTTAATATCAATGGAATGAAGGGGTTCAAACGGAACACCTTGAAGAATTTTAAGAACTAAGTTTAAGCTCCACGGCGGAGCGACAGTCTTAAACACAGGCTTAATCCTAGCTAAAGCCTGACAAAAAGCCTGAACGTCTGGAACTTCTGCCAGGCGTTTGTGTAAAAGAATAGACAGAGCAGAAATCTGTCCCTTCAACGAACTAGCAGATAAACCCTTTTCTAAACCCTCTTGTAGAAAAGACAATATCCTAGGAATCCTGACCTTACTCCATGAGTAACTCTTGGATTCACACCAATATAAATATTTACGCCATATCTTATGGTAAATTTTTCTGGTAACTGGTTTCCGAGCCTGTATTAATGTATCAATAACCGACTCCGAGAAACCACGCTTTGATAGAATCAGGTGTTCAATCTCCATGCAGTCAGCCTCAGAGAAATTAGGCTTGGATGGTTGAAAGGACCCTGAATTAGAAGGTCCTGCCTCAGAGGTAGAGACCATGGTGGACAGGACGACATGTCCACTAGGTCTGCATACCAGGTCCTGCGTGGCCACGCAGGCGCTATCAAAATCACTGATGCTCTCTCCTGCTTGATCCTGGCAATCAATCGAGGCAGCAACGGAAACGGAGGAAACACATAAGCCATCTTGAAACCCCAAGGGGCTGCTAGAGCATCTATCAGCACTGCTCCCGGGTCCCTGGATCTGGATCCGTAACAAGGAAGCTTGGCGTTCTGGCGAGACGCCATGAGATCCAGTTCTGGTTTGCCCCAACGATGAATCAGTTGAGCAAAGACCTCCGGATGAAGTTCCCACTCCCCCGGATGAAAAGTCTGGCGACTTAGAAAGTCCGCCTCCCAGTTCTCCACGCCTGGGATGTGGATCGCTGACAGGTGGGAAGAGTGAGACTCTGCCCAGCGAATTATCTTGGAGACTTCTAACATCGCTAGGGAACTCCTGGTTCCCCCTTGATGGTTGATGTAAGCCACAGTCGTGATGTTGTCCGACTGAAATCTGATGAACCTCAGTGTTGCTAACTGAGGCCAAGCTAGAAGAGCATTGAATATTGCTCTTAATTCCAGAATATTTATTGGGAGGAGTTTCTCCTCCTGAGTCCACGATCCCTGAGCCTTCAGGGAGTTCCAGACTACACCCCAGCCTAGTAGGCTGGCATCTGTTGTTACAATCGTCCAATCTGGCCTGCGAAAAGTCATTCCTTTGGACAGATGAACCCGCGACAACCACCAGAGAAGAGAATCTCTGGCCTCCTGGTCCAGATTCAGTAGAGGGGACAGATCTGAATAATCCCCATTCCACTGACTTAGCATGCATAATTGCAGCGGTCTGAGATGCAGGCGCGCAAATGGCACTATGTCCATTGCCGCAACCATTAAGCCGATTACTTCCATGCACTGAGCTACTGATGGCCTTGGAATGGAATGAAGGACACGGCAAGCATTTAGAATCTTTGATAACCTGGACTCAGTCAGGTAAATCTTCATCTCTACAGAATCTATCAGAGTCCCTAGAAAAGGAACCCTTGTGAGTGGTAACAGAGAACTCTTTTCCACGTTCACTTTCCACCCATGCGACCTCAGAAATGCAAGAACTATCTCTGTATGAGACTTTGCATTTTGAAAACTCGACGCTTGTATCAGAATGTCGTCTAGGTACGGAGCCACCGCTATGCCTCGCGGTCTTAGTACCGCCAGAAGTGATCCCAGAACCTTTGTAAAAATTCTCGGGGCCGTAGCTAACCCGAAGGGAAGAGCTACAAACTGGTAATGCCTGTCTAGAAAGGCAAACCTTAGGTACCGATAATGGTCTTTGTGAATCGGTATGTGAAGGTAGGCATCCTTTAAGTCCACTGTGGTCATATACTGACCCTCTTGGATCATGGGTAGGATGGTTCGAATAGTTTCCATTTTGAACGATGGAACCCTTAGGAACTTGTTTAAGATCTTTAGGTCCAAGATTGGTCTGAAGGTTCCCTCTTTTTTGGGAACCACAAACAGATTTGAGTAAAACCCTTGCCCTTGTTCCGTTCGCGGAACTGGGTGGATCACTCCCATTACTAAGAGGTCTTGTACACATTGCAGAAATGCCTCTTTCTTTATTAGGTTTGTTGATAACCTTGACAGATGAAATCTCCCTTGTGGAGGAGAAGCTTTGAAGTCCAGAAGGTATCCCTGAGATATGATCTCCAACGTCCAGGGATCCTGGACATCTCTTGCCCAAGCCTGGGCGAAGAGAGAGAGTCTGCCCCTCACTAGATCCGTTTCCGGATAGGGGGCCCTTCCTTCATGCTGTCTTAGGGGCAGAAGTAGGCTTTCTGGCCTGCTTGCCCTTGTTCCAGGACTGGTTGCTTTTCCAACCCTGTCTGTAACGAGCAGCAGTTCCTTCCTGTTTTGGAGCGGAGGAAGTTGATGCTGCTCCTGCCTTGAAATTACGAAAGGCACGAAAATTAGACTGTTTGGCCTTTGATTTGGCCCTATCCTGAGGAAGGGAGTGACCCTTACCTCCAGTAATGTCAGCAATAATTTCTTTCAAGCCGGGCCCGAATAAGGTTTGCCCTTTGAAAGGAATATTAAGCAATTAAGATTTAGAAGTCACATCTGCTGACCAGGATTTAAGCCATAGCGCTCTGCGCGCCTGGATGGCAAAACCGGAGTTCTTAGCCGTTAGTTTGGTTAAGTGCACAACGGCGTCCGAAACAAATGCATTAGCTAGCTTAAGTGCTCTAAGCTTGTTCATGATCTCATCCAATGGTGCTGTGTGAATAGCCTCTTCTAGAGACTCAAACCAGAAAGCCGCTGCAGCAGTGACGGGCGCAATGCATGCAAGGGGCTGTAATATAAAACCTTGTTGAACAAACATTTTCTTAAGGTAACTTAATTTTTTATCCATTGGATCTGAGAAAGCACAACTATCCTCCACCGGGATAGTGGTGAGCTTAGCTAAAGTAGAAACCGCTCCCTCCACCTTAGGGACCATCTGCCATAAGTCTCGTGTGGTAGCGTCTATTGGGAACATTTTTCTAAATATCGGAGGGGGGGAAAAGGGCACACCGGGTCTATCCCACTCCTTGCTAATAATCTCTGTAAGCCTTTTAGGTATAGGAAAAACGTCAGTACACACCGGCACCGCATAGTATTTATCCAGCCTACATAACTTCTCTGGGATTGCGACCGTGTCACAATCATTCAGAGCCGCTAACACCTCCCCTAGCAATACACGGAGGTTCTCAAGCTTAAATTTAAAATTTGAAATTTCTGAATCCGGTCTCCCAGGATCAGATCCGTCACCCACAGAATGAAGCTCTCCGTTCTCATGTTCTGCAAATTGTGACGCAGTATCAGACATGGCTCTCGTGTCATCAGCGCGCTCTGTCCTTAACCCAGAGCTATCGCGCTTGCCTCTTAACTCAGGCAAATTAGATAATACTTCTTTCATAACATTAGCCATATCTTGCAAAGTGATTTGTAAGGGCCTTGATGTACTTGACGCCACAACATCACGCACCTCCTGAGCGGGAGGTGCAGGTACTGACACGTGAGGAGAGTTAGGCGGCATAACTTCCCCCTCGATGTCTGGTGATAATTTCTTTACCGGTAAAGACTGACCTTTATTTAAAGTAATATCAATACAATTGGTACACATATTTCTATTGGGCTCCACATTGGCTTTTAAACATAATGAACAAGCAGATTCATCTGTATCAGACATGTTTAATCAGACTAGCAATGAGGCTAGCAAGCTTGGAAATTACTTTCAGAAAATTTTCAAGCAAAGTAAAAACGCTGCTGCGCTTTTAAAAACACCAAAAAAACAATTACAGTTGAAATAACAATGAACTAATTCAGTTATAGCAACCAAATCTTTACATTAAATGTATGAAATTAGCAGAGGATTGCACCCACTAGCAAAAGGATGATTAACCCCTTAATACCCAAAAAAACGGATAATCAATTTAACAGTTAAAGTTTTTATCACAGTCAAACACACTGTCACAGGTCTGCTGTGACTGATTACCTCCCTCAAATATAAATTTTGAAGACCCTTGAGCTCTCTGGAGACGTCCTGGATCAATGAGGAAGAAACAGGAAGACTATGATTGAATTTTAACTGCGCAACAAGGCGCTAACAAAAAGCCCCTCCCACTCATATTACAACAGTGGGAGACCAGCTATAACGGTTTCTATGCAGAAAAATACGTTAGCCATGTGGAAAAAATCATGCCCCAAGAGATTTATCACCAAAGTACCTCACAAAACGATTAACATGCCAGTAAACGTTTTAAAAAACAACATTTCAGATGTTGTGTAAAGTTATCACTAAGCCTGCTACCAGTCGCTTCTACTGCAGTTAAGGCTCATACATTATTTCAGTATTAACAGTATTTTTTCAGTCAAATTCTAGTCCATAGAAAATAACTCTACTGTGCATACATTTACCAGCCTGATACCAGTCGCTACTACTGCATTTTAGGCTGTACTTACATCATATGGGTATCAGCAGTGTTTTCTTAGTCAATTCCATTCCTAGAAAATATTTTACTGCACATACCTCATTTGCAGGGGACCCCGCATGCTATTCCCTTTTCTGAAGTTACCCCACTCCTCAGAATGTGCGAGAACAGCCAGTGGATCTTAGTTACGTCTGATAAGATCATAGAAAACGCAGGCAGATTCTTCTTCTAAATACTGCCTGAGAGAAAAAACAGCACACTCCGGTGCCATTTAAAATAACAAACTTTTGATTGAAGAATAATTAGGTAAAAAACTCCAACTCCTCTCACGACCTCCTTCTTTGTTGAGACTTGCAAGAGAATGACTGGATATGACATGTGAGGGGAGGAGCTATATAGCAGCTCTGCTTGGGTGATCCTCTTGCAACTTCCTGTTGGGAAGGAGAATATATCCCATAAGTAATGGATGACCCGTGGACTGAACACACTTAACAAGAGAAAAAGGCCAGAGGCAAAAGGAATGGGGTCTTAAATAATGAAAATATTTGGCGCCAAGTATGACGCACAACAAACAGGAAAATATTTTTTGGCACCATAGATGACGCAACCTTGTGAAGGACTCGGCGTCAACTAAGACACCGAAAATGACAAATTTGCCAAAAAAATCTCGTGCCAAGAATGACACAATAAATTTTGGCATTCTGAAAAAGAGACTATACCCCAGGTAAGAAATTATTTTTCATAAAAAAGCATTTCCCAGATATGAAACTGACAGTCTGCAAAAAAGGAAATATACTGAAAATCTTAATCATGGCAAATATAAGTACAATACATATATTTAGAACTTTATATAAATACATAAAGTGCCAAACCATAGCTGAGAGCGTCTTAAGTAATGAAAACATACTTACCAAAAGACACGCATCCACATATAGCAGATAGCCAAACCAGTAGTGAAACGGTTATCAGTAGAGATAATGGAATATGAGAGTATATCGTCAATCTGAAAAGGGAGGTAGGAGATGAATCTCTACGACCGATAACAGAGAACCTATGAAATAGATCCCCGTGAGGAAAACCATTGCATTCAATAGGTGATACTCCCTTCACATCCCTCTGACATTTACTGTACTCTGAGCGGAATCGTGTTCAAAAAAATGCTGAGAAATGCATATCAACGTAGAAATCTTAGCACAAACTTACTTCACCACCTCCATAGGAGGTAAAGTTTGTAAAACTGAATTGTGGGTGTGGTGAGGGGTGTATTTATAGGCATTTTGAGGTTTGGGAAACTTTGCCCCTCCTGGTAGGATTGTATATCCCATATGTCACTAGCTCATGGACTCTTGCCAATTACATGAAAGAAATATATATATATATATATCTTTCCCTAATATATATATATCTTTCCCTAATTGTTCTCCACAGAAGACAGAGATAAATATACAACTATTTCAAACATTACAGCACCTATTACTTTATAGAAACTAAACTTTTACACTTATATCATCAATATTTAAACAACTGATATAATTGTAAAAAAAAATCTAAGTCTACGGCTAATCTTTGCTTTGAATACACCATTATGTCTCGTATACATTTACTGTTTAATATCCTTTTAAAGGAAAAATAAATAGTTGATTTAAAGGGACACTTGATTGTTTTTTATTGTTTAAAAAGATAAATAATGCCTTAACTACCCATTCCCCGGGTTTGCACAAGTAACATTGTTTATATTAATATACTTTATGACCGCTGGGTTTGCCTGTTTCTAAGCCCCTGCAGGCCGCCCCTTATCTCAGTGCTTTTGAAATCTTGCACAACAGCCAGACAGTGCTAGTGTTCACTGCCGTGGAATGATAATGGTTATAACAAGCACCAGCACTAATTGGCTAAAATGCAAGTTTGTTAAATGCACCAAGATAAATGGCAGTCTGCAGGGGCTTAGATAGAGGTAAATAGTATATTAATATAAAACTGAGGAATGGGTAATAAAGGGATTATCTATATTTTTTAAACAGTACGGATTTTCAGTTTGACTGTCCCTTTAAAGGAATATGAAACCCAATGTGTTTTCTTTCACGATTCAGACAGAGCATGTAATTTAAAACAACTTTCTAATTTACTCATATTATCACATTTTCTTAACTCTATTGGTATCTTTTGTTTAAAAGTAGGAACGTATGATTAGTAATCGTCCCATTTCTAGAGCATTATATGGCAGTAGTTTTGCAAGGATATAAAACCCCAAAATTGTGTAATATGAATGAGTCTATCAGGGCTTACTTTTGGAGATGACAGGGTTAGCCACAGTCATTAGCATTAACTGCATTATTTTGCAGTTGTTATCTTCTGAGGCCAATTAGGGTAAAATATGTAGCAGAGCTATGTTTAAGAAGTCTACAGTGTGCATTTCCAGTTCAGAACATTTCTCAGAACTAAATTACATGAATGATGAAGGTATATTGCAAAGTTGTTTTATTACACATAACTAAACAATTCATATTAAAATCTCAAGTTGTTTACTGTCCCTTTAAAGGGCCTTCAAATAGTTAAAATGGCATGCTCTAATCCATTAGTGAAAATGTAATGCTATGTGTTTAACCCCATAAGGGGTTAAACACATAGTAACAGTTCTGCTCGGGATATGCAGAATACTTTAAAATTATGATGGCCCTTCAAGTCAGGAGATGGGTAGCAGGGCAGCCAAAGTACGCCGAAGATGAGGGAGGTTGTAATACAAGAGAGTTGAAATTCAGGTGAATTAAGTTATGAGAAATTGACTCATTCGCCTACATTCAAAGAGATTCTGGAAACTTAGTCTGTGTGAGGATCAAATTTGGTCCCCATGATGTAAAGGATGAGTCATAACTAAGCAGGAACTTAATGAAAGTTTCCGACGTATAATCTATGTGCATTGTCAGTTGCCTAATTCTTTTCACTTCATGTCTGCATCAGCCCCACTACACAATGCATGAACCAGCTGAAATGACAAAACGACTTCCAGACAAGTTTACTCTGTAACAGGTTCTTAGCGTTTCAATCTGCCAGAAACATCAGTCTTGTAAAAGCGAAGGGTGACGTAAGTGGAAGAAAATATGAATTTTATAGTGTTCTTCTAAAACTTTTGCTTATAGCCATGAAGAATACTGTCCACACATGCATTTATAAAATAAATAAGTAGATCTATATATGTTTATATACATTGGTCAAAAGGCTTTAATTACTCACATCTGCTGGCCAGACAGTAGGCTGCGAGTCATCAAGTTTGATAGATTTTTCCACTTTTACATATTTTTCTACCTATGAAAAGAAGAGAAATGTAATCATTACTACTAATGAAAATGAGAGAAGAGAAGAAATAAGACAAGTCATTTTCTCTGTACTATACTGACCATGCATAGATTGTACACACATAACAAACATTAATTTTTTCACCTTGCAGGCTAAAAACCTGCCAAAAAGCTCAGCTACAAGTTTCATGAAGGCTTGGATAGAAATACAGCATGAATTCTGTTGCAAGATGCTCTAGTGAAAGCTTATGGCTCCTACATGTATTTTATTACTCATCTAACAAACATTGCTACAAAAATACTGTTGCACTACAAATAGTAAAGCTCACATATCTGCCCTTTCTTTGGTTAGCGTGCTCCATAAAATAGCATAGGAACTGGAGAGACAACAGAAGCTTGAGTATCATTGTATCTAATGCATGTGTTTGTACGTTAATTTGCCCTTAATCAGTTATACTTGTAAATTAGATTGGTAATTAACACTTTTTTTATAAAGATTGTGCATCTATTTAAATGTATCTATATTGTTCAAGCAACAAACACAAGTTGCAAGCTGCATGATAATCTACCTTCACATCTGAGAAAAAAATTATAATGAATAATGCAGCTTTATTTTGTCAAAATAAGTATATTGTTTTATGTTTCTTTACACTGATTTCCCTGTCCCCCAGAACAAAAGAACCCTTACTACCCAATCACAAACCAATACACAGATAAAGCTCAAACTCTTGTTTGCACATGAGCAGTTAAAGAGTGAAACTGGGGTAGCTTGTCCTCTTCTCTTCCTTTAAGGTGGTTTAGTACTGATTCAACTAAGTTGTCGTCATTTATTTAACAGGTATTTAAGCAGACATATATTCCTTTCTAATCCCCACCTAATAGTGGAATATAAATAAATGTATACAGTATATATATATATATATATATATATATATATATATATATATATATACATACATACACACATACATACAGGTAGCCCTCAGTTTACGCCGGGGTTAGGTTCCAGAAGGAATGGTTGTAAATCGAAACTGTCGTAAATTGAAACCCAGTTTATAACGTAAGTCAATGGGAAGTGAGTTAGGTTCCAGGCCCCTCTCAAAATTGTCATAAGTAACACCTAATATATTATTTTTAAAGCTTTGAAATGAAGACTTTAAATGCTAAACAGCATTATAAACCTAATAAAATAATCACACAACACAGAATATATAATTAAACTAAATTAAATGAACAAAAACATTTACTAAACAGCATTATAAACCTAATAAAATAATCACAAAACACACACTTTACTTGCCTTTTTCTGCAAACAATTCTTTCTATGCATTCCAATCGGAACTGATTTATAGACAGGAAGATCTTGTTCCTTTGCAAGCTGCTCGATAGCTCAGGTCTGGTTAAACTGATTAATTTCAGCTTGCTTGGCTTGCATATATTTGTTGCAACACAAGCGGACAGCTCCACCTACTGGCTATTTTAATCAATGCACTGCTTCTCAATGCTTTTCAATAGCAGTCACATGACCGGAAAAAAAAGGTTATTCTGAAACGGTGCAAATTGAACCGTTGTAAACGGAGGGCCACCTGTGTATATGTGTGTGTATATATATATAATATATATATACTACCTACTCTGCCCACTGTTTTTGCAAAGAATGCTTTTCCTGTCATGATTGTTGATGCAAATCTGAAAATCCACTTTAAATGCAAATTAATATAGAAAAGGTGAAAGAAAAGGGGACAACAACTCACAGATAAATTAGCTAAAAGTATTAACCCAAGCCCCCTTGGGAAAAAGTGGAAGAAGTATAAATGTCAGATTTATTTTACAGCAAAAAGAAGCAAAATAATGAATGTGTATTGCATTGTTGAAACGCTTAGTATATTGGTCCTTTAATAATTTTCCTGCTACCACTTCATCTGGTATTTAACCCCTCAACGACCAGCGTCGTACACAGTACGATGCTGCTCGTTATGCCCTTAAGGACCAGCAGTCCTGGGCTTCTCTCTGACGCATTCTCAATCAAAATAGCGAGATTGCGCTATTTCTGCATGCCCTACTAGTGGGGCACTACAGAAATAGATTTGCAGAGTTACTGATGCAGAGAGGGCCACTCTGTGGCCCTCTCTGCATCGGACAGCGGTGGTGCCGATCGTTGGTGGGTGGGAACGTAAGGAGGGAGGCGGGTGGGCGGCCCATCGCTGGAGGGGACAGGACCGATACGCCACGCTACACAGATAGGGAACATAAATAAAACATTTGGGAAGTGAGGCTGAAGGAGGGAGGAAGGGCAATAAGGGGGATCCTATGTGGGAAAGGGATCTGGGAGAGGGAGGGGATAGGGTAATGAGAGGGGCAGCTACACTACAGACATTTTTTTTTTTTTTTTTAAACATATGCATTAATTGAGGCAAACTGGGTACTGGCAGACAACTGCCAGTACCTAAGATGGTGGCAAATAGGTAGAGGGGGAGGGTTAAAGAGCTGTTGGGGGGGGGGCAGGGAGGTTGGGGGGTAAAAGAGGATCCTACACTGCAAAAAATATTTTAAAAAAATAATTTTATATATATATATATTTATATATATATATTTATATATATATATATATATATATATATATATATATATATATATATATATATATATATATATATTTTTTTTTTTTTTTTTTTTTTTTTTTTTTTTTTTTTAAAAGCAGCCTTTTATTTTAGTACTGGCAGACTTTCTTCCAGTACTTAAGATGGGGGTGACAATTGTGGGGTGGGGGAAGGAAGAGAGCTGTTTGAGAGGGGTCAGGGAGGGATCAGGGGGTGGGATGTGTCTGGTGGGAGGCTGATCTTTACACTAAAGTTAAAATTAACCCTACAAGCTACCTAATTAACCCCTTCACTGCTGGGCATAATACAAGTGTGGTGCGCAGCGGCATTTAGAGGCCTTCTAATTACCAAAAAGCAATGCCAAAGCCATATATGGCTGCTATTTCTGAAGAAAGGGAATCCCAGAGAAGAATTTACAACCATTTGTGTCATAATTGCACAAGCTGTTTGTAAATAAATTTCAGTGAGAAACCTAAAATTGTGAAAAAGTTCACAATTTTTTTTATTTGATCGCATTTGGCGGTGAAATAGTGGCATGAAATATACCAAAATGGGCCTAGATCAATACTTTGGGTTGTCTACTAAAAAATATATACATATATATAGTTTTGATAGATAAATATAAAAAAAGGTTCTATTTATGTTTAAAATGTAGTGATGGCAAAAATGCTCTGGTCTTTTGGGGAAGTTTTTGTCTGAAGTGCCCGGTCCTTAAGGGGTTAATCTTGTTAATGAAGGGTTAAACATCAGTGCTTTACTTTTAACTAACTACAGAATGTTAGACTATTGCTGAGCACAATACATTGTGTTCTCAATTAGGAGACAGGTTTGTTGAACCCTGTATCAAGATGTAATAGTCAATTTTACTTTTTAAGCAGCTGGAGGCCTTTTCTTAATTTGCAATGCATTATGGCCTATGAGTATGGTCAAACGCCATCAAGCTGAACTAGCACAGAGTTCTACACAGCTATTGTTGCTCTAAATTAATTTTAATGGATATTCAACAAAGCTTTTTTTTTTTTTTTACTTGGCTCCTAAGGAATCTTATTCTTTTTGAATGAGCTTAGAAAGATTCTTAGGCGGTTCAGCTGCACAAGGATGTGAACAATAAGGAAACAGTTTAGGGTGAATACACAAGGAATCATGAACAAGCTAGATAAGTCAACAACTCTTAGGGAGTGTTAGGTTGTAGATGCTTTTCTGTAATGTATTTCTAATTGATTTATTTTTCCCTCATGGGACGTGACATTTTCATTCTGCTGTTATTGTTGCCTTATGAATCATATAGTGAAACAAGGGAATCTGTAAGTATTTTCATACCCGACAGGGTGAGCACTGTCATGGACAAGACTATCTGCCAAGATAAGAAAAACAGAATTTATGTTTACCTGATAAATTGCTTTCTCCAACGGTGTGTCCGGTCCACGGCGTCATCCTTACTTGTGGGATATTCTCTTCCCCAACAGGAAATGGCAAAGAGCCCAGCAAAGCTGGTCACATGATCCCTCCTAGGCTCCGCCTACCCCAGTCATTCGACCGACGTTAAGGAGGAATATTTGCATAGGAGAAACCATATGTTACCGTGGTGACTGTAGTTAAAGAAAATAAATTATCAGACCTGATTAAAAAAACCAGGGCGGGCCGTGGACCGGACACACCGTTGGAGAAAACAATTTATCAGGTAAACATAAATTCTGTTTTCTCCAACATAGGTGTGTCCGGTCCACGGCGTCATCCTTACTTGTGGGAACCAATACCAAAGCTTTAGGACACGGATGAAGGGAGGGAGCAAATCAGGTCACCTAAATGGAAGGCACCACGGCTTGCAAAACCTTTCTCCCAAAAATAGCCTCAGAAGAAGCAAAAGTATCAAATTTGTAAAATTTAGAAAAAGTGTGCAGTGAAGACCAAGTCGCTGCCTTACATATCTGATCAACAGAAGCCTCGTTCTTGAAGGCCCATGTGGAAGCCACAGCCCTAGTGGAGTGAGCTGTGATTCTTTCAGGAGGCTGCCGTCCGGCAGTCTCATAAGCCAATCGGATAATGCTTTTAATCCAGAAGGAGAGAGAGGTAGAAGTTGCTTTTTGACCTCTCCGTTTACCAGAATAAACAACAAACAAAGACAAAGTTTGTCTGAAAACCTTAGTAGCTGCTAAGTAAAATTTGAGAGCACGAACTACATCCAAGTTGTGCAACAAACGTTCCTTCTTTGAAACTGGATTAGGACACAAAGAAGGCACAACTATCTCCTGGTTAATGTCTTTGTTAGAAACAACTTTTGGAAGAAAACCAGGTTTAGTACGCAAAACCACCTTATCTGCATGGAACACCAGATAAGGAGAAGAACACTGCAGAGCAGATAATTCTGAAACTCTTCTAGCAGAAGAAATTGCAACCAAAAACAAAACTTTCCAAGATAATAACTTAATATCAACGGAATGTAAGGGTTCAAACGGAACCCCCTGAAGAACTGAAAGAACTAGGTTGAGACTCCAAGGAGGAGTCAAAATTTTGTAAACAGGCTTGATTCTAACCAGAGCCTGAACAAAGGCTAGAACATCTGGCACAGCTGCCAGCTTTTTGTGAAGTAACACAGACAAGGCAGAAATCTGTCCCATCAAGGAACTTGCAGATAATCCCTTTTCCAATCCTTCTCGAAGGAAGGATAGACTCTTAGGAATCTTAACCTTGTCCCAAGGGAATCCTGCAGATTCACACCAACAGATATACCAAATTATGTGGTAATTTTCTGGTTACAGGCTTTCAGGCCTGAACAAGAGTATTAATAACAGAATCTGAGAACCCTCGCTTTGATAAGATCAAGCGTTCAATCTCCAAGCAGTCAGCTGGAGTGGGTCGAACGGACCTAGAACAAGAAGGTCTCGTCTCAAAGGTAGCTTCCATGGTGGAGCCGATGACATATTCACCAGATCTGCATACCAAGTCCTGCGTGGCCACGCAGGAGCTATCAAAATCACCGACGCCCTCTCCTGATTGATCCTGGCTACCAGCCTGGGGATGAGAGGAAACGGCGGGAACACATAAGCTAGTTTGAAGGTCCAAGGTGCTACTAGTGCATCCACTAGAGCCGCCTTGGGATCCCTGGATCTGTACCCGTAGTAAGGAACTCTGAAGTTCTGACGAGAGGCCATCAGATCCATGTCTGGAATGCCCCACGGTTGAGTGACTTGGGCAAAGATTTCCGGATGGAGTTCCCACTCCCCCGGATGCAATGTCTGACGACTCAGAAAATCCGCTTCCCAATTTTCCACTCCTGGGATGTGGATAGCAGACCGGTGGCAGGAGTGAGACTCCGCCCATAGAATGATTTTGGTCACTTCTTCCATCGCTAGGGAACTCCTTGTTCCCCCCTGATGGTTGATGTATGAACTTGGCCCTCGCTAGCTGAGGCCAAGCTTTGAGAGCATAGAATATCGCTCTCAGTTCCAGAATATTTATCGGTAGAAGAGATTCTACCCGAGACCAAAGACCCTGAGCTTTCAGGGATCCCCAGACCGCGCCCCAGCCCATCAGAGTGGCGTCGGTCGTGACAATGACCCACTCTGGTCTGCGGAAGGTCATCCCTTGTGACAGGCTGTCCAGGGACAGCCACCAACGGAATGAGTCTCTGGTCCTCTGATTTACTTGTATCTTCGGAGACAAGTCTGAATAGTCCCCATTCCACTGACTGAGCAGGAACAGTTGTAATGGTCTTAGATGAATGCGCACAAAAGGAACTATGTCCATTGCCGCTACCATCAAACCTATCACTTCCATGCACTGCTCTATGGAAGGAAGAGGAACGGAATGAAGTATCCGACAAGAGTCTAGAAGTTTTGTTTTTCTGGCTTCTGTCAGAAAAATCCTCATTTCTAAGGAGTCTATTATAGTTCCCAAGAAGGGAACCCTCGTTGACGGAGATAGAGAACTCTTTTCCACGTTCACTTTCCATCCGTGAGATCTGAGAAAGGCCAGGACAATGTCCGTGTGAGCCTTTACTTGAGGAAGGGACGACGCTCGAATCAGAATGTCGTCCAAGTAAGGTACTACAGCAATGCCCCTTGGTCTTAGCACCGCCAGAAGGGACCCTAGTACCTATGAGAAAATCCTAGGAGCAGTGGCTAATCCGAAAGAAAACGCCACGAACTGGAAATGCTTGTCCAGGAATTCAAACCTTAGGAACCGATGATGTTCCTTGTGGATAGGAATATGTAGATACGCATCCTTGAAATCCACCTTGGTCATGAATTGACCTTCCTGGATGGAAGGAAGAAGTGTTCGAATGGTTTCCATCTTGAACGATGGAACCTTGAGAAACTTGTTCAAGATCTTGAGATCTAAGATTGGTCTGAACGTTCCCTCTTTTTTGGGAACTATGAACAGATTGGAGTAGAACCCCATCCCTTGTTCTCCTAATGGAACAGGATGAATCACTCCCATTTTTAGCAGGTCTTCTACCCAATGTAAGAATGCCTGTCTTCTTATGTGGTCTGAAGACAACTGAGACCTGTGGAACCTCCCCCTTGGAGGAAGCCCCTTGAACTCCAGAGAATAACCTTGGGAGACTATTTCTAGCGCCCAAGGGTCCAGAACATCTCTTGCCCCAGCCTGAGCGAAGAGAGAGAGTCTGCCCCCCACCAGATCCGGTCCCGGATCGGGGGCCCGCATTTCATGCTGTCTTGGTAGCAGTGGCAGGTTTCCTGGCCTGCTTTCCTTTGTTCCAGCCTTGCATAGGTCTCCAGGCTGGATTGGCTTGAGAAGTATTACCTTCCTGCTTAGAGGACGTAGCCCTTGGGGCTGATCCGTTTCTGCGAAAGGGACGAAACTTAGGTTTATTTTTGGTCTTGAAAAGACCTATCCTGAGGAAGGGCGTGGCCCTTGCCCCCAGTGATATCAGAGATAATCTCTTTCAAGTCAGGGCCAAAGAGTGTTTTCCCCTTGAAAGGAATGTCAAGCAATTTGTTCTTGGAAGACGCATCCGCTGCCCAAGATTTTAACCAAAGCGCTCTGCGCCACAATAGCAAACCCAGAATTTTTACGCCGCTAACCTAGCCAATTGCAAGGTGGCGTCTAGGGTGAAAGAATTAGCCAATTTAAGAGCACGAATTCTGTCCATAATCTCCTCATAAGAAGAAGAATTACTAATAATCGCCTTTCCTAGCTCATCAAACTAGAAACACGCGGCTGCAGTGACAGGGACAATGCATGCAATTGGTTGTAGAAGGGAACCTTGCTGAACAAACATCTTTAGCAGACCTTCTAATTTTTTATCCATAGGATCTTGGAAAGCACAACTATCTTCTATGGGTATAGTGGCGCGCTTGTGTAGAGTAGAAACCGCCCCCTCGACCTTGGGGACTGTCTGCCATCAGTCCTTTCTGGTGTCGACTATAGGAAAACAATTTTATAAATATGGGGGGAGGTACTAAAGGTATACCGGGCCTGTCCCATTCTGTACTAACAATGTACGCCACCCGCTTGGATATAGGAAAAGCTTCGGGGGGCCCCGGGGCCTCTAAGAACTTTTCCATTTTACATAGTGGTTCTGGAATGACCAGATAATCACAATCATCCAAATTGGATAACACCTCCTTAAGCAGAGCGCGGAGATGTTCCAACTTAAATTTAAAAGTAATCACATCAGGTTCAGCTTGTTGAGAAATGTTTCCTGAATCTGAAATTTCTCCCTCAGACAAAACCTCCCTGGCCCCCTCAGACTGGTGTAGGGGCCCTTCAGAAACCATATCATCAGCGTTCTCATGCTCTACAGAATTTTCTAAAACAGAGCAGTCGCGCTTTCACTGATAAGTGGGCATATTGGCTAAAATGTTTTTGATAGAATTATCCATTACAGCCGTTAAATGTTGCATAGTAAGGAGTATTGGCGCACTAGATGTACTAGGGGCCTCCTGTATGGGCAAGACTGGTGTAGACGAAGGAGGGGATGATGCAGTACCATGCTTACTCCCCTCACTTGAGGAATCATCTTGGGCATCATTTTTACTAAATTTTTTTATGACATAAAATACATATAGTTAAATGAGAAGGAACCTTGGTTTCCCCACAGTCAGAACACAATCTATCTGGTAGTTCAGACATGTTAAACAGGCATAAACTTGATAACAAAGCACAAAAAACGTTTTAAAATAAAACCGTTACTGTCACTTTAAATTTTAAACTAAACACACTTTATTACTGCAATTGCGAAAAAGTATGAAGGAATTGTTCAAAATTCACCAAAATTTCACCACAGTGTCTTAAAGCCTTAAAAGTATTGCACACCAAATTTGGAAGCTTTAACCCTTAAAATAACGGAACCGGAGCCGTTTTTATATTTAACCCCTTTACAGTCCCTGGAATCTGCTTTGCTGAGACCCAACCAAGCCCAAAGGGGAATACGATACCAAATGATGCCTTCAGAAAGACCTTTCTATGTATCAGAGCTCCACACACATGCAGCTGCATGCCATGCTGTCCTCAAAAACAAGTGCGCCATACCGGCGCGAAAATGAGGCTCTGACTATGATTAGGGAAAGCCCCTAAAGAATAAGGTGTCAAAAACAGTGCCTGCCGATATAATCATATCAAAATACCCAGAATAAATGATTCCTCAAGGCTAAATATGTGTTAATAATGAATCGATTTAGCCCAGAAAAGGTCTACAGTCTTAATAAGCCCTTGTGAAGCCCTTATTTACTATCTTAATAAACATGGCTTACCGGATCCCATAGGGAAAATGACAGCTTCCAGCATTACATCGTCTTGTTAGAATGTGTCATACCTCAAGCAGTAAGAGACTGCACACTGTTCCCCCAACTGAAGTTAATTGCTCTCAACAGTCCTGTGTGGAACAGCCATGGATTTTAGTTACGGTGCTAAAATCATTTTCCTCATACAAACAGAAATCTTCATCTCTTTTCTGTTTCTGAGTAAATAGTACATACCAGCACTATTTTAAAATAACAAACTCTTGATTGAATAATAAAAACTACAGTTAAACACTAAAAAACTCTAAGCCATCTCCGTGGAGATGTTGCCTGTACAACGGCAAAGAGAATGACTGGGGTAGGCGGAGCCTAGGAGGGATCATGTGACCAGCTTTGCTGGGCTCTTTGCCATTTCCTGTTGGGGAAGAGAATATCCCACAAGTAAGGATGACGCCGTGGACCGGACACACCTATGTTGGAGAAATGGGGAGTGAGCATAAAAGGGTTAAAAGCACCAGGTCCTGTGACTGCCTTACTCCTATTCTTAACCAGGACAATCCCAAATCCTTCCTACATCATCCCAGATCAATAATCACTGACACCATTCAAGACATTGTATTCAGGTTTTTGTTGTTGTTGTTTTTATAATGATAAGATGCTCCTATTAGAAAAACTAAATATTTTATTTTTATTCTTCTTGGGCTCATCAATGGGGTTGTGCACAAACATGCACTTCCTGTCAATTTAAAACAGATTTAACTGAACCTGTTTACATGCAGAAATCCTAACATGTTTAAAAAGTGCTGTTTCCTACACTATACATAGTTTATGGAATTTAATATCCCTTGTAAGGATACCAGGATTCCTCCGGTACCACATATATAATAGAGTAAATGTCTACACTGTTGCGTCTACAGTTGCCAGGTATTTATACGTTTATTTTTCTACTTCTTACGCACACATATGGTATCAGTTCTTCAAATATACAAAAGCCATTAGCAAAACACTTAAAAACTAAAAATGATAAATTCTCCATAGTATAAGTAGTATTAGTAAAGGCTAATAAAAACATGCATTTTAGAAATATGCATTTGTTAATCTGTAAAAAGAAGTAATTTTAAAGGGACATGAAACCCAAAATTTCTCTTTCAAGATTCAGATACCGCAAACAATTTTAAACAACTTTCCAATTTACTTCTATTATCAATTTTGATTCATTTTCTTGGTATCCTTTATATAAGGATCAATAATGCCCTTCTGGGAGCTAGATAAGCACATCTGTAAGCCAATGACAACAGGCATATATGAGCAGCCACCAATCAGCAGATAGGTCCCAGCTCCTGAACCTACCTAGGAATTATTTTCAATAAAGGACACAAAGAGAACAAAACAAATTAGATAATAGAAGTAAATTGGAAAGTTGCTTAAAATTGTGTGCTCTATCTGAATCACAAAATATTTTTGGTGGTTTCATGCCCCTTTAAATTGTGCCTCTGATCCATCAGCATTATTTTGTGAATATTAAAAGGGACATGCAAGTCAAAATTCAACTTTCATAAGTCAAATAGAGCATCCATGAGTATACCTTACTTTCCAATTTATTTATCTTACCATATTTCTCTCTTTCTCTAAGTATCCTGTGTTAAAATTGAGTGCCTTTCCTTTAGAGCACTGGTTTTCAAACCTGTCTTCAAGCCTCCCCAACAGGTCAGGTTTTCAGATTCCCTTGGATGAGAGCAGGTAAAACAACTAATCAGCTGATTATTTCACCTGTGTTCCAGTTCAGATTGCCTCAAACTGTTAGGGAGGCCTTAGGGCAGGTTTGAAAACCAGTGGTTTAGAGCATACTGTAGTACAGTGATTTTCAACCAGTGTGCCGTGGCACACTAGTGTGCCGTGAGAGATCCTCAGGTGTGCCGCGGCAGACTGACAGGCTCATCATTATTTTAGTTTAATTTTTTTTTTTTTTATTTCATCATCATTTTAGTTATGCTGCAGTTCATAAATAAGTAGAATGATGTATTATCATGCACAATGTACTGTGAATAAGAGAGGGAAGTGGGAACAGTAACAAGTTAACTTAAGTGCACGCTTTCAAGCTCATCCCAGCTACATTTACAGCGTTCCCGCCAGCAGATCAGCTTAACACTGACTGGTTCAGATTTTAAAATATTCTTTGATCAGACACGCACGCGCGTTACTGAGTTGCTCCCATATTCAGCTCAGAATTAATTGGTTCATTGCAGCGCAACAGCATAGAACCGGTGGAACCTATCTCCCCTGGCCAGGGCAGCAGCACCCAGCAGCACTGGTAGCACCTAGGAGCAGGACAACAACCATGGCGGTAAGTAGCCGGGGGGCTGTGGGCTCCAAGCTCACCCTGGCTGCAGGCCCTGCTACATTCAGCCAGTGTCCCCGCCAGCAGATCAGCTTCACATCATCAGTACAGACTCTCTACCACTTTTTGTCCAGTCATGATACTAAGTTGCACTTTCTGACTCGGCATAGATAACTACACATTCTGAATAAAAAATTTTTATGTGGAGCGAGCTAAGCCGAGTCAGGAGCTTAACTCAGTAGCGATGCTGGACAAAGTGGTAAAGCATCAACTACAACCAGTGTAAAGGTTTAGCGCTCTCGGCTCTCCCATTCTCCTTTTTCATCAGGCAGCATTGCGGGTTCTTATTGGCAGAGAGACTGCATAGCACCATTACGTTCTCTCTTTTCCACTGTACAATATTTCTGTGGTTTCCTATGGCTCATCTTTGCAATGGAATAAGTAAGTGTTTTGTACATGAACCAGAACTTACCCCATAGTAACAGCAGTCAACAGCACCCCCTCCCCAGCCCAGTGCAGGGCAGCAGCACCCAGGATCGCAGCAAGCACCAGGAAGCAGCAGCACAACTATGGGTTAAGTACCAGGGGGAATTAATGGGGCTGGGGCATAATGACTTATGGGAAAGGAATTAGTTACGATCTGGCTATCGAATGGAGTGGTGATAAATTAGCCCATTGGGGAATATTGCCCTTATATTTAAAGCATTAGGATTGTGTATACTTCATCATGTGGTCTGGGTACACCAGTATTACTTTTCCCCTTGGCATATACAAGGTTATGGCCATGTGGTATGTTTAGGAACTAGGCTGTCAAGTTGCCTTTGCTAGTGTGCAATTTTTACATATAGGGACCTAGTATCATTTCCTAAATGTGTTTCAATAAATATGTGTGTGTGTGTGTGTAAATATGTATATGAATGTGTGTGTGATTATGTGTTTATCAACATGTGTATATGTATATATGTGTAGGTGTAAGTGTGTGTGTAAATATGTATATGTGTGTATGAATATGTGTGTGCGTGTGATTATGTGTTTATCAATGTGTGTATGTATATATGTGTAGGTGTGTGTAAATATGTATATGTGTGTGTGATTATGTGTTTATCAGTGTGTGCGTATAAATGTGGGTGTGTAAATGTGTATGCATATATGAGTGTGTGTAAATATTTATGTGTGTATGAATATGTGTTTATCAGTGTGTATAAATATATACAGTATGAGTGTGTTTAAATGTGTGTGTGTGTGTGTGTGTGTGGTAAAGAGTGTGTATAATATGTGTGTGTGTAAATATGTGTGTCCCCTCTATTTGTGGGGGGCGGCTAGCGGAGTTCTGTTAACAGGGAGAAAAGTGTCCCTCTTTGGCTATATTAAATGTTGGGAAGTATGATAAAGCTGGTGCTTTGGTTAAAAAAAAAAAGTTTGTCTGTTATACCTGGAAAGTGAATGGCTGAATATACAAAAAACATAATTTATGCTTACCTGATAAATTCCTTTCTCCTGTAGTGTAGTCAGTCCACGGATCATCCATTACTTATGGAATATATCTCTTCCTAACAGGAAACTGCAAGAGAATTACCCAGCAGAGCTGCTATATAGCTCCTCCCCTCACATGTCATATTCAGTCATTCGACCAAAGCAGACGAGAAAGGAGGAACCATAGGATACAGTGGTGACTGGAATTTAATTAAAATTTAGACCTGCCGTAAAAACAGGGCGGGCCGTGGACTGACTACACTACAGGAGAAAGGAATTTATCAGGTAAGCATAAATTATGTTTTCTCCTGTTAAGTGTAGTCAGTCCACGGATCATCCATTACTTATGGAATACCAATACCAAAGCTAAAGTACACGGATGAAGGGAGGGACAAGGCAGGAACATTAAACAGAAGGAACCACTGCCTGAAGTACCTTTCTCCCAAAAATAGCCTCCGAGGAAGCAAAAGTGTCAAATTTGTAAAATTTTGAAAAAGTGTGAAGCGAAGACCAAGTCGCAGCCTTGCAAATCTGTTCAACAGAGGCCTCATTTTTAAAGGCCCAGGTGGAAGCCACAGCTCTAGTAGAATGAGCTGTAATCCTTTCAGGAGGCTGCTGTCCAGCAGTCTCATAGGCTAAGCGTATTATGCTACGAAGCCAAAAAGAGAGAGAGGTAGCCGAAGCCTTTTGACCTCTCCTCTGTCCAGAGTAAACGACAAACAGGGAAGAAGTTTGACGAAAATCTTTAGTTGCCTGCAAATAGAATTTCAGGGCACGGACTACGTCCAGATTATGCAAAAGTCGTTCCTTCTTTGAAGAAGGGTTAGGACACAGAGATGGAACAACAATCTCTTGATTGATATTCCTGTTAGTAACTACCTTAGGTAAGAACCCAGGTTTAGTATGCAGGACTACCTTGTCTGAATGAAAAATCAGATAAGGAGAATCACAATGTAAGGCAGATAACTCAGAGACTCTTCGAGCCGAGGAAATAGCCATAAAAAACAGAACTTTCCAAGATAACAGCTTGATATCAATGGAATGAAGGGGTTCAAATGGAACGCCTTGAAGAACATTAAGAACTAAGTTTAAGCTGCACGGCGGAGCAACAGACTTAAACACAGGCTTAATCCTAGTTAAAGCCTGACAGAAAGCCTGAACGTCTGGAACTTCAGCCAGACGTTTGTGTAGAAGAATAGACAGAGCAGAAATCTGTCCCTTTAACGAACTAGCAGATAAGCCCTTTTCTAAACCCTCTTGTAGAAAGGACAATATCCTAGGAATCCTAACCTTACTCCATGAGTAACTCTTGGATTCGCACCAATGTAAATATTTACGCCATATCTTATGGTAAATTTTTCTGGTAACAGGCTTCCTAGCCTGTATTAAGGTATCAATAACCGACTCCGAGAAGCCACGCTTTGATAGAATCAAGCGTTCAATCTCCATGCAGTCAGCCTCAGAGAAATTAGATTTGGATGTTTGAAAGGACCCTGAATTAGAAGGTCCTGTCTCAGAGGCAGAGACCACGGTGGACAGGACGACATGTCCACTAGGTCTGCATACCAGGTCCTGCGTGGCCACGCAGGCGCTATCAGAATCACTGAAGCTCTCTCCTGTTTGATCTTGGCAATCAAACGAGGAAGCATCGGGAATGGTGGAAACACATAAGCCATGTTGAAGACCCAAGGGGCTGTCAGAGCATCTATCAGCACCGCTCCCGGGTCCCTGGACCTGGATCCGGAACAAGGAAGCTTGGCGTTCTGACGAGACGCCATGAGATCCAGATCTGGTTTGCCCCAACGACGAATCAGTTGAGCAAAGACCTCCGGATGAAGCTCCCACTCCCCCGGATGAAAAGTCTGGTGACTTAGAAAATCCGCCTCCCAGTTCTCCACGCCTGGGATGTAGATCGCTGACAGGTGGCAAGAGTGAGACTCTGCCCAGCAAATTATTTTTGAGACTTCCAACATCGCTAGGGAACTTCTGGTTCCCCCTTGATGGTTGATGTAAGCCACAGTCGTGATGTTGTCCAACTGAAATCTGATGAACCTCAGAGTTGCTAACTGAGGCCAAGCTAGGAGAGCATTGAATATTGCTCTTAACTCCAGAATATTTATTGGGAGGAGTTTCTCCTCCTGAGTCCATAATCCCTGAGCTTTCAGGGAATTCCAGACTGCTCCCCAGCCTAGAAGGCTGGCGTCTGTTGTTACAATCGTCCAATCTGGCCTGCGAAAGGTCATCCCCTTGGACAGATGTGGCCGAGAAAGCCACCATAGAAGAGAATCTCTGGTCTCTTGATCCAGATTTAGTAGGGGGGACAAATCTGAGTAATCCCTGTTCCACTGACTTAGCATGCACAATTGCAGCGGTCTGAGATGCAGGCGCGCAAATGGTACTATGTCCATTGCCGCTACCATTAAGCCGATTACTTCCATGCACTGAGCTACTGACGGGTGTGGAATGGAGTGAAGGACACGGCAAGCATTTAGAAGTTTTAATAACCTGGCCTCTGTCAGGTAAATTTTCATCTCTACAGAATCTATAAGAGTCCCTAGAAAGGGAACTCTTGTAAGTGGTAATAGAGAACTCTTTTCCACGTTCACCTTCCACCCATGCGACCTCAGAAATGCCAGAACTATCTCTGTATGAGACTTGGCAGTTTGAAAACTTGACGCTTGTATCAGAATGTCGTCTAGGTACGGAGTCACCGCTATGCCTCGCGGTCTTAGTACCGCCAGAAGTGATCCTAGAATTTTTGTAAAGATTCTTGGAGCCGTAGCTAATCCGAAGGGAAGAGCTACAAACTGGTAATGCCTGTCTAGGAAGGCAAATCTCAGATACCGGTAATGATCCTTGTGAATCGGTATGTGAAGGTAGGCATCCTTTAGGTCCACTGTGGTCATGTACTGACCCTCTTGGATCATGGGAAGGATGGTTCGAATAGTTTCCATTTTGAATGATGGAACTCTGAGGAATTTGTTTAGGATTTTTAAGTCCAAGATTGGCCTGAAGGTTCCCTCTTTCTTGGGAACCACAAATAGGTTTGAATAGAATCCCTGCCCGTGTTCCGTCTGCGGAACTGGGTGGATTACCCCCATTAGTAAGAGGTCTTGTACACAGCGTAGAAACGCCTCTTTCTTTATTTGGTTTGCTGATAACCTTGAAAGATGAAATCTCCCCCGTGGAGGAGAAGTTTTGAAGTCCAGGAGATATCCCTGAGATATGATCTCCAACGCCCAGGGATCCTGGACATCTCTTGCCCAAGCCTGGGCGAAGAGAGAAAGTCTGCCCCCCACTAGATCCGTATCCGGATAGGGGGCCCTCTCTTCATGCTGTTTTGGGGGCAGCAGCAGGTTTCTTGGCCTGCTTGCCCCTGTTCCAGGACTGGTTAACTTTCCAGCCCTGCCTGTAACGAGCAACAGCTCCTTCCTGTCTTGGAGCGGAGGAAGTTGATGCTGCTCCTGCCTTGAAGTTACGAAAGGCACGAAAATTAGACTGTTTGGCCTTTGATTTGGCCCTGTCCTGAGGTAGAGCATGGCCCTTACCTCCCGTAATGTCAGCAATAATTTCTTTCAAGCCGGGCCCGAATAAGGTCTGCCCTTTGAAAGGAATATTAAGCAATTTAGATTTAGAAGTCACGTCAGTTGACCAGGATTTAAGCCATAGCGCTCTGCGCGCTTGGATGGCGAATCCGGAGTTCTTAGCCGTAAGTTTGGTTAAATGCACAACGGCATCAGAAACAAATGCGTTAGCTAGCTTAAGTGTTTTAAGCTTGTTGATTATTTCATCCAATGGAGCTGAGCGAATGGCCTCTTCCAGAGACTCAAACCAGAATGCTGCCGCAGCAGTGACAGGCGCAATGCATGCGAGGGGCTGTAAAATAAAACCTTGTTGAACAAACATTTTCTTAAGGTAACCCTCTAATTTTTTATCCATTGGATCTGAAAAGGCACAACTATCCTCCACCGGGATAGTGGTACGCTTAGCTAAAGTAGAAACTGCTCCCTCCACCTTAGGGACCGTCTGCCATAAGTCTTGTGTGGTGGCGTCAATAGGAAACATTTTCTTAAATATGGGAGGAGGGGTAAAAGGCACACCCGGTCTATCTCACTCCTTGCTAATAATCTCTGTAAGCCTTTTTGGTATAGGAAATACGTCAGTACACACCGGTACCGCATAGTATCTATCCAACCTACATAATTTCTCTGGAATTGCAACCGTGTTACAATCATTCAGAGCCGCTAATACCTCCCCTAGCAAAGTGCGGAGGTTCTCTAGCTTAAATTTAAAATTGGAAATCTCTGAATCCAGTCTCCCTGGATCAGATCCGTCACCCACAGAATGAAGCTCTCCGTCCTCACGTTCTGCAAACTGTGACGCAGTATCTGACATGGCTCTCATCTCATCCGCGCGCTCTATCCTTAACCCAGAGCTATCGCGCTTGCCTCTTAATTCTGGCAACTTAGATAATACTTCTGTCATAACAGTAGCCATGTCTTGCAAAGTGATTTGTAAGGGCCTCCCTGATGTACTTGGCGCCACAAAATCAAGCACCTCCTGAGCGGGAGGCGAAGGTACTGACACGTGAGGAGAGTTAGTCGGCATAACTTCCCCCTCGTTGTCTGGTGATAATTTCTTTACATGTAAAGATTGACTTTTATTTAAAGTAGCATCAATGCAATTAGTACACAAATTTCTATTGGGCTCCACATTGGCCTTTAAACATAGTGAACAAAGAGATTCATCTGAGTCAGACATGTTTAAACAAACTAGCAATGAGACTAGCAAACTTGGAAATACTTTTCAAAATTAATTTACAAGCAATATAAAAAACGTTACTGTGCCTTTAAGAAGCACAGAAAAACTGACACAGTTGAAATAACAATGACCAAAACAGTTATAGCAACCAAATTTTCACAGTAAATGTATTAAGTTAGCAAAGGATTGCACCCACCAGCAAATGGATGATTAACCCCTTAGTACCCAAAAACGGATAATTATATAATTAACGTTTTTCTCACAGGACTGCTGTGCCTGATTACCTCCCTCAAAATGGATTTTGAAGACCCCTGAGCTCTCTATAGACGATCTGGATCATGGAGGATGAAGTAGACAGATTGTGACTGAATTTTTACTGCACAAAAACGCGCTAAAATAGGCCCCTCCCACTCATATTACAACAGTGGGGAAGCTCAGAAACTGTTTCTATGCAGAAAACAAAAATGGCCATGTGGTAAAAATCATGCCCTAATAAGTTTTATCACCAAGTACCTCACAAAAACGATTAACAAGCCAGTAAACGTTTTAAACATACATTTGAAAGTTATGTATTATTATTAATAAGCCTGCTACCAGTCGCTTTTACTGCAGTTAAGGCTTATACATTATTTCAGTATTAACAGTATTTTCAGAGTCAATTCCATTCCTTAGAAAAATACATTCAGTGTACACACACACACACATCAGCCTGATACCAGTCGCTATCATTGCATTTAAGGCTGAACTTACTTTACAATGGTATCAGCAGTATTTTCTCAGTCAATTCCATTCCTCAGAAAATAAATTACTGCACATACCTCATTTGTTGCAGGGGAGCCCTGCATGCTATTCCCCTTCTCTGAAGTTACCTCACTCCTCAGATGAGAAACAGCCAGTGGATCTTAGTTACGTCTGCTAAGACCATAGAAAAAAACCCAGGCAGATTCTTCTTCTAATGCTGCCTGAGAATAAACAGCACACTCCGGTGCCATTTAAAATAACAAACTTTTGATTGTAGAAATAAACTAAGTTAAAAAACACCACAGATCTCTCACAGCTTCCTTTTTAGTTAGGCTGCAAGAGAATGACTAAATATGACATGTGAGGGGAGGAGCTATATAGCAGCTCTGCTGGGTAATTCTCTTGCAGTTTCCTGTTAGGAAGAGATATATTCCATAAGTAATGGATGATCCGTGGACTGACTACACTTAACAGGAGAAATAACACCAAGGCTTCCTATTCAGACAAGTACACACACAGGTAAATATAGTAATATGCTGGTGGGCTAGGCTTGCGATATCCCATACCCATAGTATGTGTGTGTGTATGTATATATTGCAAAACAAAGATGTATCAAAATCACATATATATATATATAGTTGTAGTGACTGTCATGCTAATAAAGCTTAAATTTAATTGAATTAACTAAAATGTACTAAATTGTTTATATATGTGTATATATATATATATATATATATATATATATATATATATATATATATATATATATATATATATATATATACAGTATATATATACACACACACTGTATGATTAGGCTACAATGTGTGATTTTGTAAAATTTTGGGATGGTGGTGTGCCGCAGGATTTTTTGATGTAAAAAAATGTGCCACGGCAAAAAAAAGGTTGAAAATCACTGCTGTAGTAGACTGAGCGCACATGTGCTTTGCTACTACATGGCAACAGGGTTTGCAGCAATCTCTGTAACAATGTTATACATAAAGTTCTCAAAAACACATGCACCCTCCACCTGAACCTACATCTGTCATGGAAGGGAGTTATGTTTCAAGATATAAAGAGAGAAGTGACTTTTTTACAACACAATTAAAGAGACAGTAAACACATTTCATGCAACTCCTTCTAATCAAGGGTGCAGACATTATGGAACCTAGGTTACACTGCAGGTGTCTTAAAGAGAGTTACTAGACATGTGCAAATAGGTTAGCACTCATGACTAGAGGGAGGCAGGGAATAACCTCAATACTATGCCTATAAAATGTATTTAGCGTATAAAAGGGATGGCAAACTATCGTTAGTGCAATGCGCCAAACGATAACTAATGTTATCACATATTAAACCGCATTATTGTTTTTAAGTATAATTACTTTTTTAATATTTGATAAATATTCTCCTGTCCATCATCAAGCTTCCCTCCGCACCCTCAACGGCTGCGTTCAGCATTGTAGTGACGCATAGAGTGGTCCCACCCGCTCTACACATATTACCATATCTTATCTGATTAGATCAAGTTAACTAAATAAAGATTATTTTTTTATAGGAACAATAATATTTGTATAACATTATTGTTAGGTGGACCAATTTTATAAATATTGCAAATGACATTGCAAGTGATTTGCTTCGTTGAAATGTCTTGAGCGACTTGAAAACACTTCCTAGTACATATCCAAGTAAATACTGAATTGGAACATAAGCTCTAATTCAGTGCTTACCTTACAGCCATTGGGACTCACCTTTACTGTATAACGCATGCGCTAAAGTAACATGCACACTCATGGTGATGTCAATCACTACTGAAATATGATTGGCTAAACGACTGCCAGTATCTAGGCTAATTTGCATGCGTATAGAGATCTACACTAAAAATAGCAAACCATAGGCAACGCTTCTGATTGGTTGCTAGAAAAGATTAAGGGGGAAAAAATTGAGCAACAAGGTGGGGCTGGCGGGGCAGCATGATGATTATCAAAATATAACTCTGCAGAAACAAGACATGCAGGTACTTTATCAAAATTTAAAAAGCGATATTGCACTAGTATTTCTATGCACTTCATGATATTACAGTAGAGTATAATCAAGTTTACCATAACTTTAAGGTCCCTTTAAATTTTAATTTATTATTTATTTTGTATTTCAAGAAATGCACTACTGGGAGCTAGCTGGTAATTGGTGGCTGAACATATATGCCTCTTGTCATTGGCTAACCTGAGGTGCTCTATCTGAATCATGAAAGAAAAATCTGGGGTCTCATGTCTCAAATTTTGACAAACATTTCCTTTTAAAATTGTGTTTTCTGACTAAAACCTATGTAACCCGTGGCTTCTGGATTTAAGTAAATATCTTGCAACTGTCTCACAGTTTGGCTTTTATTTATGCAAACCTAAATGTAAAGGCATATTATTATTTCAAAAATTATGAGAAGGTTACAGTATTTTTGCTTTATATGAGCAGCACCCTTAAGAAAATTGACAACTAATTAATGAGCTACATAAAAAGTCTAATATAAACACTTACATCCACTTCTGAAGGTACAGTCAAGGAACACTGATTTTGTTTCCACATATCCACAAACTGAATAAAAAGAAAATTAGAGACATAGGTTATTATCACCATTATCATAATTTATTTGTGAAGTGCAGCCAAATTCTATTCAGCTGGTACACTGACACTGATTAAAGGGACACAAACCCAATTTTTTTCTTTCATGATTTAGATAGAGCATGTAATTTTTTCTAATTTACTCCTATTATCAATTTGCTTTGTTCTCTTGCTATCTTTATTTGAAAAGCAGTTATGTAAGCTTAAGCCGGCCCATTTTTGGTTCAGACCCTGGGTAGCACTTGCTGATTGGTGGCTAAATGTAGCCACCAATCATTAAGCACTACCCAGGTGCTAAACCAAAAATTGGTCGGCTCTTAAAGGGACACTCAATCAAAATTAAACTGTCATTATTCAGATAGAGCATGCCATTTTAAACAACTTTCCAATTTACTTCCATTAACTAAATGTGCACAGTCTTTTTATATTTAAACTTTTTGAGTCACCAGCTCCTACTGAGCATGTGCAAGAATAAGTGTGTATGCATTTGTGAATGGCTGATGGCTGTCACATGGTACGTGTATGCATTTGTGATTGGCTGATGGCTGTCACATGGTACAGGGGGAGTGGAAAAAGACATAACATTTAAAATTGTCAGAAAAAAAATCTACTAATAATTTGAAGTTCAGACTAAGTGCTATTGCATTGTCTTGTTATCTTGCATTTGTTGCCTATGCAAATCTACTGTGTTGACTGGTCCTTTAAGCTTACATTCCAGTCTTTTCAAATAAAGATAGCAAGAGAACAAATAAAAAATGATAAATAGGAGTAAATTAGAAACTTGCTTAAAATGGAATGCTCTATCTGAATCATGAAAGAAAAAAATGGGGTTTTGTGTCCCTTTAATGTTCAAAAATACAGATGCATGAAACAGAACAGACTTATGAAACCAAATCGACACAAAAAAGGATGGCTCTGCTCAAAAGATTACGATTTAAATGGTAGTTTAATCGCTAAATAAAAACAACGTACACTTCCAGTTTTGGATATCTTTAGGTCAAACTGTGGTTGTGTGAGCTTCCTTTCCTTCCTCTTATGCAAATAGTCCAGAAGCCTGAGCTGTGGTGGGGTCGGACAATTTGAAAAGTCCTGTTGTCTGTTCAGTGCTGGTCTTGAAAATCTTTTTAAACACCTTAAGAAAAGTGAAAATGACTATTAGATCACATGTTCTATAATATAAATACACCATGTATAATTGCTTTACATATATGCACTTTGTTCCGCAGTTCCCTGTGTCACTAGATTTGCATTCAGATTTACTGAAAGTACTTTGTGAAATGTAACTAGCTTGTTCTGAAATAGCCACCGGGCACTGGATTTGTACCCAATCAACTTTCCCATGCTTCAATACAAATGCAATTTTTATACACGCACAATATATTGGTAGTTTTATTAATAATTTAAAAAAAAGGATTAATTAGCTTTGGTCACTACAGAAACAAAATGGCACAGAGTATCAAATAAAAAGTGATGTGTTCCTCAAATAAAAAGTACTTTACATTTTCTTCATGCAAAACCACAGTAACAAAAAAATAAAAGTTCCACCCTTATTTTGTATATCTCCCTATAGCTTTGTTTGTCTAAATGAAGCCAGGCAAAACAGACTGCATCTACTGTGCCATAAAGCACAAAAGAATACCTACTTCCTATACTGTTGTTTTCCTACTGAAATTATGATGTTATGTATAACAACATAGAATGTTATATAAAAATATTATACATAAAATATAAAAAAAACGGACTGTGTTTTAAAATGTATGTTACTTGTGGATGAGAATTTTAGATTTCAGACAAAAAATATTTACTTTAACACACTGGCCAATAGGGGGCACCAAAAACAAGCTTATATTGCAGAACATTGAATTACAATATTGTTGCTTTAAAAAAATTAAAAAAGATAAAATAGAATTTGCTTTCTCATCAGTTTTCACTATTTATTTCTGTTAACAATGAGATCTAAAGAAACCTGGATGACAGGAGGTAGTATTCTAGGTACTGAGATTCTAAGAAAAAGCATGACTCAAGTGCAGACTTCAAAACAACGTAAATGAAAAGCATGCTTTGAAATCAATAAGGACGTGTTTCATGTGTGGAAAGCTCTGTTCAGCAATGTAATGGATTTATGGAAGAACATTATAATCAACATTTCTCTCCTTGCTTAATCCTATCTTCCTAGCTGTAAAGGGATTAAGCACATTCAGTTCTAATTATATTAAATCCCAGAAGGGCAGAAGTACAGACCTAAAAATCTTGTATGAACTTTTAGTGTGGCAGGAGCGTAGATGATTAGATGATTAGAAATCTATAAGATTTCTATGGTCATTTTCACTAGGAAAACAAAAAGGTATCCAATTAAAATACCAACACTTGAAATGTTGCTTTCACAGTTCTGCAACATTAGATCCTAACCTGATTATTAAAGCATAAAAAAAACTTCTTTAATGGGGAGGCAGGTGTGTAAAGCGGTGTTTGTGTTCGGTAGAGGGTATGTGTGTATGTATATATATATGGAGGCCTTTCACTGGTTAATCAATCAATCACTGTGTAAAATGGTCAGATATCCTGAAGGAGGCACTGCAAACTCACCAAGGACAGTGAAAAAAACTATTTTAAAAGGCGATTTAGCAGCCAAAGCAACAAATTTGTTCACTACACATAATTATACATTATATAGAGAATTACATTTTGAGTTTAATCTGCCAAAGAAATACATCATAGCCCTAACTCGCAATGACACTTTTGTGCATACATTCTTAAAGGGACACTGAACCCACATTTTTTCTTTCATCATTCAGATAGAGCATGCCATTTTAATCAACTGTCTAATTTACTCCTATTATCAATTTTTCTTCGTTCTCTTGCTGTCTTTATTTTAAAAATAAGGAATCTAAACTAAGGAGCCAGCCAATTTTTGGTTTAGAACCCTGGACAGCACTTGTTTATTGGTGGGTGAGATTATCCACCAATCAGCAAGAAGGTTGTTCACCAAAAATGAGCTAGTGTTCTGTTAAGGGACCAAACTTTTCAAAAGAGCGAACCATGTCACTTCCTGTGACGTTACATCAGCACATTTTGGCCCTAATACGCATGCGTGCCAGCGTCATCACATACCTGGCCGCATAGATCACTGTGAAACTATTTAGACTTGTGAAATTGAGAAGGCTTTCTATAGTGCATGCGTGGGATTTTCTATCACAAATGGGGGGTTTATGGAACGCTGTTTATTGGTCCCTGCATGACAAACAGCCACTCGGCTATCGCCACTGCTTGTGTTGGAAGATCCATTTTGCAATTTCGTATTTTTTATCCTTACATTTATATCGGTTTTACACCATCATTCACATATTTGGGTGTTTGTCATGCAGGGAAAAAAAGGCTTCTCAATTTCACAAGTCTAAATAGTTTCACAGTGATGAATGCGGCCATGTATGTGAGGACTCTGGCACGCATGCGTATTAGGGGCAAATTCTGTACAACAGCTGATGTAACGTCACAGGAAGTGACATGGTTCGCTCTTTTGAAAAGTTTGGTCCCTTAACAGAACACCGGCATCTAAACTTACATTCTTGCTTTTCAAATAAAGATACCAAGAGAATGAAGAAAATATGATAATAGGAGTAAATTAGAAAGTTGCATACAATTGCATGTTCTATCTGAATCACAAAAGAAAAATTTTGGGTTCAGTGTCCCTTTAATCATGTGACATTTTAACTTTAAAATGAAGGACCTGACTATCTAACAATCTAAAAACCTCACTCACATGGGCTGCCCTCAGGTAATTCTCTGTCCCTGCCAAAGAAAGTAATAGAGTCCGATAGAAAGGGAAACTCCGCTGGAGAGTGTGAAGTTAGCAGAAGGAACACTTTCAAAAATAAAATACTGCAGCGAATACCAATCATTTTTTTTTTTCCTGGGTAATTTCGTCACAACTTTTTAATCTCATTCAGCAATACATTTTTTTTATTAAGTTTATTTATTTCTGTATCTCATTTATTTGTTAAGAAAAACAAATCATCAGAAAACTAATCTTGCAGCAAGCATTTTATCCAGCTAATCAGAAGTCACGCTAATGTACGTTGACCATTACTTTCAAAAGTTATTTTTTACAGCTTCAGATCAGCATTTCAAATATTTAGCAACCAATAAAACACGCTGATTTAAAAGGATAAACATATGGGACTTCCTGGTCTTTTCAATGCTTCTGTGTAAAATAAAAAACAGGCTCAACATGACTATTTTGTTTTAAGCCACCAGGAGTCTCCCATTTTAAGAAAATGTAATAACGTTTAATTGAATTTTGCATTGAACATTCATTATTTTCTATGTAAGAAAATCTTTAACCCTTTTGGTGCCAGAGAGGAACCAGCAAAAATGTTTTGCTGTTAAATAGTATCTGTTCTTTTTTAACTGTATATTTATTACAGCTGTTGCTAGTTTAATTTATTGCTCTGAATATACACAAGCAACAGAAGTGTAGAAAAAAAATTAACAAAACTTTCAGCTTATTGTGGAGTATAATGAAATAAAGTGGAGACAGGAGCAAAAGAATTTGATGTCATTTACATTGCACAAGTAATTCTGACGGAAGAGATAAGTACATGCTTACTTAATGTCTTGTGGAGATAATATGAGGTAGGACATAAAGCATTTGCCAATGCTATGAATGTAGGGACTCTACAAGGCAGCTGCAGCCTATCTGCAATATTTCTTGTTTCTACCTACGCATTAATATCCTAATGTGCGCACGCTAATGTGTCATCATAGAACTCACAGTGTTTACACAAAACATTCAAGTAGATTCACTTTATTGTCTCTTGTGAATTGCTACTCTTTAGTATGCAATCTTAATGTGTCAGAGAGAGAGAGAGAGTGTGTTTTTTTCTTTCATGATTGAGATAGATTATACATATACAATTTACTTCTGTTATCAATTTTGCTTCATTCTCTTGGTATCTTTTATTGAAGATGCAGCAATGTACTCCTGAGAGCTAGCTGCACACATTTATAAGCCAATGAAAATGGGCATACAAGTTCAGCCACCAATCAGCAGCTAGCTCCATGCTCTTGAGCCTATCTAGATATACTTTTCAACAAAGGATACCAAGAGAATGAAACAAATTAGATAAAAGAGAGGTAAAAGTTGTTTAAAATTATATGCTCTAAATGAAGCATGAAATAATTTTTTTGGGTTTCATGTCCCTTTAACCCACAATGTGTCTTTCACAGATAAGAACCTTCCTGCTGTTTAATCAGTCTGATCTTGTACTGAGGTGCTATAGTTAAATCGGTCTAGGCACACAGGGCACCAGGCTGACACATATAAAGGACGCTGCGTGAGTTCTAGTCCTCAAAGTCATAATTTACAAAAGTAAAAAGCAGTAGCGGACCTACTCAACAGAGGGCCCCCTAAGGTAATATAATAATTTACATGCTGCTCTATATAATGATTTTGAGGATAGATAGACCTGCAACAGTAAAAGACTCCCCCTGCATTAGGATTGTACACATTCTGCAAACGCCTTTGCATAGAGTGGCTGGGCCCTGGTGCCATTGCACAAATGGTAGCTCCGCCCCTGGGACAGTAAATAGAAAAGATTACATTTCAGCCTATATGAGTCTTATTAGTAGAAGTGGGCAAGGGGTCCACATTTGGTTTCCTCCTCATCATTAGGGAAACTAATCTTTAAAGGTTATATGCATACAAAAAGAGAGATAGAAGCTCTCGGCTGGGATATGCTAGAGTACCAGTAAGGTTTATGGAAAATACATACAGAATTACTTCCAAACATAGACATACCAACCATTATAACAAGATGTTTAATATTAAAAGCACATTAAACACTAAATAAATGCTAGATAGAATGATGCAGTCAAAGAAAAGATTAGTCTGAGATGTAGATGTATTTTTTAAAGTTTCATTAGCTGTTTAAAAGGGACACTAAACACCTGATGCAGATTCTGCAAACTAACTTCTGCTGTCAGTCCATAAATCTACTACAAATCTAGTAATAAAGGATTTTTAGGCAGTCTGTGCAGCTTACCCCCATTGTATTCAAGAAGAGTGTTGTTAAACAGAATGGTGATACTGAGCTCAATGCTGCCATGTTGTAACGCACGTTGCTCACACGCACAGCAGTCACGTGATGCACATGGCAGATAATCTTATTAATGAGTTTAGAGAACGATTAACAGAATGCTCTCTCACAGTGGTGCTAAGAGAGTGCTGTATTAGCTGTATAAACATTTTTCATATGTGCCTCATATTTATATAAATAAATATTCAGTTTGTGCATGCATTGTATTAATATCAAAGAACTCAAAACTTTTTCTAAGCATTTGCAGTAATACTAATGTACAGACATATCTTCCCTCTGTCTCTAAAAGCATTGTCAGACTCTCAGTATATTTACCTTCATAGGAAAAAGAAAAGAAAAAAGAAGAAGAAGAAGTGATTCACAAAAATCTACGCAAGTATAACTTTGCAAGTGTTGCTTTTTGTTAGTCTCTCTCGACAGTCTGGACAGAAAAAAACAAGCAACAGACTATCCATAAGAGCAACAGCAGATAGCTTATCCAATTCCTTAGATGCACAAGGAAAAAGGGTGCACGTTGCATGCAAAATAAAAGGTAATACTAAAGTTGTGTTAATATTTCTTGTCTATAGTCCTTATAATCCTGTAGCACCAGGACTCCACCCTTTGTCAGCTTCTCTGATGACCAGTTGGTGGTTGTCCATAAGCCCTGTAAGTGCATTACGTTCTGCCCAGACAGGTTCTGTCAACATTTGTTGCCTTTATCCCAGACACATCAGTGTATCTCATGCCCCACCAATCCAACAAAGGTATCGATACTTGAGTTGTTAGTCTTGTGGTCAAATTGTCACTTACGTCAGCACAGTTCTACTTGCTCACCACCAATTCCAAAATGTTCCTTTAAACTTAATAATCGTTGGAATTTATACAGGTCAACTTGTTATAAGAAGTCTTCAGCTCTTGTAGTAGGCACAAACATCAGGCCGTTTTCCAGGACCCCTCTCTCTGCAGTTGTTAGCTGATGGCTACTCAAATTATGATGATACTTTTTTCATCGTTTTCACCAGGACCTTAGAAGTTTGTCCTTTATTTTTGTATCCCCCTCTTCTTGTATGCGCATATTTTACCTCGCACATGTTTATACAGAGTTACTATTCCGGTTGCCGGTAAACCTGTTGCCATACTACTTTCAGAAACTACATTAGTGCTATCATTGCCTGAGCTATTGCCAGAGCTGTCCACGGTGACTACATATTTTGGCTTATTGACAAAGGTTCTTGTTAGGAACCTCCTTCTATCTGCCCCAATAGCCATTTATAAATAAACAGCCCACACTTTTTTCCTTAAATGCAATAAGTTCAAACTCATAGTCCTCTAGTTGCCGTTTAATTTTATGAAGTTAGTCACCCTGTTCAAGCTTTTGTAGATTGTTGTTTCATGCAGTAAACGTGATGTTTTATAAAAACCAAAGAGTGCCTTTCTTATGGGATGTTATATGAAAATTTAAAGCCAGGCCAATTTTCAGCTTTGCCCAACACTTGGTCACCTAATAGTTAGACAAGGTTTGGAGAGGCCTACAAGCCACTGTGTGTCTCGCACCCACTGTGAAATTTGGTGGAGGATCAGTTCCAGGTTATCCTGGAAGAAAGCTTGCTTCCTTCTGCTCCGACAATGTTCCCCAACTCTGAGGATTGTTTTTACTAACAGGAAAATGCTCCATGCCACACAGCCAGGTCAATCAAGATAGAGGACAACCAGATTAAGACCCTGTCATGCCCAGCCAAATCTCCAGACCTGAACCCCCTTGAAAACTTCTGGAATGTGATCAAGAGGAAGATGGATGGTCACAAGCCATCAACAAAGCTGAGTTGCTTTAATTTTTGTGCCAGGAGTGGCATAAAGTCACACAACAGCGATGTGAAAGAATGGTGGAGAGCATGCCAAGACGCATGAAAGCTGTGATTGGTGGAATAACCCTGATTATCAAATATTGATTTCTGAACTCTTCCCAAGTTAAAACATTAGTATTGCGTTGTTTAAAAATAAATATGAACTTCGGTTCTTTACGTTATATGTGTATTGCCCTTCCTCAACCCTAATTTGCTTGTCTGTCAAGAGGAAATTGCAATCTGAAGACATGACAATCAGCAGAACATCATTATTGCATGTGACTGTCCACACCTGTGACATGTTTACATGAGCACCCGCAACAAACGTGCATTAGTAATTAAGCTAAAACACTATTGTGATATATGATGCCATAAGACATGCTGCAGGTAACTGATAAAGGAGGGTGGATCGAATGACAACAATTTTGCAGACTTGGAAAATTAATTTAAAATACTTATAAGTTTTCTACACACATTCTTTTAACTTGATTGTCATATCAATAATATGCACTTACATCACAATGGTTTATGGCACTTTAAGCAGGCAAGGGTGCATTAGCAGTGAGTAAGCTAAAGCCTTTTTTAACTATGATTAAATATTTTCAAGGACTTTGCCAGCAGGTAGATAGGAAAACTAAATGCATCAAGCTTCTAGTAGGCGTGTACATTTGGATCCTTAGTAAGGATCTGAATGCGGAAGGCGGTGAACACTTCGGGGATTCGTCTCTTTTCAGAGCCACATTTGTTCTTGAGAATGTTCAACACACTAGGATCTGAATTTGCACAGATCATCGTGTGTTGAACTTTCACAAGAAAAAATGCAGCTCAGAAAAGAGCCGAATCTCATGAGCAGCTGCCTTCTTCTGCACTGGGATCCTCACGAAGGATCCAAAAGCACACCCTAGCATCTATATTTAATACATATGCAGATAACGCCTACATTTCTGGTTATTTTACTGAGCAGAATTATTAAGAATGCACAATTTATACACATCAAAGTAAAACTAATGCAAAATTAGCTTCCCAGTAGAGACATTTTTCAACTGAGAATGAAAGTAGGCAACAATTTTGAAACACCATATAATGTAGATTTGTGACACACAAAAACATAAATTATGCTTACCTGATAATTTCATTTCCATCGAGGGGAGGAGAGTCCACAGCTTCATTCATTACTGTTTAGAATTAAGAACCTGGCCACCAGGAGGAGGCAAAGACACCCCAGTTAAAGGCTTGAATACCTCCCCCACTTCCCTCATCCCCCAGTCATTCTGCCGAGGGAACCAGGAACAGTAGGAGAAATATCAGGGTAAAATGGTGCCAGAAGAGTATGAAATTTAGGTCCGCCCATCGGAGATACGGGTGGGAGCCGTGGACTCTCCTCCCCTCAATGGAAATGAAATTATCAGGTAAGCATAATTTATGTTTTCCATCTAAAGGGGAGGAGAGTCCACTGCTTCATTCATTACTGTTGGGAACATATACCCAAGCTCTAGAGGACACTGAATGAAACCGGGAGGGTAAAAAGGCGGACCCTAATCAGAGGGCACCACAGCTTGCAAAAACGTTCTCCCAAAAACGTCAAACTTGTAAAACTTTGTAAAAGTGTGTAAGGAGGACCAGGTAGACGCCTTACAAATTTGCTCCATAGAGGCCTCATTCTTGAAGGCCCAAGACGAAGCCACAGCTCTAGTTAAATGAGCCGTGATCCTCTAAGGAGGCTTATGTCCCGCTGTCTCATAAGCCAAGCGAATCATACTCCTCAACCAAAAAGACAAAGGAGTAGCAGAGGCTCTTTGCCCCTTGTGCTTCCCAGAATACACCACAAAAAGAGATGTAGACTGTCTGAAATCCTTGGTAGCCTTAAGATAAAACTTCAAGGCACGAACCACATCCAGGTTATGAAGCAACCTCTCTTTAGAAGAAGAAGGGTTAGGACACAAAGAAGGAAAAATTATTTCCTGACTGATGTGACGGTTAGACACCACCTTGGGGAGAAACCCCAACCCAGTGCGCAGTACAGCCTTATCCGCATGAAACACCAGATAAGGAGGGTCACATTGTAAGGCAGCTAGCTCAGATACTCTGCGTGCCGATGCAATAGCCAACAGGAAGAGAACCTTCCAGGACAGAACCTTAATGTCTACGAAATGCATAGGTTCAAACGGAACCCTCTGCAAAACCTTAAGGACTAAGTTTAAGCTCCAAGGCGGAGCCGACTGCCTAAAGACAGGTCTGATTCTAGACAGAGCCTGAACAAAAGATTGTATGTCAGGGAGCTCAGCGAGTCTCCTATGCAACAAGACTGATAATGGCGAAATCTGTCCCTTTAAGGAACTGGAGGCAAGACCCGTCTCCAAGCCATCCTGGACAAAGGACAGAATACTGGATACCTTCACCTTATGCCAAGGATATCCATGCTTTTCACACCAGGACAAGTAAGTCCTCCACACCTTATGGTAGATGCGACGAGTGACTGGCTTCCTTGGCTGAATTAGAGTATTAATCACACTTTCAGAAAAGCCTCTCTTGGCTAAGACTAGGCGTTCAATCCCCACGCAGTCAGCCTCAGAGAATCTAGATTTTGATGCTAAAAGGGGCCCTGTGACAGCAGATCCCTGCGACAGGGCAACCTCCATGGCGGAGAGGATGACAGTTCTGCCTGGGGATCCCTGCACCTCGACCCATATCAAAGTAGTTTGCAATTGAGTCTGGACACCCTGAGATCTATTCCCGGCATTCTCCATCTGTGACAAATCTCTGCAAACACTTTGTGGTGAAGAGACCATTCCCCTGGATGAAAGGACTGTCTGCTGAGAAAGTCCACTTCCCAGTTGTCCACACCCAGAATGTGAGTCACTGAGAGCGAGCAGTGGTGGGACTCCACCCGCTCCAGAATCTGAGACACCTCCCTCATCGCGAGGGAGCTCCTTGTACCCCCCTGATGGTTGATGTAAGCCACCAAGGTAATGTTGTCGGTCTGGAATCTGATGAAACTGACCGACCCCAGAGAAGGCCAAGGTCCAGAAATGCAAATCTTAGGAACCTGAAGTGGTCCCTGTGGATTGGCACATGAAGGTAAGCATCCTTCAAGTCTATAGTCGTCATGAACTGTCCCTATTGAACTAGGGGCAGAATAGATCTGATCGTTTCCAGAAACTTGTTTAAACACTTCAGGTCCAGAATGGAATAGTACCCTAGACCCCTTTCGGCTAGGGGTACTGGTACGATAAGAAGGCCTCTCTCTTCTCTGGTCTTGAAGACCGGTTTGACAGGAGGAATCTGCCCTCGGGCGGATGGGATCTGAACCCTATCCTGTAACTTTGGGAGACAACTTCTAGCACCCAAGGGTCCTGAACATCCTTCAAACAAGCGTCTGAGAATAGGGATAATCTGCCCCCTACGTGATCCGGAGGCCGCCCCTTCATGCCGATTTCGTCTCGGCGGGCTTCTTGCTCTGCCCTTGGACTGGTCCGCTTTCACGGAGGGTTGCTGGCGCTGGGCCTTGTCCGCACAAAATGTAGATCCCTTAGGCTTAGCCTTCTTATCCTGCGGTAGGAAAGCACCCTTGCCTCCAAAAACAGTGGATATAATCAAATCCAACCCTGGACCGAACAGGATCTTTTCTTGAAAAGGCAGGGACAACAGCCTCGCTTTAGAGGTCATGTCCGCAGACCAAGATTTTAGCCACAGAGCCCTGCGCGCTAAAACAGAAAAACTGGACACCTTGGCATTCAGGCGAATAATTTGCATATTGGCATCACGGATGAAAGAATTGGTGACCTTCAGCGCCTTAATCTTCTCCTGTATCTCGTCGATGGATGTGAATCCCTGTGTGTGCATTTCACACAGGGATTCACACCAATATGTTGCAGCTCCAGCGACTACCGCAATGGCTGCTGCTGGCTGAAAAACAAACCCTGTGTGCTGAAACATCTGTCTCAACATGTTTTCCAGCTTTTTATCCATGGGCTCTTTAAACGACGAACTATCCTCGAGGGGAATAGTCGTCCGCTTTGCGAGCGTAGAAATGGCCCCATCCACCTTAGGGATGGTCCCCACACAGCTCAAGCTGAGAGTCCGGAACAGGGAATCAGCTATGTAAGTCTATACAGGGCTGCTCAGGCTTACTATGGACAGCTGGGTTTAGCTGTCCATAGTAAGCCTGAGCAGCACTGAATAGACTTACATAGCTGATTTAACTGTCAATATAATTTTAATATGGTGTTTTACAAGGTCTTGATCAGTTACAAATAAATGTTTGTAGACACCAACTAATTACCTGAGTAACAGCATATTGCTTTAAAACTATTTTTAAAATCAGCTACAAGCTAATCGTAAATTATGCAGCAAGCATGATCAGCATGATATGAACAACCTTAATAATAAATACCAGCATGTGTATACTAAATGTCTACTAACATCAATACATCCTATTAGATTTAACTGCTATAGGCTAATATAGGATCAATCTTAACATATGATTAACTTGGCAGTATACAACGAGTATGAGCAATATTTATTTGATTTACACAGCAGGTTGTAAATATCATCAGAACCTGAATCTGACAGTTTACACGAAAATGAACAATGCAATATAAATGTTAAAGCATACACCGATGAGGATATATATGTTCCAATAACAACGGCTACGAAATCTGAAAATCATTTCCAATATACCTAACATTACCCAGCATAAGATTATAAATGCTGGTACTTACAAACTAATGTATGTTGCAATTCACACTGATATAATAGCTAAATAATCTAACACCTCTATCTTTGGTCCTTATAGAGGTATTTATTAAGGCTAAAACCGAATAGGTAAAACAAAACCTAATCATATAAATTAATGGAAAATAATAATACCTGATAATTGATTGTGTGTAACAGACATATACATATAGTTAAAAACTGTGATACTAAGATATCTCATATTAACCCAGTGTTGAATCTCTATCAACTGTATTGTAAGACAAACAGTATACTCCTCAGTAGACCCATAGTAGGACTTCGGTAACAGTGATAATCTGTATTCCAATAAATCAATAATCTGTGTTTTTAAATATATATGTTGTTTGTGTTGTGTTATTTTAAAATTTGAAATAAATGTTACATTTTAAACAGTTCACCTTATCACACCTCAAGATAATGATGTAACCAACCATTAAAATATAATAGGGAGTGAGAAGTGCTATTTAGATGCGTCTTTTGGTCAAATTCTCTTTTTTGACAAACCCTCACAAGTTTGCTAATGCATCAGCACTCCAGCCAACAAAAAGTTAACAATTATAACCAGATATAGGCATCTTCCCTATATTAAGTGTAGTGCTGTTGTACTTTTGCTCTTTTTCATTCCTAATAATATTTGCCATCTTAACGGGAACCGGGAAAGACTGAGGCACTACCCTGTCCTCGTATACCTTGTCAAGCTTAGGAATCGCAGGTTCCTCCGGTATCTTAGGTTCCGGAACCTCCAGAGTAGCAAGCACCTGTTGTAGCAGAAAGCGCAGATTCTTCATCCTAAACCTATAACAAGGCTCCTCCGCCGCCGGAGGTTTAGATGACACGGACTCCGACCTAGAAGGGGCCTCCTCCGAAGAGTTGGAGTGGGCCTTGTCATCGTATAGAGCCTCTGGATTAGCCATCGGCATGGACAAACCCTGGGCCAGGCCGCTATGATAAACCCTACGCTTGAGCTTAGCAGAACGTGGTAAGGCATGGATCACTTTCGAAACCGCCGATTCCAGTTGGTCCGCAAAGTCTGACGGCCAATTAATCTCTCCCGAAGGAGTAACGGTTGGACCTCAGGGTGCTGCATGTGCAATCGGAGATGAATGTAGGGAACACACCTCCCGGGACAAAGAACCATCAGAGGTGAAAGGCTCAGTAGTACTAGACATACGTTTACATTTAGATGTTGTAACTTTATCAAGAAATGTGGAACATAGTTAAGCAGGCTGGTCTACCAGAACCTCCTCACATCAGAGTCCTCCATCGCTTGCGCGTTTGGGTCGACTAACTTTATTTATAAAAAAGGCACCTTTATACCACCAATGGCCGGGGCACTCACCACCTCCTAGGACCCTGTGCCACAGATCAACAGAGATGATAGATAGCCACACTCAGTCACATGGAATGCCTGGCAGGACCGCCCCTGCACTAGGGAAAAACGCGCCAAAAAATGGCCACGCAAAATTTCCGCAAGTAACCTGAAAGTTCCACACATTGCCAGAGCCTCATCTCGCACATAACGCAGTAATGACACAATAAGCAATATCGTGTATAAACCCCCCCCGTTCAATAATCCCCCTTCCAGGAATATTAACCCTTGATTCTGTAAAGATAAAAAGGCGCCACACTGTGACCCTGTCTTCTATTTTATCATTATTATTTAAAAAATTAAACAATCTTACCAGAATCTATGCCGTGGAACAGGAACACGGCCCTTCAAGTGTGACAGATTAGTAGCCTCGCTCCTGACATGGACTTTAGTGAAGAAAGCAGGCAGCGAAACTCGTTAACGACGATTGCTTATGGAGCGGTTTATGAGTCGGGATGGTTTCACAGAAAGACTCTCCCTGGATCTCCGGACTCTAACTTTCGCCCAGGTTCTCACTGAGAGGCTGACAGGACTACTTAAAACTCCAGTCCCAATCCTCCTGTGACGAAAGGCAAAGAATGACTGGGGGATGAGGAAGTGGGGGAGGTATTTAAGCCTTTGGCTGGGGTGTCTTTGCCTCCTCCTGGTGGCCAGGTTCTTAATTCCCAACAGTAATGAATGAAGCCGTGGACTCTCCTCCCCTTTAGATGGAAATCAAGAAACAAATCAATGAGGTGGTCATATGACATACATGTATTTCAGATACTGCACACATATTATCTTACTTCAAAGATAACCAGTAAATGTTTTCTTACCGTTTCATGGGGCAGGTATTCATCTTCTGTTTGTTGAACAAAAGGCGGTTTGCTGTGCAAGTAACAGATATAGAAGGATCAAGACATAGGGGTTCTGCTGTTGCCAAGAGTAACTGACTTTCCAGTAAAAGCTTATCCTCCTAAATACAGACAAAATAAGAGGTTAACATTTATATTGGGTCACAAAAATTTATTTCATTAGTTTGTACTAGTATTTTGTTTATCTTATGAGCACTTGCTATTTCCACAGTACAGAGTGATAGCTACACATTACTGATTAAATGTATACCTGGGTTTGTTGTATCTTTTGTCCAGAGGAGACTTTTGAGTATGAATTCCTACGATTAAATCTGCAATTTTCGTACATCTTAAAGTGACAGTCAAGTCCAAAAAAACCTTTCATGTTTCAAATAGGGCATGTAATTTTAAACAACTTTCCAATTTACTTTTATCACCAATTTTGCTTTGTTCTTTTGGTATTCTTAGTTGAAAGCTAGACCTAGGAAGGCTCATATGATAATTTTTAAGCCCTTGAAGGCTAATCACATGCTTTGTATTTGCTTTTCACAGCAGGGAAGAGCTAGTTCAGGTAAACCCTATAGATAACATTGTGAGCACGCCCGTGGATTGTGGCAGACACTGCACTAATTGGCTAAAATGAAAGTCAATAGATAATAAATAAAATGTCATGTGATCAGGGGGCTGTCAGAAGATGCTTAGATACAAGGTAATCACAGAGGTAAAAAGTGTATTATTATAACTGTGTTGGTTATGCAAAACTGGGGAATGGGTAATAAAGGGATTATCTATCTTTTAAAACAACAAAAATTCTGGTGTTGACTGTCCCTTTAAGTAAATTTATTTCAAAATCCTACCATTACAATTTAAAAACAAAAGTATTTAATATTTGTCAGACAATAGGACATATGCTACAGGAAACTGTTTGAAAATAGTATGTTCTGGATTATCATGACACAGCAGTGTTCGCCTAACTGATCCGTGTTTTCCACAGGAAAAAATAGCCGATAATACTTGGTAATATTATAACACGTGTTGTAATTTATAAATGTTACTTAAGCGATCCAAACCACAAATGAATTGAATCATTTAACATTAATTGATGTAATGATACTTTGCTTTGTGCAATAAACATTGAAAAAAAAATGTAATACTAGCTAATTTTAGCTTGATATGAGCATAAATTTTATCCGGTTGGTCAGTAAAATCAGTCGGGTGGCGTGCCCATTAAGTATGTCCTGAGGAGAACACTGCATATAAACAATTTTTTTACCTGTGTCCATTTATGGTTGTCACTGGTTATAGCATGTATGTCTGAAACTAAAGTCTGAAAGAAGAGAATATTATTAAACATTTTATAAATGAAAAGTGAAAGCTTAAAGGGGCAGTAAACTTACATACTAATGTTATATAATTCTGCACTATCTGCAGAATTATATAACATTAGTATGTAAATGTACTGCCCCTTTAAAGTAAAAAATGCACTTACAAAGAAATGTATGTTATAAAAAATATGAACTATATATTATGAGTTACAACAGAAACACTATTAAATTGCCTCACTATCATCACTAATAAACATACTTTTTAAGCATAAATACATTTTATCTCATTGTTCAAGTTTGTCTAATTTATTATTGTTTTTACAAATATGGAGGAAAATATGAATTAACTGCTTTGGGGAGATGACAGCTCAGTCGTATCCTCTACTTTAGCTGTATGTGTGAGACATCCAATTAGATCCAACATTAGCTGTCTGTCTGCAGGGTAAATGACAAGGGATCTCCCTTGTAAATTTTAAGAATTGGCACCTGTCACCGTGTGATGTCACCAAGTAATTGATAATGACACATACACAACAAAGAGGGATAGTAAAGGTATACTAAACCTAAATTTTTTCTTTCATGAAAAAGACAGAGCATGCAATTTTAAGCAACTTTCTAATTCACTCCTGTTATCGATTTTACTTTATTTGAAAAAGCAGGAATCTAAGCTAAGGAGCCGGCCCATTTTTGGTTCAGCAAACCACCAATCAGTAAGCGCTACCCAGGTGCTGAATAAAAAATGGTTCGTTCCTAAAGCTAACATTCTTGCTTTTCAAATAAAGAAAACAACTAAACACTGTATTAGGCTTGTTTGTAAAAGTAAAAGAAAAAGAAAACCAATATGGTTTTCAAGAGAAGTAGCACATGCAGTTAAGACAAAAAAGACAGTCTATAAAAAATTCAAACTCACTGGCTCAGAAGAGGATAAAGAAAAATGGAGAACCCATCAAAAGATGACAAAGCAGTTAATCAGAAAGGCTAAAGCTGATGCAGAAGAGAAAATAGCACAATCTGTAAAAAATGGTGACAAAACCTTCTTTAGATATATCAGTGAAATGAGAAAAACTAACAGAGGGATAGTTAGACTCAAGAATGAGGATAGAGTAGTGGAAGAAGATAAACAAATAGCAAACTGTTTAAATGATTACTTTTGTTCAGTCTTTACAACAGATGGTAAAGATAGTGAGATGCTATTAAGGGATGTTACTGTAAATAATGTGAGTAGTTCTTTTCTTTTTACAGAGGAAGAGGTTTCAAGGGCTTTATCAAAAATAAAAGTTAATAAGTCTGTGGGTCCAGATAATATTCATCCAAGGGTTCTAAGAGAACTTCGATCCATAATAGCTACTCCATTAGCTGATGTATTTAATCAGTCACTTCTAACAGGAGTTGTTCCAAAAGACTGGCAAATTGCCAATGTAGTCCCTCTTCATAAAAAGGGTAGTAGGGAAGATTCTGCTAACTATGGGCCAGTCAGTTTGACCTCAATTGCAGTGAAATTAATGGAAACTCTTTTAAAGGAAAGACTTGTATCTTTCATTCAGACAAACAACTTAGAAGACAAAGGAGAGCATGGTTTCACTGCTGGAAGATCATGCCTGACTAATCTAATTGATTTCTTTGACCATGTAACTAAAATAATAGACCAGGGAGGAGCCATAGATGTTGCATATCTAGACTTTAGCAAAGCATTTGACACCATCCCACACAACAAACTTATTCACAAAATGTATTGCCTTGAAATAGATGCTAAGATTGTTAAGTGGGTAGAATGCTGGCTTAAAGATAGACGACAGAGGGTTTCAATTAATGGAGTACATTCAAATGAGGCATCAGTTACTAGTGGTGTTCCCCAAGGGTCAGTTCTTGGGCCGGTTTTGTTTAACATGTTCATAAGTGATATTGGAAGTGGGCTTAAGGGGAAGGTTTGCTTGTTTGCTGATGATACAAAAATTTGTAACAGGGTAGATGTTCCAGGAGGAGTTGATCAAATGAACTGTGATATTAATAAACTAGAAGACTGGTCAAATAAATGGGATCTGAAATTTAATATTACCAAGAGCAAAATTATGCATATAGGATCCAAAAACCCAAAGGCCAATTATAGTCTAAATGGTACATTACTGACTGTAATTAAAGAAGAAAGGGATTTGGGAATTATTATCTCAGTTGATTTAAAATTTGGTACACAATGCCGCAGTGCAGCCAGCAAGGCCAGTCAAATGCTTGGTCACATTGGAAGAGGTTTTAGTAGCAGAAATAGCAAGGTTCTTATGCCACTTTACAGATCATTAGTTAGACCAAATCTGGAATACTGTGTACAGTTCTGGAGACCATATCTTCAGAAAGATATAAATAAACTAGAAGCTGTCCAAAGGAGGGCTACTAAAATGGTACATGGTCTAAAATATAAAATGTACAAAGAAAGACTCTATGATCTAAATATGTATAGTTTAGAGGATAGAAGGGAAAGAGGTGACATGATAGAAACCTTCAAATATATGAAGGGACTTAATAAAATAGAAGCTGAAAGCATTTTTCACAAAAAAATAAATGCCGAAACAAGGGGTCACAATCTAAAGTTAGAGGGTAGCAGATTCAGGAGAAATTTAAGGAAGCATTTTTTTTACAGAAAGGGTGGTGGATTCATGGAATGAACTTCCATTTGAGGTGGTAAACACAAAGACTGTAAAGGAATTTAAAGATGCCTGGGACATGCATAAGGCTATCCTAAGGAAAAAGTAACATGTAATATGGGTAGACTTGATGGGCCTTTTTGGTTCTTATCTACCGTCAAATTCTATGTTTCTATGTTTCTAAGAGAATGAAGAAAATTTGATAATAGGTGTAAATCAGACAGTTGCATAAAATTGCATGCTCTATCTGAATCATGAAAGAAAAAAATTGGGTTTAGTACCCCTTTAAGTGAAGTTTTATTTGGGAGAGGAGTAAACCCTTTCAAATGAGCATCTGTATGTCCCTCTTAGATGCAGGAAAAATAGAAATTCCCTGCAACACTATTTACCACAGAGGGCTGAAGGGAAGGGTGCTCTAATGGAGCACCTCTCTATCCTATATGATGTAAGGGGACATGCAACTCTTCATTTGAAAGAGGAGGACCTTGGAATAATCTTAATGATAAATATTGATCACCTGCACTACTTTCTCCATCTTCATTTAGAGAGGGGAATGAGTCCCCTTTTTCCAATGCCCCACTTTTGGGTAGGTGACTGCCATAAAAATGACAAAGGCCTAACTAATGTATTTAGTGTACTGGGATGGATCCAAAGGGCAATACAAAGTTTAAAGTGATGGGAAACGTGATCGATCAGGAACATATAATTTTAACTAGCGTTAAAATGTAATACCACCTTCATGCATCTTTTTTTTTTTTTTTTTTAAATATCAAGATAAAACTTTTATTACATTAATTCGCTGTAAATTTGCTATACAGTTTCTCCGCCCCTGTGCCGATGTAATCTTTTTTTAAAATTTGTGATGTTTCCTCCATTAACCAACTAATATTATGGCTGATCCAAATCCAAATGCCCCTTTGTTGCACTGTGCATGTGGTTCAGTTTGAGCCAGACCCCTGAGCGTTAATAGTGAATGCATGCACTGTAGGAACATCATTCAGCTAAAAGACTGAAGCTATTGATTCTCTGCTCATTAGCAAGGTCTAATCACACTTTCAATAAAATAACTATAAAATACCTGGATAAAAATAATTCTATATTTTAAATAACAGTTTCTACAATACTTGTGAATCACTCGTTAATAAATGGGGAACCACACTCTCACACGTGTGCTGAAGACTCTCTCGCTCGCCTCTTTTACAAAACGTAAACAATGAATCTCGCGATTCATTGTTTACATTGGAGTGGCTGCAGCAGTATTGCACATGCATGGGAGGTGTGGGACTCGGAAGAGCGCATTACTCCCTACGTAGAGAGTGGTTGGACCACTCTCTAAGTCGGACAACTAAAGATTCTGGAAGTATGAGGGGGCAGAGGAAAAAGTAAATGAGCTACACATTAAAAGTTAAAATATAAAGAATACAAGAATGAATTGAAGAAATAAATATAACGGTTTCACTAGTAAGGCAGAAGGGAATGTAATAAGGTTTTAAAGGTACTAAATTGACCATCACTTTAAGCTATTTGTACAATCATTTTACATAAAACATCCCATTGCCATATGTATAAACGTATACAGAAATCCCTCCCGCTCTTTCACTAGGAAAAGTAAATTACTTTTGGATATGGCTCAATTAATCAGCTGGTACAACATGTGAATGAATACTCCTTAACAATCCCTTGTACAAATATTTAGAGAGAGGACTTTACAAAGCTGTCTGTTTTGGAAGGACTCAATAATAAGCAAATACCAACATTCTCTGGACCTATTATTTATTATTAAACTACATGTAATCTGCAAATTGAATTTTTATATAATGATGTGTGTTATTATTGTCCAAGCACCCTGATTATCTGTCCCTTTAGTTTTGTGAGTGTGCATCATTTTGAGTGTGATCGTGCAATTTTTTAAATAAAAAAAACACACATACAAAAAAAAAAAAAACCACAATATACCTGCATAGTGGGGCGTAAAAGTATATGTCTGCTTTGGTATGTTGGAGACTTCAGGTTGCCAGACTGCCTGTAGTCACGGATTTCTGTTATAACACAGCCACAATGAAATATATTGACCTGTGAGAGTAAACATAAGACAATAATACATTTGAGTGTTAAGAACTAATCAAAAAGCTAGAGGGTAAGGAAACATCAAACAGGTTTCCCAAATATGGAAACTGATTTAAAATTGTTTTTTTTATAACCAATGACTGTTTCAGTTAAGGTATTAAAAATCCCTCAATGGCACAATATGTTCAAAAATTGTCTTACCCTAGAGGAGACATTTTGAATGTTATATTATGTTCAGGTGTTTTATGTGGTCATTAGCAGAACTGTATTGACGGAGCTAGTAAAAAAACCATAATAAATTAATAGATTCACAACTTGAAGCAGTTGCATCCTTCCTTTAAAAAATCTCTTAAAAAGGTACAGTAAACACATTGTAAAATCCTTTCACATGAATAGATTGGTGAGGGGGAAGCATACCAGCCATCCAGTTTTTCCTAGAGGGTCACAGTTTTTTTGCGGCTGGCGTGATATAAAAACTATTTGTACTCAGTGGTATTGGATGTATTAAGTGCTTTGAAATCTGTTATACCAAGATTATATAATTATTTCATACTAACGTAATGCAAATCGCTTATACAAACAACAGATTAGCATGACGGACAGCTCCCCTAGAATAGCCCTTTCCCGGGGGTATGAGCCCTGACAGTATGTACATGTTGATGAGGGAAAGTTATAAAACACTGCAAGCATATCACCTCCGCTGAACAAACTGGTGATCAGTACTAGACTGATAAGAGTGTACACCTTTAAAGCACTCAGATTCCTTAAAGGCTTATTAAAGAGCAATGTTACCCTGGCAGAGAATGGAAATTAATTTAAAATATAACTTTTATTTCAACGGTTAAAGATAAACACAGACAAACATTAAAAAAGTGTACTTTGCTGGAGGATGATATTTCGGAATGTACTGGATATTAATACTGAAGTTCTTATGGTATTGCTGCTAGAATAGGCTTAGGATGTAGATATCAATATATAGTTCACCATTGAGTCATTGCAGATATAGTGACAGGGGTAATGCTCTGTTATATGAAATACCGCAGTAATGAACTGTGTAGTGACAACTCACTATAGTAATAAACACTTATATTGCTAAAATAAATGCTTCTAACAATAATATAAGCACAGCTTTTGAGTTAAAAAAAACATCGCCTGAACGTAAGGCTTAGTATACTCTACAACTGCTAGTAAGGTTCATAGTTGTGTCTCAATGTATTGCTGAATTTCTATGGGTACATAATAGATACCATCCTGTTGCTTTGAGCTCAGCCCCACAGGCGCAACAAAAGGCATGGAACATGAGACTTACAAAGCAGGTGTATAATCTTCCTGGGTCTCAACAGTAATTCTGCTGAGGACCCAGCGAGATGTATCAATCAATAAAAGGAAATGGCAAAGTATCAATAAAAGGAAATGGCAAATTTGCTTAGAGGGTTGATTTAGTTGTGCTACAACACACAAAGTCACATACTCGCTAATACTTCTGGATTACTGGTTTCCTGGACTTCTGGTCTAGCTCTTAGATTTTGACTTATTATTTTAATAAACATTTTATCTTCAGTTAAAAGGACATTTTAGTCCAAACTAAAATGCAATTACAACTATTTTTTTTTTTATATATCTGAAATACCAAACTGCTTTTAGTAATAGATTTATTCTGCACGTGACCTGCTGAGCATACAACCATAGTTTGGGTGCACATGCACTCCAACACTGCCTGCTAGAATGACCTTTAGAAATCTTGTAACAAGTGAGTATATGTCATGGTACAGTGTATCTTTAAATAGTTAAGACCTGCCCTTTTTCTTCCTCCCTATAAAGGTGGGATCAGAACACCTGTTATTTGCTTGATTATTGAAATCTGTTCGGCTGAGTCAATACCTCTATTAGGTTACGGTTACCTGGATTCCTTATTCAAGCCTTATACAGCTAAGAGGACTCTTTCTACTAAAGTTTACCCCAGAACTTTCTCACCTAGAATCACATTGCAGGGATAGCTGCTGTACTGAACTAACAGCTCGGTTGACGACTGACGTCATCATTACCCGACACCGGATCCTCACAGCAACTGTCTCCGCAAACCTCCTGAGCATGTAACAGTCAGAAAACGCTGACACTGCTCCTCCTCATTCTCTCAGGTCGGAAGACTCGTGCTGCCGCACATCGGACACATAGTTCTTAAAGCCGCAAGTATCTTTTAAAACACTGCCTTGCCTTTGAACTAATATTCGCTTGCAGTATCTGTCCTTTCCGCTCATTAACCACAATCTCTTCAGTGTCTGAGTACCCAACTACGTACAAATGTAAACCTGTGATTAGCTGTAAATCAAACTAACCTGTCTGACCTGTTTACAGTTTAAACTTACCTGCAACCTATAATATCCAAACTTGCTGGCTACTTAAACTTATACTCCTTGAGAATCTTGATCTGTTCTAAGAATTTCTGACAAAGTATCTCATATTTGTATCCTGTGATAACTGTGAGAAAACTTATAAATCTTTGATAAGAATTGTTATTCCTTTAGAAATCCTTCACATTAACCTCATATGTGCTGGAAACTTCAGGAATATCTACAAACCTCACTTTCAGTGTGATAAGTATTTTAGTACATTATAGTTATATCTAAGTATTTCAGTACATTTTTATTGTCAGCACGTGATAGTATATATACATACAAAAAACATTTTATTATAGTTACCAAGAAGAAACTAACTTAGATCACAGTGTGTCTAATTACAAAATAAAATAGAATTTCAAACCTGAGATTTCTCAAGGAGATCTACTAAAATTGGGGGTAATTCTTCAGCATCTAAATAATCCAAAAGCTCTCCCTCTTCATAAGGAAGCTTAATAGTTTCTGAATCTAAAAAAAGAACACAAAGAAACATCACCATATTTAAAAAATAAAATCAGTGCAAATGTATAAAACATATGTTTCGCATTACTATAAACTGAAGCAATGGAAATTGTGTAGGAAGCTGTGTAGCCCTAAGAATATATGGAAGCTGTGGGACAGCACTTATTGGATTTAAACACAATCTCACTTCTCATCACACATTTTTTTGGACAGTGTCATAAGTAATTAAAAAAACTGCAATTTGTATCCTTTTGTGTGTCTGTGTGACCAACTTTGTATACTTAAATATTAGGTGTCACTGAATGTATTTGTTTTTATATGGCTACAATACACCAAACATTCCATTAATGCAATATGGTAAAAACTGACAGAAGTATTAAGTGTCTATAAAATCTTAAAATACTATGATATTTTCATAAAAGATACCATAAATTACTAAACTAAAGCTATGACTTTGCTATAAATATAGAATAAACATATATTAAAGGGACATTAAAAAGTGAAGTCATGTATGACTTTAATGTCTCATAAGATACGTGCAGTAAAGGACCAGATCAAAAAAGTGTGTACCTAAAAGGGAAGAAACTTTTATACCATTCAAAAGAAAAAACTAGCACACATTAAAGAGTTGATGCCGTCTTAGATATTAATCTAATCACTAACAGGCATTAAACTTTCCTAAATAATAATAAATGGAACAGATATATTAACATACATATGCACAAACAAAAAAATGATAGCCCTTTCCATTCAAATACTGTGTCATATACCATATACATTTTAACCCTTATAAAAAGATTTTTTGAATATTTATATGAATATTTTTTTTCCAGATAATTTATTATTTGAGTGTAACACTTCATTTTAAATGTATTTATGTTGTGTTTAGTGCACAAATAAACACATTTAGTTTGTGTTCGCATTTACTTTCAACTTGTAATACGCGCACAAGTTAGCGCAGGGACAATTTTGGTTATTGTTAGCGCATCACTAGTAATCTAGTCTACAATGTATAAGATCAAATCTTGAAAATTACAGGCACTGAATATAAAAAACATAATTGACTGAAATCTATGCATTCAGTTTACGATGACGCCTGCGTGATGTTTTTATTTTGAAAGAGAAATGGAATTTCAGTTTAATTACTTTGTGTTCTCCCCAGGACCTATATAATGGACACAAAGGGAAATTAAACCCCAAATTTGTCTTTTGTGACTCATAAAGAGCATACAATTTTAAACAACTTTCCAGTTTACTTTTATTATCAAATTTGCTGAATTCTCTTAGTATCCTTTGTTTAAAAGGGACAGTAAACGTTGGTCTTCATGCTACATAATTCTGTAACATACGAGAGGCTGTCGGCTGCTTTACCTAGTGCAGGAGTGTGCTTCATGCAGTTGAATGACACCACGGAGCTCACTGTGATTAGACAGTGAGCCCTTGACGCGCCATTTGAAACAACTTTCATGCAGAAGAAGACAGCTTCGGAGAGCAGGTAAGTATAGTTTTAGGTCCCACATTACTTATTTACACAAACAAAATCAAACAAAAGGCCACTCGTATGTTACATAACTCTGCACATAGTGCAGAATTATGTATCATGAAAATCAACGTTTACTGTCCCTTTAAGGAGCAAATAGGTACTAGATGACCACATCGGGTGAGCTAATCACAATAGGCATATATCTGTAGCCACCAATCCATAGCTAGCTTCTAGTAGTGCATTGCTGCTCCTCAGCCTACCTAGGTAGGCTTTGTAACAAAAGATACCAAGAGAACAAAGCAAATTAAATAACAGAAGTGAAAGAAACATTTTGGGTTTTATGTCCCTTTAAGTAACATTTATAAAACAGATAAAATAATATAATACTGAAAAGTATTACACTGCCCCTACCTGGCTACTTTATCATGCCACATGGCTGCAACATGTCCTCTTGAGAACACTAATTACAATTATCAAACACTGTTCCTTTATATTTTCTTGAAATAGAACAGTGACAATCTTATATATTTTGTTCTTACATTTAATAATGCTTAGAAGACATACTACTTAAATATAGATTTAGCTCTGACACTTGACACTATGCAATTTCAACATTACCCAATACAAACCAATTAAATTATTTCATTTTTTTTATTACTTTAACAACCCTTTAATTAAAGGACGTTATAGTGGACTTGAACTATGCGGCTTTTATACACTTCCACTCAGGTCTGTCCAGCAAGCAAGATACTATCAAGTGTATAAATGAACTTTTAACACTGTAAAAATTTTGGTTTGTGACTTTTCTGCTTTATGCACTAACTTGTAAAATACACTGCTTTAGATTTAACATCTGCATTAAAAAAAAAAAAATAATTCTGATAAAAGTAGTTGTCATTTTTCTGGTATATACTATCCTAGGGCCATTAGGATCAGAAAACAAGTGTACTATAACAGAGCTTAAAAAATCCAAGATTCAGGCACCTCAAAATTTCAGCCTATTGCCAACAGACTGAGCCCCATTTATCTACCATCATAAAGTCTGCAGCTGTCTACATCTTAAAAGGTGCCTTTTGCCCTGTGACAACCAGCACTGAACTGTGAATTGCATGTTGAATTGTGGTAATTGTAGATTAATATGCACATGCAAATTACAATTCCTAATATCCTGCGTACAATTCACAGTGTAATGCTGGCAGCAGTAGTGCTATGGAGAAGCTAACTGTGCAGGCCATGTATGTAATGAGCATTTCTATTGATTAATGAAGTACATATTTGATGTTAGTGTGTTAAGCAGCAATGATTAAACCTCTTAACTGCCCCTGTATACAACCAGTTATCATACATAAAACATTATTTCCAGTCCTCTACTACAAATGCATCAGTAAGGCATATATTGCTGTAAGCAAAAACAGTTATTAAAGGGACATGAAACTCACATTTTTTCTTTCGTGATTTAAAAAGAGCTTGCAATTTTTAACAACTTTCTAATTTACTTCTATTATCTAATTTGCTTCATTTTCCTGTTATCCTTTGCTGAAAAGCATATCTAGATTGGTGGCTGCACACAGATGCCTTGTGTGATTGGCTCACCCATGTGCATTGCTATTTCTTCTATAAAGGATATCTAAAGAATGACGCAAATTAGATAATAGAAGTAAATTGGAATGTTGTTTAAAATGGTTTTCTCTATCTCAATCATGACAGAATTTTTTGGGGTTTAGTGTCCCTTTAATATCTAAAGTACAGTACATATATTGTGTGCATGTAGTACTATTTCTAAACATTGCTCATCATCCCTATAAGTGTGAAAAAAAGCAAAAGAAGACCCTTGGGTAAAAGGTTGGAGACAACTTCTGTATATGGTTACTAAGTATATACATACAGTAGTTAAAAAGTTTCAAAAGTGAACAGAAAATAATAGTCTTAGTGAATCTAGGCAATTGACTGTAGAAAAACTGTAGAAACAGAAGCAAGATGATCACTATATAATATAAATCCATCATGATAAATGTTTTGATTTGTTATGTGAAACAATAAGAAGTTTGTAATCTAACACATTTATAGCATTATTCAAAAATAAACAAAACTTGCTAGTACCTGATCCATTTTTTCCCCTCAGCATCAGTGAATACCCTTCATTTCCTGGATACAGGTTGACCACGAGGCAAGACAGAGTCTCCTGCATTACAAGTTTCTCCAGCAAGTTCACATTACGCCTTAACTTCTGTTTAGAAAGAAAATATAGCAACTTATACATTTCCGTAAACAGAAATAAAAGTGGAGGATCAAAATAATGAAATGTATCCCACAAAACACTTTTTTTTTTCTTTCATGATTCAGATAGAGTATGCAATTTTAAACAATCTTCCCATTTAATTATATTACCTAATTAGATAATAGAAGTAAATTGGACTGTTTAAAACTGTATTCTCTATCTGAACCATGAAAGAAAAATGTTGTGTTTCATGTCCCTTTAAGCAAGCATTAAACCCAAAATGACAATTTTATATACACCAGAGCCCTGCCAGCTATAGTTTAAATCCATTGCAAGTGTTTTTTATATAGACAGACATATAGCAAAATGAAAGAAAGAAAAAAGAAGAAAATAATAGTAAGCAACTTCACAACTGTTCGTTGGGGACAAAAAAAAAACACTTTCAAAAGGTGCTTTCATCAGTTACCTTTCCTGTAATTTAATACTGAAAACTGTGTTTTTTCTACTATCACAGAGAGGGAGGAGTGCCCCTCCGATATTTTAATGTTATGTTTGTGCTAAATAAAATTAACGTATCAGACTTGTTCCTCTCTGCCAATAGCACTATTCCTAATCTGACAGAGAGCAATACAAATGTAAGAATGCAATAGCAATTTTTAGTACAAACATTTTCCAAGTTAAATTACAGCAACAGGAAAGAAATTATGTATTTTGTTTTATTTTATCGTCCATAGTTACGATAGTTTTATGTTACCATCCTTAATGACATTTAAGGGCCATTATAGTGTTAAATTAGCTGCTCTAACAAATTAGAGCATGCCATTGTAACACTAGCGACGCTACAATGCTCTGTGTTTAAATCCCACAAAAGGGATTAATCACAGTTAGAAATCTACCTCAGGACCAGGTGAACTGAGGATCCAATCCCAGATGTGCAACTAGCGCTGCTGCATTAGCGTGTTCATCAGCGGAAGAGTAAACATGGCACCATATTATATATTCTGTGATTTTTTTCTTACCTCATGCACAGTAAAACTAGGAATCATTTACAAGTTTAAGAGGCGATAGAAATGCCACAAAAACATAATTTATCACCTTTGGGGGCAATTCAAATATGAACAAAATCAAAAGTCCACCATTTTATAGAAAATTTTACTTGAAATGAGGAAAATTACATGTCTAAATTATACCTCAGCGCTTACTATATACTAGTCAGGGGCGAAAAAGTTTTATATGCTCATCCATGTGTATGTATGTATGTATGTATGTATGTATGTATGTATATATATATATATATATATATATATATATATATGTGTGTAGGATATACAATATATATATATATATATATATACACATATATATATATATATATACACATACATATATATATATATATATATATATATATATATATATATATATATATATATATATATACACTGTATAGATAGATAGATAGATAGATACATACATACATACATACATACATACAAGTGTATGGTCACAGGTTGGTCAAATGTTCTTTTAAGAGGACCAGTAAACACCTTGAGATTTTTTTTTTAATATAAAATCTTTAGTTATGCATAACGAAACAACTTTGCAATATATTTGATTTCATTATTTTGCCCCCTTTTCATGTAATTTAGCTCTAAAAATGGAGCAATTTCTAATTTTCTGAACATGAACTACACCCTTGCTTACTTGTCAAGGCTAACTCTGCTACATAAATGTCATTAATTGGCTTTATCAGATAACAGCAAAACAATACATTTTATACTATGACAGTGGCTAGCCTTCTTGTCTGTGGACTAAAGCCCAGATGGCTTCCTCCAAACAAGGAAAATGCTGATTGAAGTTTGGCTATTGAAAAATAATTGCAGTAAAAAGGATGTTTAATTGCTTAGACTTGGCTGAAATGTTATTCTATAGCAACACAACAGATAGGTCTTGTAATTACAAGGTGTTTACTGTCCCTTCAACAGATGCGATGGTGTAGTTTCAAATCTGCCCTGTCTTGCATTTATTTTATTACCATATTTCTTTACAAAATATATTCTACAAAACTTAATTATTAGATATTGATATGGGGTAACATCAAATTCTTGTGGAATTCTATAATAGTAAGACAAATGCTGTATCAAACTATTGCTCATCTCTAGAACATAATTCATTGAATTTTGTTTTTTAAATATTTCATTTTTAAATATTGTAAAAAACAAACAAACAAGTAATATAATTAGGCCTTTAGTAGTAAGGACTGACAGCATTTCTCATGTACAGAAGTCTCAGACACAGGAACTACCTACGTAATCCTGGATGTAATCCTACCCTCATCTCATGGGGCAGCTGGTAAATGATTTGCTTTACTAAGCCAACTAGACTCAGGAGAGGAACTAGAAAGAAGCTTACAGAAACAGATCTGCAATTATAAAAAGAAAGGTTCATTATTATTTTTTTCTGCAAAATTATTGCTGCTGTTTTCAGATGATACCTAAGAACCATATACAGTATTACCTCAATTTCAACTTAACATCTGATGTCATAGACTACACATATCCATTTATCAAGCTTTTGATCCTTAGTTTGCGGTTTGAAAGCTTGCATGAGCAACCTGCACACCAAGAAGCAGTACTGCTTCCTAACCTCTCTACCCTCTGAAAAGCGGTTGAGTTAAAGGGACATTGTAGAGAAAAAATTGATATGCTGTGGAACTAGCATTACTGACTGGTCAACGGTTGTTTGCACTTTAATGCTTTGTGTTTAACTCTTCTTGCAAAGGGAACCAGCAGCATTAACCCCACACAAATAAATTAGAGCAAGTTTGCTCCTCAGTCCTTATTTCTTTGGTGATTGAGAGTATCCAAACACAGAGTATCTAATAGTTGAGCCCCCACCCACTTATTGGGAAGATACCCCCACTCATTCCCGGTCATTGACAGATGATGTCATCATCCTGAGTTGGAGATCTGAAAAAGGGGAATGCAGCTCCCGTGTTTACACTTCATTGATGACCAGACGCCACATCTGGATGAATTGCATGCAACTAAAATGGAAGGTAAACAGGATCCCTCACTGAGAACATTGTCCGTCAGCTTGTTAATAAATGGGTCCAATGATACCTCCTCCCACAAAGTCAATTCTTCACCTTTACCAACATGATTATACAGTATTTGACATGTTTGTTAACACTTCATCTTAAAGGGACAGTCTACACCAGAATTTTTATTGTTTTAAAAGATAGATAATCCCTTTATTACCCATTCCCCAGTTTTGCATAACCAACACAGTTATAATAATATACTTTTAACCTCTGTGATTATCTTGTATCTAAGCCTCTGCAAACTGCCCCTTTTTTCAGTTCTTTTGACAAATTTGCAGTTTAGCCAATCAGTGCCTGCTCCCAGATTACTTTACGTGCACGAGCACAGTGTTATCTATATGAAATATGTGAACTAACACCCTCTAGTGGTGAAAAACTGTTAAAATGCAATCTGAAAGAGGTGGGCTTCAAGGTCTAAGAAATTAGCATATGAACCTCCTAGGTTAAGCTTTCAACTAAGAATACCAAGAGAACAAAGCAAAATTGGTGATAAAAGTAAATTGGAAAATTGTTTAAAATTACATGCTCTATCTGAATCATGAAAGTTTATTTTGGCCTAGACTGTCCCTTTAATTCAATTAATTTATAAGATTATTGATATAATTATAATTTATGTTCACTCATTCCCTTTTATTACAATTTCACACACATTGGGCCACATTCCAATCCATCATTGCTTTGCCTTGTAAACACTGTATAGCAATCTATTAAAAGCCTGCCAGTTGAACTTTTTAAAACTCTCTTTTAAAACAATATAAAATCTAGTCAAATCACACACAAAAAATACTAGATGCAAAACACTTTTCATAAACATTCAAAGAAGCAAAAAATACATTGTGCCAAATCAAGGCTATATTATTAATTGAAGGCTAAACTAATAATGACTGATATATTTTTTTAAATGCAGTTTCGTTGACTTAACCAATAATAAAAATTCATAACATGTATAATCAATGTCACATAATTTTGAATAAATGTGAAATGCTAGGATTGAACATTGGAACAAATAAAGAGGGGACTTTCATTCATGAAGTATAAAATACTTAAAGGGACACTCAATCAAATTTAAACTTTCATTATTCAGATAGAGCATGCCATTTTAAACTACTTTCCAATTTACTTCCATTAACTAAATGTGCACAGTATTTTTATATTTAAACTTTTTGAGTCACCAGCTCCTACTGAGCATGTGCAAGAATAAGTGTGTATGCATTTGTGAATGGCTGATGGCTTTCACATGGTACATGTATGCATTTGTGATTGGCTGATGGCTGTAACATGGTACAGTGGGAGTGGAAAAAGACATAACTTTTAAAATTGTCAGAAAAAAAATCTACTACTCATTTGAAGTTCAGACTAAGTGCTATTGCATTGTCTTGTTATCTTGCATTTGTTGATAATGCAAATCTACTGTGTTGACTGGTCCTTTAATGCAGAAAGCTCCTTTATTTGTTTCAAGCATTCGCCATACTCACCAGCTCAGGCAGCCTACGACAGAACGCTGTTTTGCTAAGGTGACGTTTTTACCTCTTAGTAAATAGTGTGCTGGAAATCCGGCGCCAAGCCAGATTTCACACACTGCTATTGGCTAAGAGGTGAAAACATTACCCTTCAAGCTCTTTTTCTGCAAAGACATCTCAAATCACAACATGTTCTGCCTTGGGGCTGAGCTATCACTCTTGGCAGCAGAACTGACAGAGGAAATATGTAACAAAGATGACCAGGGAGCTGCTAGAACATCTACAAACTCAACCTGCGAACCCCTTAATCTCTCAAAATATCTGTGAAGTTTGTTGTTCAAACATGAAGCCATCAGGCCTATCTCTAGTAGATTCATCATTCTACAATTTAAAAGAAAACTTCCCGATGTAAAGACCATACCCCTGGATAAAGGGATTGATGACTCAGAAAAACTGTTTTCCAATTATACACACCTGAGTTATGAATTGCAGAAATTGTACAAAGAAATGAAGGGTTTGCACCCTATAGGGGGTGCTAAATGTTAAAAACAATATGTTTTTCGATACTCCAAAAACAAAACAAAAATGATGAGATATAGTCACCAGTATATATCACAGTCCTTAGTGAATAAGCAGGGTGTATATGAGGTGGTAAGATGTAGAATCCACAAAAGAAATCCACAAATGAGGAGGCAGCACTCAATCTTCACCGTAATATGGTCACATTCTGTGAAGGCACTCCAATGTGCCAGTAGATGCAGGCTGGTTTTCACAGCAGACCAGCTAGCTGTACAAGGCAGGATCAGGAATCCCAGGAGGAGCAGCGTCCCAAGTTAGTGTAGAATAAAGCACTCAGCAATGAGAATGTATAATTAAAAATATGTTTTAATACAAAGTAAAAACAATATTAAAAACAACAACTCGTTTCATCAGGCATGTATTCTGATCCAAAATCAGCCCTTAAATAAGGCTACGCTACCTATACCCTATAGCGTAGCCTTATTTAAGGGCTGATTTTGGATCAGAATACATGCCTGATGAAACGGTGTGAACCGTGAAACGCGTTGCATGATATGTTTGTGCACAATATAGCATACGTTGTTGTTTTTAATATTGTTTTTACTTTGTATTAAAACATATTTTAACTATACATTCTCATTGCTGAGTGCTTTATTCTACGCTACCTTGGGACGCTGCTCCTCCTGGGATTCCTGATCCTGCCTTGTACAGCTAGCTAGTCTGCTGTGAAAACCAGCCTGCATCTATTGGCACATTGGAGTGCCTTCACAGAATGTGAGTACCCTGCACTTGTTTGTACTCCCCCCCCAGCTGTTGATTGATTCACACATACGGAGCCCCTCTCCTTGTTTTGTTTCCAGAAATTGTACAAAGATTGTTCTCTGCCCAAGACAGAATATGAGAAACTTCCTTCATTGCTACAGAACTTTGTGTTCTTGGTGGTTGATATACACCACTGCTGTGACATTGCATGTTTGAAAAAGCAGATAAGTCTCCTTGAGGAGAGGCCAGCTCTGAAGGGCCCTGAAAAATTCTAGGATAAGTTCTAGGATATTTAACACTAACCTCGGCATCTGAGGAGACCAAACTACATGTGCTTTCCTGGACCCCCCTACTGCACTCCAACCCGAGAGATGGATTGGTTATCTTTTCACTAGGATAGATAATTCCTTGTTGTGGGATCCAAAAAGGATCCTTTAAGAAAGTCGAGTTTAGTCCTTGCATCACTGTTGTAGCATGCATATTTGAAGAGGTCTTATGTGAAACTGGGCAAATAGAATGTTATCTGATGCAGCAATCATCAGACCTAATACTTCCATGCATAAGGCTACAGTAGGATTGGAGAAAGACTGAAGTCTCACACGTCTGCAACTTTGATCTGTCAAGGAAAGTCTCATGGTTATCAAGTCTATAATGACTCCTAGAAAGTAGACTCTGGTATGCGAAGATAAAGAACTCTTTGGAATTTTGATTCTCCAACCATGTTTTTGAAGAAACAAATAAAATCCTGTTGGTATGAGATACTGCTAAAAGTAAAGATGGAACCTGTACCATGATATCTTCCAGGTATAGAGCCACCGAAATACCCTGAACTTTTATGACAGATAAGAGTTCCCAGTGCTTTTGTAAAAATTCTGGAAGCAGTAGCAAGACCAAATGGGACAGCAACAAACTAAAAATGTTTGTCCTGATAGGCAAATCTTAGGAACAGGTGATGGTCTTTGTGGAAAGGACTATGAAGGTTACCATCCTTCAAGTCTATCATGGACATATATTGCCCTTGTTGAACAAAGGGTAGAATAGCCCATATGGTTTCCATTTTGAATGTAGGAAACACGAGGAACTTGCTTAGAGTTTTCAAGTCCAGAATAGGCCTTAACTTTCCCTCTTTTTTGGAAACTATGATAAGGTTGGAGTAAAAAGCCTGGCCTTGTTCTGATATTGGAACTGGAACTATTACTCCCATTAATTCTACAAAATGACAAAAAGGCTTGTGCCTTCACAGGGTCCTTTGGGACATGGCAGAGAAGAAACCTTCATCTGGGAGACCTGGCTCTAAAGCCCATTCTGTACTCTTGAGAAGCTATGTTTAGCACCCAATGATCTTGTACAGATTGTGACCAGGGCTTCTGAAAAAGGCATAATCTGCCCCCTACCAAGATAGAGTCTGGATCAGGGGCCACACCTTCATGCAGACTTGGTAGAGGAAGAAGGCTTTTTTTTGACTAATTAGCATTGTTTCAACTGGGGTTAGATTTCCTGGAAGAATTCTGTTTTTTTGAAGAGGAGGATGACCTTTGGTTCCTTGATTTACGAAAGGAACAAAAGTGATTAATAGCCTTGTTCTTTACCTTATACTTTCTGTCGTAGGGGAGAAAGGCTACTTTAACTCCAGTAGAGATTATAACATTAGAACATCTAGACCAGGCCTAAATAAAAACTTTAATTGAAAAGGTAGAGATAATCAATTTTGAAACCATGTCAGCTAACCATGATTTGAGCAACAAAGCTCTTCTGGTCAAAACTGATAACTCCATAATTTTGGCATTGATTCTAATAAGAGAATAGCATCACAGACAAAAGCATTTGCTGACCTAAGAAGTTTCAATGTTGAAACTCTTCATCAAAAGAATCACCTGAAATCTGATCAGATAAATGATCACACCAAGAGTAGAAGCCTCTGTCACAAAAGCAATCCTGATAGCTGGTTTAAACAAATAAAGGAAGGATAGTTTCCCAAAGGGAAAACAAGAAGAGCAGACACTGCCCCCTTCCATGCATATGAAAAGACAGATAACAAACAGGAGCCAGCAATAGTCTGTAAACACAAGTATACATCTAACACTGTGGTGCTTGGTTAGGAGTCTAAAAATCATCACAAAATAATCAAAACTATACATTGTTACAAAAACATTGGCTATATAAATGGATCATCTACAAAACATTTATTCAAAGAAACATCTAGTGTACAATGTCTCTTTAACCCCTTGAGTGCTAATGACGGCTCTGAGCCTTCACATAGTTTCCTATTCTGGTGCTAATGACGGCTCAGAGCCGTCAATAGCACTCTCCCACCTTGAGAGAGATCTGCGGGCTCCCACCCGCTCCTACCCAGGCCTGCATAGTGACAGGCATCGCCGGGGCTTCATGTTATGCGCAGTGACGTCATGCGCAATAGCGTGATGACGTCACCGTGCAGCTTTATTTATACTTAACAATGTTAAGTATGGGAGCAGGGGGCATTCTGCTTAGAAGCCTGTATCTCAGGCATCTAAGCAGCTACAGACCCCCAAGACCCACCATTGGAAAGGTAATCGCCTTTCCAACAGTGTAAATCTTGGGGATCTGGAAAAAAATAAATTAAAAAAACACTTAAAAAAAATCTTAGCAGCCAGGTGGAAAAGTGCTTAGCACTCAAAGGGTTAAAGGGACACTCAAGTCAAAATGAACTTTTATGATTCAGAAAGAGCATTCAGTTTTGAGACTTTGCAATTTACGTCCATTCTCAAATTTTTATATACACACTTTCTGGAGCACAAGATCGTACTGTGCATGCATACAAGTTCACGGGATATACATATACTAGTCTGTGATTGGCTGATGTCTGTCAAATGGTACAGGGAGCCGAAAAATGGGAGAAAAAAATAAATTTCTCTAAAAAAAAAAAAAATCTACTGGTTTATTTGAAATTCAGAGTAGGTGTTAAATCTTTGTATTTTTATTATGTACTTGTTAATTATGGAATTCTACTGCATTGGGTAGTCCTATAAAGTGATGGTATATCTTAGCGTTTCAAAAACTCTATATTTTTCCAAAATAACAGCCGCACAGAAATGATAAGTTTAGCACACCTTTTTAAAAAGAGATGATTAAAGTCCTATTTATTTTTAGTGATGGCAAATCTTAGTGTTTTTGAAACGCTAGGATTTACCATCACTTTAAATAAGTGGTCAGAGGATCTACCTTCTAAAGGATCTACATTAAAATTAATGGGGACAGTTCCAGTATGCCCCATTATCATTATTATTATAGATAAGAAAACTACAGACAGCAATTACCACAAATAAAATACCCCAAACAAATATAATTAATCAGGGACCTAAGGCAGCAAAGTCTGAGAATAAATGGTGGAAACAATAGAGGATAAGTAAGAAAAGCCCCTTTTTAGAGAATACACACAAATTATAACAATAATAGTTTAAAGTAATCTAAATAATCAGGCTCTGGAAAACCTTACCCCTCCTGACTGACAACAGAGTACCGACAAACCAGAGCAGCAACAGATCAGGAGCGATATCCGAGAAAGGTAGGCTTCTAGCGTAGCGGGGAAAACCTAACTAGCACGCTGACAGAGAATATGCATTGCCTAAAGAAACAATGAAAAGTATGTAGCGAGCTAACCCAATATGGGCCCGCAGGTCAGAATTTACAACTGCGTAGGAGAAGCCGGTGCATGCTCTCGATAGCATAAGCTATACTATATAGTAAAACAAAATACCTGAGTGACAGGGAGCGTGCTAAGAAAAGTAGGAGCGTGCACACTTTACACTGAAGTAAAAATAAAAATAACTGTAAAAAAAAAATATGTGTATTCAATAAAGAGAACCTTACTGCACCCTCATAGTCTCCAACAACACACAGACAATAAAACAAATACAATCTAGTATGAATGTGGTAATGTCTGCTATAAGTCCCTTGGACTTAATGTAACATGACAAATGCACCTGCTAATAGCCTGTGGGCTATATGAGTGCCTGCTAATGTAATCAGACTTACGTGACAAGCACCCACTTCACTGTGCTTCCAACTGCAGAAATAACTTATTCCAGTAGATAGCACATCCAGCGCAGAGGATATAAGTGAGGAGTATATTGATGACCCAATAGGAGGAGGGTAAGGGACTGGTCCCCACAACACCTGTGGCAAGCTAGTAATGAACTCCTCATGGGAGTAATTGTCCAATACCCCAATCTCACCTCAGTCTCTCAGTAGCAGCTCTCTGAGGGAGGGGAAATGGGCATAAAATTAGTCTGAGGATCCCTCTTAACGAAGAATTTGGAGCGCCTCAATTCTGCACCTTCCTCCTGTGGAAGCAAAGCTAAGACCACAAGTGAGGTGAAAGAGAGTACCAGCTCTTAGACGTTTTGGAAATCTTTTCCTCCTCCTAGTGGCCGGGAATTTAATCCCAGGAGTAATGGATTGTGGACTCTAACCACCTTATGAAGGAAAATGTAATTATATATTGCAACCTACAGGATTCAGAGACACAGCACTGCTACAATGTGCATAGTTATTGCTTAATCAGTACAGGAGCTCATTTATAATCATCCATAATTGGTTGCAGCAGACAAGATAAGATCAATTAAATCAAGATTCTTTTGAAAGGGTATGCCCATTGAGTGTAAAACAATGTCAATTTTGCTAAAAAGGTTCCAGTTGTTAAACACTTATTTTATAAGCAGATCATTTTTAATGACTTGTTGATGGTTTGTACTATGGGGAAGATTTATAATTTTCCAGACAGACAATGCAGACACAGAACTCGAGGATCGTACCAGGTAGCATTTACTTCTCATTTTTATCATTGCATGAGCAGATACTTGTGCAACGCCACCCCCCTGTTCTCATACAACCAAATCACATGAAAGTAGGGCTTGTCGATCAGCCCAGTCAGATCAGTCTCACGTGATTTTTATCTGCCAACTCTAAGGTGGTAAAGAGGTTAAGAAGCTGCATGCTCTCAAGAGGGAACTACACAGCAAGAGCCATTCCCAGTTTCATAAATCTCCAACTATATATAAAAATACTGTCACTTTACATTTGAGCTACCAGTAAATAACTGAATATGAACAGAAAAAATACAAGTTTTACTATATTGTGTTCTATTGTGAAAAACAAACATAATGACAGCCTTCCCAAGGTTTCTCCTAAAAATATGCCTTATACAGAATGCTTTCATTAGCTACGGACACAAAGGGTAACTAAAAAGTTGAAACTTTACTCAGTTTAACCAGCATCCGAATTTATGAACTAGTCTTGTTGTAAGAAATAAAACAGCGGAAGATGATAAACATAGCATAAAAGGCCACCCATAGGTATTTGGAGCCATGAGGTCATAAAATGTCTGTATGTACGATTAAACTGTTCCATAGTAATTTGTGCCTAAATTCAATAGCAGTACCTGGAAACAACTAGAATACAGACTTTAATATTAAATAAATAAATACAGGAAAGCAGCAGGGGTAAACGTTTCCAGCCACAGCATAATGTATGAGTACAGTTTGGAGGTTAACTTAGAAATTGTAGAGAGATGAAATCATATTTGGTGGCAGAGACATATTATATAGTAAATGCAGAACAGTGTCTTTTCCACTTCATTGGCTGGTTATGTAATCCTTATAGTGTTACACTCCATAGCAGTTGGTTTGATCCAGAAATATTATATTTCCCCTTTCAGTACAAAACAAAAAGTATATATTTATATAAAAAAAAAATTTTTGTCTTAGATATCATGTAGGCTAATTTTCCGGTTTGGACAGGAAAAAACAATGATAGTTTACCAGTATACATTTATACTTTTTTTTTTTACATTAACTATACAAACAAAAGTTTATTTTTTTCCTTTTTACCTTAATTTCTGGCTCTTTTTCACATTCTTCTATATACAAGTCATACAACTTGTGAAACACAGATTTCCTAAAACAGAAAAGGAACATGAGGTAAATAAATGAACTGTTGTCAGTTTCTCAGCAATAAATTAGGTAAATCAAAATGGCACCACTTATATTTCTAGGGAACTAGCCATTCTTAGGTATTTATTGGTCTTTAGTATATTTAGCAGCTAAATGTGTTGTGTATCTAATTAAACTTGTGAACTTGCTCAGTAAAGATTACTGAGAAAATTATACATTTTAAAGCACTCAAATGTTCCCATATGTTTGTTTTGCATGGTTGTGTTAAAATATTACTTATTTCAGCTGGTTAAAAGCATAATTTATTCTTACCTGATAAATTCCTTTCTTTCTTGCAGGTGATAGTCCACGAAAATCTTTACTTGCGGGAGTTCATCTCCTGGCCACCAGGAGGAGGCAAAGACACCCCACAACAAAGCTTTAAAGGGACGTGATACCCAAATGTTGAAACACTTGAAAGTGATGCAGCGTAGCTGTAAAAAGATGACTAGAAAATATCACCTAAACATCTCTATGTTAAAAAGAAAGATATTTTACCTCAAAATGTCCTAAGTATTCACACCCCATTGTAAAGGGCTTTAAGCAGCAAATCAGTATGCCTGTCCTGGGACTTGCAAGGGAGCGTGCCTCATGTTTTTTCCCTATACAGCTTAAGGAAGTTTACTATGAATTCTCATGAGAGCACAGTAAAAAAAGAGTTCATGACCTCAGCACTGCTGATGCTGATTGGCTGCTGTTCATTTATTCTTTATTTTTTTGTACCTGCAGCTGGGCAGTAACTAAAAGAAAACTTTTTACAGAACCCTTACTCTGGTGAGCTGAGGAAATTGTGAGGTAAAATATCTTTACCTTTACATTGAAATGTTCAGGTAATATTTTCCTGTCAGATTTTTACAGTTATGCTGCATCACTTTCAAGTGATTTAGAATATAAGTATTATGTCCCTTCAAGTATCCCTCCTACTTTCCTCTCTCTCCCAGTAGTACATATATCAAGAAAGGAAGAAGTAGTAAGAAAGAAAGTAGGGTAAAGAGGTGCAAACAAGAACTGCCGTCAACTAGTAAAAAAATGGGCGGGTTCATAGAGTATCACCACCAAGAAAGAAAGAAATTTATCAGGTAAGAATAATAATATTTCCAAGGTGGTGATAGTCCATGGAAATCCTTACTGGGAACTAATACCCAAGCTTTGAAGTCCACAAAGGAAAGTGGGTGGGAAAGAAGGAAAGGTAGGCTTCTATTTACCCAGAACCACCGTCTGAAGGATCTTCCTTCCAAAAGCTGGTAAACACCTCAAAGTGGAAAGCATGCAAAACAGCACTAAGCTACAATCTTGCAATTGAGCTCCACTGTTACCTCAATCTTGAGAACCAAAGAAATAGACACAGAAAAGTTCAATGAACTGTAATACATACATGCAGCGACTGTTCCACCTCCAAGAATCCTATGAGAATCAAAATGATCAAAATTAACACCCTGCCTACTTTCAGATCTATCATAATCTTTGAATAGAAGAATATGGGATAGGACTCATAGAAAGAACCACACTTTCCTGGATAATTTTCTCTTAGAACACACTTTAGGTAGGAAAATAGACAAAGTTCGCAAACTGCATTGTGTTGGTGAAAACACCAGGTACTGGAGAACGCGGGAGAGAGTCGAAGGTTTGCAAACTCTCCTAGCTAAATAAAATTGCTAACAAATATTCTCAGACAGAGCCTGAATAACCAATGCATGCATAGGATCCAAAGGAAGACACCGTAAGCCTTTTAGAGCCGGATTCAAACTCAATGGAGAAGAGATTGGTTCAATAACAGGTCTGATACAAACCACAGCCTGAATAAACACCTGGATAACAGGAAGGGGAGCAAACTGCCTGCATGAACCAAAAATGCTGAATGCAACCCAATAGAGGGCTGACCAAGATACCCTGTCAGGCTTCCTTGAGCAAAGTACTAGGGAAGATACACTTTCCAAACCATCTAAACATTCATCCCCAAGCAGATGCACCATATCTGCAAATCACCTCCCACGGCCAAGCAGGAGCAATTAGATTGCAACGATTTGATCTTGTTTGAAACAAGCAAATACCCCAAGATACTGCTGGCATGTCTATCAATTTCAACTGAGGATCACTCTATTTCAAATAAAAGATGGAAGATTGTGGATAAGGCAGGTAGAGTCTGATTACTCCCATAATCTGCTTCCCAGAAACCTCTGAGATCGCCAGATCACTGTGGGTACCAACGTGATGAATGAAAAGGTAAGCACAGATAAGATGCCTGACTGAAAGAGAAAGAAAAAAACTACAATTGAGACAAGGTCAAGTCTTAACAGTGCATGAAGATCAAAAACATTTATTGGTAGCCTCGCCTCTTGAGATTACCAGAACTTCCTGAGACCCTCGAGCACTCCTCCAGACTGCCCCCCAACCTGACAACCTGCATAATAAGACCAACCATCTCCATACACCGAGATAAGGTAATTGACAAACACCTGGACACCTAATGTCTCCAGCCATAACTGCAAAGAAACCAGAGTAGGTGTTCTGTATAGATATATACACTAAGTTAAACAGGAGCTAGGAATCAAAAACATTTCCTTCAACTTATCCCAGGAGCAGGGATAATTACTTCCATGACCTTCAGATCCTGCACACATTTAAAGGATGTCTCCCGTTAATTTGATCTCTTTGATATAAGAGGCAAAAGGAACTTCTTAATGCAGCCCTGACCGAAACTTGTCCGGTACCCCTGAGCAATGAATCCCAGAACCCTATAATACCAAACAGACCAAGCCTACTGAAAAAGCTAAACCTGTCATATGCAGATTGAGTGTTAAAGGAACACTGAACCCAAATGTTTTCTTTTGTGATTCAGACAGAGCATGCAATTTTAAGCAACTTTTTAATTTACTCCTATTATCAAATTTTCTTCATTCTTTTGGTATCTTTATTTGAAATGCAAGAATGTAAGTTTAGATGCCGGCCCATTTTTGGTGAACAACCTGGGTTGTTCTTGCTGATTGGTGGATAAATTCACCCACTAATAAGAAAGTGCTGTCCAGTGTTCTGAACCAAAAAATAGTTTAGATGCCTTTTTCAAATAAAGATAGCAAGAGAACGAAGAAAAATTGATAATAGGAGTAAATTAGAAAGTTGCTTAAAATTGCATGCTCTATCTGAAAAAATAAGAAAAAAAAATTGGGTTCAGTGTCCCTTTAAAGGTAGACTCTTTAGATTGCTTGAACATATTCCGGACTGGATTAAGTTCTAAGAAGATCAAAAAGAATCTAATTTTTTTGTGGAAAACCTAGCTAAGGTTATCAAAGTTCCTTAAGAAAAGAACACTGCTTGCTCAACTCGTTAAAAAACGCTGCTTCTACCTTAATGCTCCTGGAATGCAACCGGAACAATATGGTACTGGAGCAGGGGGATTTAAAGGGACAATCCCTCAAAGTGCAACATATGCCACAATGAAATTGAAAGTGTGCACCAACACCACGTTTCCCTAAATTGTGTAGATAATCCCTAATAAAAAGAGCATAGAGGTTTTCGCCCTATATGTCCTTCCTTGTGCACAAACCTATGCAATGTGGACAAACATCTGCAAGAGTAAAATCTCTGCATATAGGGAACAAAACCTATTGTAAAGTGGTGACAATGGCCCTCTGTACTAACTAAGTAGGCCATGGACCCTGTGGGACCTAGAAAAGACAGGGCACTTACCTGACTCCATGTCCCACTCCACTGCTCTTCCAGAAGCTAGGATCCAATGCAGTGTAAGACTGTCCTGTTGCTGTAACTGACAGTTATGGTTTTGTTGGGAGAGTACATAGACCTACATAGACCTAGGAGGCTAAGAAACTACCCAGCAACACCCAAGGCCTGCCTGTGACCAAAACTCCAGAGAGGAGATTTACATTGCACCTGCAGCACTCTCCTAAATCCTTCTCTTCCAGGAACTATCCATAGAGGGAGTAAATAAATTATTCTTCTAATTCTTTAACACCTCTATCCTTGCCTTCGTTTTGACGAGGCAAAGAACTACTGGGAGAGAGAGGGAAGTAGGAGGGATATTTAAAGGGACAATAAACCCAAAATTTTTCTTTCATGATTCAGATAGAGAATACAATTTAATTTTTTTTTTCAATTTACTTCTATAATCAAATTTTCTTCATTCTCTTGTTATTTTTTGTTTAAGAAATATCTAGGTAGGTAGCATGCACATGTCTGGAGCACTACATGACAGGAAATAGTGCTGCCATCTAGTGCTCTTGCTAAAGTATAACATTGTTGCAAAACTGCTGCCATTTAGTACTGGAGACACGTGCACACTCCTGAGCTTACCCACTTTGATAATAGAAGTATATCGGCGTTGTTTAAAATTGTATATTCTATCTGAATTATGAAATAACATGTTTGGGTTTTATGTTCCTTTAAAACTTTACTGCCTGCTGCCTTTGCCTCCTCTTGGTGGCCAGGAGATGAATTACCATAAATTAAGATTTTTGTGGATTGTTATCACTTTAGAAAGAAAAATTTGTATATATATATATATATAATCCTAAAGTTAATTGTGGCTCATTGCATAAATACATTGATATTATTTGTAAAAAACTGAAATAGTGTTTTAATTAGTTGGACTTCTTGCAGCTAAATATATAACTGCATTAAAAACTATCTTATTTAATTACTTTCACTGTATCGCTGGATAAACTGTCAATTATACTGAATCACCCCCTAAGGTTACAGAGTTTCATAAAAATAAATATCCCAAGCTGCTGTGATAATCTCTATCAAACAGCTTTCTATCTCAATCGTTACAAATGTTGCCACTCATAACGAACCCCATGTGACATTTTCTTATTTGAAGTGATGTTTTGACACAATCACACACAACGTACGTATGGGAACATTTGGGTGCTTTAAAAGATATCCTTTTTTCATTCATCTTGACTGAGCAAGTCCATCCTTTTCACAGCTTCAGAAAGCCTAAGGCAGATTCATGTGGGAGGAGTTCATAAAAATGTAATCAGTTCTAAGAAATTATTATTTATATGTAAACAGAAACCGTGACTGAGACAAGGGTGGCACACTTTGGCATGTTTGTCCTAGGGGACATGCAAAATAAATATTGTCAAAAACACAACACAGTGCAGACCCTGGGATACTGCCTTACTTCTTGCAGAATCATTTTCTATTTAAGAAAATTATAATCAATTTGGAGACTCTCAAAAAGGTTTGCTATGCCTGGACTATAATGTGGTTGGGTGCATTCTGAATTAGAAATTACATTTAAAAAAAATATTATTAAAAAAATCATTTAATATATGGAGGATAGTTAATGGTTAATGCCTTTCAATACCATATTTGGTGCTTTAATTTTAAATAAATCCAAATAACCAGAAATTGCTGGATTTGATTGATGCATCTATGATGTTTTCCCAGACAAACACAACACAGTAAAATCTTCAAGTAATAGGATATTAGTTTACTAAAAATACAATTTAATAAAATGAAATAAAAAAATACATTTAATAAATTCACAAATAAAAACCCAACAAAGAATCTAACAAAAACAAACATACACATATGACAAAATATACAGTTCTAAAGATAGTGTCATCTCTAAAACTTGTTCAATGTTCACTGAAAAGAATAACTTCTGTAATGAACTAGGTTATTCAATGCAGGATATCACTAAGTTTTCTCTTTCTTGTTGAAGAGGCCCCAAAGGATAACAAGGCAGTTGGTAATTCACAATAGATTATCGTATAGCACATCTGCACAACCCTCAACAGAAAACCTCGGCTATTAATGTTTCCTCTGGAAAAGTGGCTTCTGGGTCAGGATATTCAAATGAGGCTTGAGCTCTACAATGCCTCTCACCTTTTTGCTCCCAATATTTGTTTTAAACACCGCTTTAAAGCTGCCTAGAGTAGCAATGCACTGGCACAAAATTGAAAGCAAAATGGTGAGGCATTGTAGATCTCAAACAGATCTTTACTCACAATCCCTTGCACTAGTGGGAACACTGATAGCTGGGGTTTTCTATGGAGAGGTGTACAGACGAGCTGTACAATTATCTTTTTTACTCACCATAACTTATTTTAAGGGGTAAATTTATTAGCTACATTTTCAGCTTTTGAGAACAAATTTAAGAAGCATTAAAGGGACATGAAACCCAAAATTGTTCTTTCATGATTCAGATAGGGAATACAATTTTAAACAACTTTCCAATTTACTTCTATTACTTAATTTGCATCCTTCTCTTGTCATTCTTTGCTGAAAGGTTTTTCTAGGCAAGCTCAGGAGCAGCAGAGAACCTAGGTTTTAGCTGTTGATTGGTGGCTGAATATATATATATATATCGATTGTGATTGGCTCACCAATGAGTTCAGTTAGAAACCATTAGTGCATTGCTGCTTCTTCAACAAATGATACCAAGAGAATGAAACAAATTAGATAATAGAGTAAATTAGAAAGTTATTTAAAATTGTATTTTCTATCTGAATCATGAAAGAAAAAAATTTGGGTTTCATGTCCCTTTAACTGTTTATTTTGCCTCTCCGCAAAATCAATCACCCCGACGCTCCCTCATTTGGGGTCATCTATATGCTCTTATGCAATCCGTTGCATGAGAGCAGGGGGCAGCATTGTACAAGAAAGTTATCGTGTCATTTTACATTTTGCCACAAGATGCAGCGTCGCAAGTGGCGACTGCAGGCGATTTTGCCCTAAAATTGGTTTGTACATAAACTGGTGAAAGCGACTGAAAAGATTGATTCCAATCTCAGAGAATCAGTGGCTTTGTCAACTTTATGTTTAAAGAATAAAAAACAACCTTGTGTTGTGCTTTTTTTTATAGCATAACATGAGGAGATGTACTTTAATTTCTAGTTTCATATGAAGGATTTTTTTTTAAATTTGTAATGTATTTTCAATCCATCTTGTGTCTAGCCAACAGGTTAGTGAATATGACAAGACTGACATAGCTTGTTTTAATATATATATAGTAATATAAATTTACCTTCCTCCAGACAGATGTTTGCGTTTGGGAGGCCTCTGCCTTGCACTTTCAATGACATACTAAAAGAAAAAATATATACAGAACAATTCAGTAATATTGGCATTCTTGTTTTTTCTAACAACTGTATAATCCGTCTAATAAATGCTTTATTCAAAAGGATTATCCAGACACTTCATTTCATTCTTAAGTAAATGTTCTGAAGAGTTTTTGTTTGAATAGCACACAAAAAAAAAAATCAACACAAGCAGAAGAAAATATTTTTGTATTGATAACAATGATGTAAAAATTACAAACTTAGCAAATGTCCTAGTCAAATCTAGTGTCATTAAAGTTAAGGTCAAGTCTGCGTATGTGCTTATCATTTTCTAATATCTTTTCTAAAATCAATATGATGTTCATTCATCAAATACCTTGCAAATCCAAGCAAAAGTAGTAAAATTTATCTTTTCAAAGCGCTCCGTTTATGCGGTATATTCCGCCCGTCATCGAGCCTCTATTGATTGACAGAGTTTACCTCCAATCTATTGTTTACCCTCGTGGCGTCCAGCCCCTTTTTAGTGTCGTCATTGAGAGCTTCCGCGCATGCGTGTAATGAAATATCGCGTCATCATCGGCATGCTCGTTCATGTTACGCGCATGCGTTGTACCCTCGCAGAAGTATTGTCACTTTGAATCCACAGCATCGCTCACTCGCATCCTCGGCATTTAGCCGTTTTATATATAACAACCGGGCAACCTTATAATCTATCTATTCATCTTTATGGCATTATTTTTGCATTATCAATTTGGAATAACATATTAATTGTTTTTAATCTTGCATAATTAATTCATTTTTAATCAATATACGCTACATATATATATATGTTATTGCTGCAGTTAGTTGTGATAGTAGAAAAATGAAAGATATAAAAATAAAATCCACGAAGATATATTTAATAAATAGTATGTTTAAAAATACATTACAATTGCTAAACTGACCCTTTATAGAGATTTGATAAATAATATAAACTGATCGAGTGTCCAGAACGATCTTGCTAGTGAGTCACTGACATACTTGCGTTACATAACAATGACATATACTATTTCTTTGGCCAATTGTATAGAAATTTACGGCCGTGAAGGAAACGCATGCGCAATAGAGCTAACTATACACTGGAAATGAAAACAAGGGTGCACGAGCGTAGTCCCCTTGTAATAAACAAAGCGGCGTCAGAGGATCCAAATAGGGAAGTGTTGTATGGGCGGAGCAAATCGTGATAACGAAGGTACATTATATATCTATTTTATTTGCAAAGGAGTAAGAATTTATACATATCAACTCAGCGACTTTAATGTTTATTACATACGCTTTAACATGATATATTGAGAACATTAAAAATTGACCTTCACTTTAATACACATTCAAGTCAAAATGTAATTTTAATTATTTACGTAGCATGCAATTAAAAAAAAATTAAAAAAATTACAATTTCCTTCCATTATCAAAATGTGAGCAGTATTTTTATATGCATATTTTCTGCATGTGCACCAGTATGGGCTCCTTTTAATCAAGATGCAGATACAGCTATGCAACACCTCTGGTGCGTGAGCGAGCCTGCAGCTAATAGTTAAGAAGCAGAGGTCATCAGACCACAGTTTTCTAACCTATACGCCAGGTCAGAGGTGGCAGTTTGCATTCACCCAGGACTAGTCCGACCAGGGTAATTAAAAGTCACACGAGAGCAGGGCGTGACGGCATTGCACCAGCAGCCACTTTTGCAATTTTAAATGCAGGCCACGTATGCTGTTAAATAGGGCTGTATATCCGTATATGGATCTTATGATTGGCTGAATGCTGTCACAATACAGGGAAAATGGAAGTAACTTGTAAGAAAAAAAATCTACTACTGAAATTCAAGCTAAGTATTACTGCAGTTTTTGTTATGCATTTGTTGATTATGCAACTCTACTGCACTTAATTGTCCTTGAATTAAAGAGATATGAAACACATCATTTTTATTTTGCGATTCAGATACAGCATGCAATTTAAAACAACTTTCCAATTAACTTCTAATATCTAATTTGCATTACTCTTTTTGTATTCTTTGTTTAAAAGCATTCAAAAGTAGGCTTGAGAGCTTCAATGCTCTACTGGGAGATAGCTGCTGATTGGTGGCTGCACATATATGACTGTCAATGGTTTGTCTGATGTGCTCAGCTAACTCCCAGTAGTGCATTGCTGCTCCTTCAATAAAGGATATCAAGAGAATGAAACAAATTTGATAATAGAAGTATATTTGAAAGACGGTTAAAATTGTATGCTCTGTCTGAATTATGGGGGGGGGGGGGGGAGAATTGGCTTTCATGTCCCTTTAATCATTCAGATGTCAGATAATAAACACCTGAACGGCATCTTCATTTAAAAAAAATATATAAACTGGGACCCACACCGGCTATTTTTTTACAGTACTGCTTATTATTTGTAATATCTTTAAGAAATAAGAAAACCATATTTTGAATGAACTGGAGGACATTAGTGCATTGATGGATCCTGAATAAGTTCAAGAAACAAATTCAGATTATTTCATTTTTTTTTTTAAATGAAAGTACATGAAAATAACCTTTTACCTTTGTGCCGCCTTCCCTAAAGAAGCCAAAAAGCTAATTATGTAACCTGCAAATCTCTTGTTAGGCAATTTGCAGCATTATGATTTTACATTTTGTCCTTTCAAGGGATAAGAAGCACATTTTTTTACCAAAAAAAAACAAAAAACTTTAACGCCTCATTCATTAATTTCTTGCGTTTTCAGTTGTAATGTTTATAGGAGTTATCACGGCATTTTAACATTACATTATTTTGTTCTAAATTGTGTTTTTATTCCAACAAATATTATAAAAAAAATTGTAATAAATAAGCACTTTACTAACGACATATATTTGATTTATTCAGTTACATGAACTAAAAATATTTTTGATCACACACATAAAAGAGGATTATTTCTAACTGTTTAAGGATTTTTGGTCACGATTAAATTGACTTAGGGACTAGCACGAAGCACATTTTTGTACACAATTTATTCTAAAGCACAGATTTCTTAAAGGGACGTTAAACTCAAAATAGTTATTTCACGATTCAGATAGATCATATAATTGTAAACAACTTTCCAATTTACTTCAGTTATCAAATTTGCTTTGTTTTTTTGCTATCCTTTGTTAAAGGAGAAGCAATGAACTACTGGGTAATGGCTGAACACATTAGATAAGCCAATGACAAGAAGCATATATGTGCAGCCACCAATCAGCAGTTAGGTCCCAGTAATGTTTTGCTGCTCCTGAGTCTACCTAGGTATTCATTTTAATAAAGGATAGCAAAAGAATAAAGCAAATAAGATAATAGAAGTGAATTAGAAAGTTGGTTAAAATCACATGACCTTCTGAATCATAAAAGAAAAATTTACTGGTGGACAGTGAAAGAACAGAACAGTAAGATTTTTTTCTTTTTTAATAGCCTCTATTAGAAACAACCCAGAAAAAAAAATCTCTAAGATATTCAGACTCAGAACATTTTGTTTGAAACAGCATAAAGACAGTGACATTTGCTTTGTTTGCTTTGTATCCTTTGTTGAAAAGCATACCTAGGTAGGCTCAGAAGGAACAATGCGCAACTAGGAGCTAGCTAACGATTGGTGGCTGCACATATATGCCTCTTGTCGCCTGCTCCTCCCACTAGTGCATTGCTGTTTCCTGAGCCTACTCTTCAAGAAAAGAACAAATCACATTTTATAATATAAGTCAATTGGAAAGCTGTTTAATTGCATGTTCTATCTGAATCATGAAAGTTAAATGTTGTGCTTTAATGCACAGTCTACGCCAATGTGCTATGAACAAAACATTGTACTAGTTTAGCAGGTTCACGTGGGTCTAACTGCCACATTGTCCACTCTGTACAAAATAAAATAAGGATATAATGTAAAAAATTTTAACTGGTCTAAAAGATAACATTATACGAAGCACAGCAAATAAGACACAGCACACTTTCAAATGAACAATTTAAAAGGAGATTATGATAAAAATCTAGTAAAAGGTATCACTGTTTTCAATGAATTTACTGTGCACAAGGCATACATACATATGCCTAGTGTACCTACATGAAAACTGCACATCGACAGGAGCGTGTAAAACATGTCCCGCTGGTCCTTTCAGCTAGCACAGTGATTGAATGTGGGTGCACTAGGAATAGGTATGTGCCAAATGCCTATGCATTGTACTACAAAAATGCTTCTATTCAAAATGAAAAACCACTCATAACTAGAATGTCACCATTGGAGCCTTATGCCTCTGTCCCTTCCTCTCATCAGGTTGCTGCTTCTCTCTCACCTTCCATCAGCAATTAAAAGTTACCTGCTCTTTGCAATAGTATCTGCACATATATCTGTCATACAAGTTGAAGATGAGGGAAAATAAATCTCATTTTCAAAATGATAAACTGTTAATAAAGAGACATTTAGTAAAACATACAGACTGTTTTCATGCTGTCAAACTAAACCTTTCTTTGCTTTCATGACCTCTTTAATGATAAGTATATATTAAACACTTAAAAGGACCACTAAACATAGTAGAATATCATAATAAATAAATGCATAATACATAGACAATGCAAAAGCACTCTGTTTGAATTTCACATGAGTAGTATAATTGTTTCTGTCAAATTTCAAAGTTGTTTTTATCTTCCTTCCTACAGCATCATGTGACAGACATCAGCCAATCACTACATTCTGTGAATTTTGCACATGCTCAGAAGCTGGTGCCTCAGAAAGTGTGCATATAAATAGAATGTGTCTTTTTAGATAATAGGTGTCATTTGCAAAGTTGTTTAAAATTGTGTGCTCTATTTAGCGGTCCTTTAAGAAATCTCACCTCAGCGCGATCCAGTGCCATTTCTAAAATCTGTTGCTGCAGGAAGAAAAAAATAAACATCAGAATGAAATCACAGACTATTTATAATCTGCACACACAAGAATACAGTAACATTTTACATTTATTTCCAATGTAGATGCCTAGAAAATATTTCTCACCATTGCGGCAAAAAGCTGGGTGCTCTAAGGCAGAGGTGTACGTTACAGCGGATTGATGATCATATTGTTGTAAGGCCTAAAGTGCTGCAAATAGAAAAAAAATATAGGCACATCAGTACAAAACATACTCCATTAGTAATGTAGAATAACAGAATTTATGTTTACCTGATAAATTACTTTCTCCAACGGTGTGTCCGGTCCACGGCGTCATCCTTACTTGTGGGATATTCTCTTCCCCAACAGGAAATGGCAAAGAGCCCAGCAAAGCTGGTCACATGATCCCTCCTAGGCTCCGCCTACCCCAGTCATTCGACCGACGTTAAGGAGGAATATTTGCATAGGAGAAACCATATGTTACCGTGGTGACTGTAGTTAAAGAAAATAAATTATCAGACCTGATTAAAAAAACCAGGGCGGGCCGTGGACCGGACACACCGTTGGAGAAAGTAATTTATCAGGTAAACATAAATTCTGTTTTCTCCAACATAGGTGTGTCCGGTCCACGGCGTCATCCTTACTTGTGGGAACCAATACCAAAGCTTTAGGACACGGATGAAGGGAGGGAGCAAATCAGGTCACCTAAATGGAAGGCACCACGGCTTGCAAAACCTTTCTCCCAAAAATAGCCTCAGAAGAAGCAAAAGTATCAAATTTGTAAAATTTAGAAAAAGTGTGCAGTGAAGACCAAGTCGCTGCCTTACATATCTGATCAACAGAAGCCTCGTTCTTGAAGGCCCATGTGGAAGCCACAGCCCTAGTGGAGTGAGCTGTGATTCTTTCAGGAGGCTGCCGTCCGGCAGTCTCATAAGCCAATCGGATAATGCTTTTAATCCAGAAGGAGAGAGAGGTAGAAGTTGCTTTTTGACCTCTCCGTTTACCAGAATAAACAACAAACAAAGACAAAGTTTGTCTGAAATCCTTAGTAGCTGCTAAGTAAAATTTGAGAGCACGAACTACATCCAAGTTGTGCAACAAACGTTCCTTCTTTGAAACTGGATTAGGACACAAAGAAGGCACAACTATCTCCTGGTTAATGTTTTTGTTAGAAACAACTTTTGGAAGAAAACCAGGTTTAGTACGCAAAACCACCTTATCTGCATGGAACACCAGATAAGGAGAAGAACACTGCAGAGCAGATAATTCTGAAACTCTTCTAGCAGAAGAAATTGCAACCAAAAACAAAACTTTCCAAGATAATAACTTAATATCAACGGAATGTAAGGGTTCAAACGGAACCCCCTGAAGAACTGAAAGAACTAGGTTGAGACTCCAAGGAGGAGTCAAAATTTTGTAAACAGGCTTGATTCTAACCAGAGCCTGAACAAAGGCTAGAACATCTGGCACAGCTGCCAGCTTTTTGTGAAGTAACACAGACAAGGCAGAAATCTGTCCCATCAAGGAACTTGCAGATAATCCTTTTTCCAATCCTTCTCGAAGGAAGGATAGACTCTTAGGAATCTTAACCTTGTCCCAAGGGAATCCTGCAGATTCACACCACAACAGATATACCAAATTATGTGGTAATTTTTCTGGTTACAGGCTTTCAGGCCTGAACAAGAGTATTAATAACAGAATCTGAGAACCCTCGCTTTGATAAGATCAAGCGTTCAATCTCCAAGCAGTCAGCTGGAGTGGGTCGAACGGACCTAGAACAAGAAGGTCTCTCAAAGGTAGCTTCCATGGTGGAGCCGATGACATATTCACCAGATCTGCATACCAAGTCCTGCGTGGCCACGCAGGAGCTATCAAAATCACCGACGCCCTCTCCTGATTGATCCTGGCTACCAGCCTGGGGATGAGAGGAAACGGCGGGAACACATAAGCTAGTTTGAAGGTCCAAGGTGCTACTAGTGCATCCACTAGAGCCGCCTTGGGATCCCTGGATCTGTACCCGTAGTAAGGAACTCTGAAGTTCTGACGAGAGGCCATCAGATCCATGTCTGGAATGCCCCACGGTTGAGTGACTTGGGCAAAGATTTCCGGATGGAGTTCCCACTCCCCCGGATGCAATGTCTGACGACTCAGAAAATCCGCTTCCCAATTTTCCACTCCTGGGATGTGGATAGCAGACAGGTGGCAGGAGTGAGACTCCGCCCATAGAATGATTTTGGTCACTTCTTCCATCGCTAGGGAACTCCTTGTTCCCCCCTGATGGTTGATGTATGAACTTGGCCCTCGCTAGCTGAGGCCAAGCTTTGAGAGCATTGAATATCGCTCTCAGTTCCAGAATATTTATCGGTAGAAGAGATTCTACCCGAGACCAAAGACCCTGAGCTTTCAGGGATCCCCAGACCGCGCCCCAGCCCATCAGACTGGCGTCGGTCGTGACAATGACCCACTCTGGTCTGCGGAAGGTCATCCCTTGTGACAGGTTGTCCAGGGACAGCCACCAACGGAATGAGTCTCTGGTCCTCTGATTTACTTGTATCTTCGGAGACAAGTCTGAATAGTCCCCATTCCACTGACTGAGCATGAACAGTTGTAATGGTCTTAGATGAATGCGCACAAAAGGAACTATGTCCATTGCCGCTACCATCAAACCTATCACTTCCATGCACTGCGCTATGGAAGGAAGAGGAACGGAATGAAGTATCCGACAAGAGTCTAGAAGTTTTGTTTTTCTGGCTTCTGTCAGAAAAATCCTCATTTCTAAGGAGTCTATTATAGTTCCCAAGAAGGGAACCCTCGTTGACGGAGATAGAGAACTCTTTTCCACGTTCACTTTCCATCCGTGAGATCTGAGAAAGGCCAGGACAATGTCCGTGTGAGCCTTTACTTGAGGAAGGGACGACGCTCGAATCAGAATGTCGTCCAAGTAAGGTACTACAGCAATGCCCCTTGGTCTTAGCACCGCCAGAAGGGACCCTAGTACCTATGAGAAAATCCTAGGAGCAGTGGCTAATCCGAAAGAAAATGCCACGAACTGGAAATGCTTGTCCAGGAATGCAAACCTTAGGAACCGATGATGTTCCTTGTGGATAGGAATATGTAGATACGCATCCTTGAAATCCACCTTGGTCATGAATTGACCTTCCTGGATGGAAGGAAGAAGTGTTCGAATGGTTTCCATCTTGAACGATGGAACCTTGAGAAACTTGTTCAAGATCTTGAGATCTAAGATTGGTCTGAACGTTCCCTCTTTTTTGGGAACTATGAACAGATTGGAGTAGAACCCCATCCCTTGTTCTCCTAATGGAACAGGATGAATCACTCCCATTTTTAGCAGGTCTTCTACCCAATGTAAGAATGCCTGTCTTCTTATGTGGTCTGAAGACAACTGAGACCTGTGGAACCTCCCCCTTGGAGGAAGCCCCTTGAACTCCAGAGAATAACCTTGGGAGACTATTTCTAGCGCCCAAGGATCCAGAACATCTCTTTCCCAAGCCTGAGCGAAGAGAGAGAGTCTGCCCCCCACCAGATCCGGTCCCGGATCGGGGGCCCGCATTTCATGCTGTCTTGGTAGCAGTGGCAGGTTTCCTGGCCTGCTTTCCTTTGCTCCAGCCTTGCATAGGTCTCCAGGCTGGATTGGCTTGAGAAGTATTACCTTCCTGCTTAGAGGACGTAGCCCTTGGGGCTGATCCGTTTCTGCGAAAGGGACGAAACTTAGGTTTATTTTTGGTCTTGAAAAGACCTATCCTGAGGAAGGGCGTGGCCCTTGCCCCCAGTGATATCAGAGATAATCTCTTTCAAGTCAGGGCCAAAGAGTGTTTTCCCCTTGAAAGGAATGTCAAGCAATTTGTTCTTGGAAGACGCATCCGCTGCCCAAGATTTTAACCAAAGCGCTCTGCGCCACAATAGCAAACCCAGAATTTTTTCGCCGCTAACCTAGCCAATTGCAAGGTGGCGTCTAGGGTGAAAGAATTAGCCAATTTAAGAGCACGAATTCTGTCCATAATCTCCTCATAAGAAGAAGAATTACTAATAATCGCCTTTCCTAGCTCATCAAACTAGAAACACGCGGCTGCAGTGACAGGGACAATGCATGCAATTGGTTGTAGAAGGGAACCTTGCTGAACAAACATCTTTAGCAGACCTTCTAATTTTTTATCCATAGGATCTTGGAAAGCACAACTATCTTCTATGGGTATAGTGGCGCGCTTGTGTAGAGTAGAAACCGCCCCCTCGACCTTGGGGACTGTCTGCCATCAGTCCTTTCTGGGGTCGACTATAGGAAAACAATTTTATAAATATGGGGGGAGGTACTAAAGGTATACCGGGCCTGTCCCATTCTTTACTAACAATGTACGCCACCCGCTTGGATATAGGAAAAGCTTCGGGGGGCCCCGGGGCCTCTAAGAACTTTTCCATTTTACATAGTGGTTCTGGAATGACCAGATAATCACAATCATCCAAATTGGATAACACCTCCTTAAGCAGAGCGCGGAGATGTTCCAACTTAAATTTAAAAGTAATCACATCAGGTTCAGCTTGTTGAGAAATGTTTCCTGAATCTGAAATTTCTCCCTCAGACAAAACCTCCCTGGCCCCCTCAGACTGGTGTAGGGGCCCTTCAGAAACCATATCATCAGCGTTCTCATGCTCTACAGAATTTTCTAAAACAGAGCAGTCGCGCTTTCGCTGATAAGTGGGCATATTGGCTAAAATGTTTTTGATAGAATTATCCATTACAGCCGTTAAATGTTGCATAGTAAGGAGTATTGGCGCACTAGATGTACTAGGGGCCTCCAGTATGGGCAAGACTGGTGTAGACGAAGGAGGGGATGATGCAGTACCATGCTTACTCCCCTCACTTGAGGAATCATCTTGGGCATCATTTTTACTAAATTTTTTTATGACATAAAATACATATAGTTAAATGAGAAGGAACCTTGGTTTCCCCACAGTCAGAACACAATCTATCTGGTAGTTCAGACATGTTAAACAGGCATAAACTTGATAACAAAGCACAAAAAACGTTTTAAAATAAAACCGTTACTGTCACTTTAAATTTTAAACTAAACACACTTTATTATTGCAATTGCGAAAAAGTATGAAGGAATTGTTCAAAATTCACCAAAATTTCACCACAGTGTCTTAAAGCCTTAAAAGTATTGCACACCAAATTTGGAAGCTTTAACCCTTAAAATAACGGAACCGGAGCCGTTTTTATATTTAACCCCTTTACAGTCCCTGGAATCTGCTTTGCTGAGACCCAACCAAGCCCAAAGGGGAATACGATACCAAATGATGCCTTCAGAAAGACTTTTCTATGTATCAGAGCTCCACACACATGCAGCTGCATGCCATGCTGTCCTCAAAAACAAGTGCGCCATACCGGCGCGAAAATGAGGCTCTGACTATGATTAGGGAAAGCCCCTAAAGAATAAGGTGTCTAAAACAGTGCCTGCCGATATAATCATATCAAAATACCCAGAATAAATGATTCCTCAAGGCTAAATATGTGTTAATAATGAATCGATTTAGCCCAGAAAAAGTCTACAGTCTTAATAAGCCCTTGTGAAGCCCTTATTTACTATCTTAATAAACATGGCTTACCGGATCCCATAGGGAAAATGACAGCTTCCAGCATTACATCGTCTTGTTAGAATGTGTCATACCTCAAGCAGTAAGAGACTGCACACTGTTCCCCCAACTGAAGTTAATTGCTCTCAACAGTCCTGTGTGGAACAGCCATGGATTTTAGTTACGGTGCTAAAATCATTTTCCTCATACAAACAGAAATCTTCATCTCTTTTCTGTTTCTGAGTAAATAGTACATACCAGCACTATTTTAAAATAACAAACTCTTGATTGAATAATAAAAACTACAGTTAAACACTAAAAAACTCTAAGCCATCTCCGTGGAGATGTTGCCTGTACAACGGCAAAGAGAATGACTGGGGTAGGCGGAGCCTAGGAGGGATCATGTGACCAGCTTTGCTGGGCTCTTTGCCATTTCCTGTTGGGGAAGAGAATATCCCACAAGTAAGGATGACGCCGTGGACCGGACACACCTATGTTGGAGAAATTTATGTTTTTATCACCCTACAACTGGGGAATGCAGTTTTTACTAAAAGGGACGTAAAACGGTAAAAAAGAAAATGTTTTAAGGTGTTAGATCACTGTATTATTGCACATAGTTAAAGTAAGCACCAGGGCAGTAATGCACCACTGGGAGCTAGCTAAATACATAATTTGAGCCAATGACAAGGGGAATATGTGCACAGCCAGTCAGCTACCCCTAAGTAATGCATTGAACCTACCCAAGAATGCTTTTTTAGAAACGGTACCAAGAGAACAGGGTGAATTTAATAATAGAAGAATATTGAAAAGTGTCTTAAAATTGCTTGCTCTATCTAAACCAGGGATTCTCAACAGCCGAGCCACAAACCGACATACATTTTTACTGCTATATTATATATACAGTATGTGTGTGTGTTTAGGAAAGTCAAAATTAAACTTGCATGATTCAGATAGAGCATGTCATTTTACTGCCCCTTTAAATAAATGAATAGTGCTGAGTGATGCCAATAGGCATTGTATACAATTAACAGGTTGTGCTACAAAACCATAAGATAAGTACATGCCTCTCTATGGGATCTGAACAGGGGCATACGAGTTTGATGGGTTATTGATCTGGCTATTTTTTTTGTACTGTAAAAGTGCCTACTACTACATATTTAAACTTAAAGGGACAAGTCTACACCTAAGTCATTTTAAAGCCTTACCTTAGATTAAGCTGCAAATAGCCTCCTGCACCCTTTCTATATAATGCAGCAGGAACATTTAAAAAGTTATTTTAAAATGAATATTGTTTCTGGCCAGTTTGAAAAGGCTGCCAAGTTCAGCCCTCTGATGACATCACAATCCGGGCTGAATCTAGGTACTCTGCTGAATAGCATAAACAGTTTGTTGAATACATCTAGTGAGCCTTTTGTGATTGGATGCCATATGCAGCCCAGATCATGATGTCATCAGTAGGCTGAACTTGGCAGCCATTTCAAACTAGCCAGAAACAATATTCATTTAAAAAAAAACTTTTTTACTGTTATTGCTGCATGATACAGAAAGGGTGCAGGAGGTTATTTGCAGCTTAATCTAAGGTAAGACTTTAAGATGACTAAAGTGTAGAGTCCAGTGCTTGACAAATCTGTTTAAAAATTAGGAGCCAGTAAGAATATTTAGGAGCCAGACATATTTTTAGGAGCCAGACAATGGGATTTGTATATAGATATATGGAGAATAACCAAAAGGTTAGGTTAGGAGCCAGGGTTAAAATTCTAGGAGCCAGTGGCTCCCAGGCTCTTGGGTTTGTCGAGCCCTGGTGTAGACTGTCCCTTTAAATTGTTTGTGCGGGAAGCATTTCCTACTGTCTGGTGATGATGCTTCCCTGTATCACCCAAAATGGCGGAGGGTTATTTCGGTGTTTTCCAATGTTCAAAATAAAAGTTAAATTCTCAAACTTTTTTGGGTTTTATGTAATAATTTGTGTTTCCTGGGTTTATCAAGTCCTTTTAGCTGTGGAATTCAAAAAGTAAAAAAAATGTCCCGTAAATGTGTGGTTAAATATTGAGAATATGGATATTTAGGCAGATAATCAAACTATAGATTGTGATCAACCATACAGTTAGAATTTCCCTTTAGCTGATTGCACTGCACATACATTTAGTGAAATAGTTTCAACACGTTCCATGCCGTCCTAACAGCGCTAGGCTTTAACACAGTTAGGACGGCACGAAACGTTCTATCTTATATGGTGTCCTGCAACCTCCCCCTTTTATACAATCAAGAATCGGACTGAAGGCGTGCCTAGCAGCATAGGTAGTCCACCATAATCTGATCCTAGCCTTGAAATCACGTGATCGCGACAACTGCATGATTTTAGTTGTACAACAAGTTTTTACATCAGAACTTGATTCCGATCTAAGCACTTGCACCCCGGCATGAAGGGGTTAATAAAATTAATTTAAATTTATCTCCACTTTAATTTGTTTCCAATAATCAATTTTACATGCTGGAGTGTATTAAATTGTTTATACTTAGCTGCTTTTACTTTATTTTATTTTGGCATTTCACATAGATGATTTTTTCCTGTGGTATCTTCACCTGTTCTGAAAGTTTCTATACTTAAAGGGACACTGAACCCAAATGTTTTGAATTCACTCCTCTTATCAAATTTTCTTCGTTCTCTTGCTATCTTTATTTAAAAAAGAAGGCATCTAAGCTAAGGAGCCAGACGTTTTTGGTTCAGAACTCTGGACAGCACTTGTTTATTGGTGGGTGAATTTATCCACCAATTAGCAAGAACAACCCAAGTTGTTCACCAAAAATGGGCCGGCTTCTAAATTTACATTCTTGCTTTTCAAAAAAAATAACAAGAAAATAAAGAAAAATTGATAATAGGAGTAAATTAGAAAGTTGCTTAAAATTGCATGCTCTGTCTATCTGAATCACAAAAGAAAAATATTGGGTTCAGTGTCCCTTTAAGTATAGGTTAAGGAAATCCTGTGTAAACATAGACAGCAAAAAAAAAATACACTCCCAATAGGAGGTAGAAGAGATAAGCAATAAAATGTTAATTTTCAATTGTTTTAAGTGCTGGGCTTTGGGTTACAGAGATAATATAAAGAAGCATGTGTCTGTACAGAAAGTAATAAACTATGGCTATCTGATTTCCCAGCAAGCTCAACCCATTTTGATAGGTTGTGGTTTCAAAGATCAAACAGCTATTTTAAATACAAAAATAAGCATAAACATAATATACTAATCAGCCAATATAACACGTCACTGGAAATACATTAAGGTAAAGACAATTTTACCGTACACTGTTTTACCTTATAAACAAGTAACTTTATTGCCCCTTTAAAGGGACCGTAAAGTCATAATTAGACATTTGATTTAGACAGATCATACATTTTTAAACAATTTTCCAATTTACTTCCAATATTTAATTTGCTTCCTTCTCTAGTTATCCTTTGCTGAAAGGTTTATCTAGGTAAGCTCAGGAGCAGCAAAAAACCTAGGTTCTAGCTGCTGATTGGTGGCTGCATATATATACCTTTTGTCATTGGCTCACCCATGTGTTCAGTTAGAAACCAGTAGTGCATTGCTGGTCCTTCAACAAATGATACCAAGAGAATGAAGCAAATTTGATAATAGAATTAAACTGGAAAGTTGTTTAAAATTGTAAGTTCTACCTAAATCATGAAAGAAAAATGTTGGGTTTCATGTCCCTTTAACTCTCCTCAGGACTTATTTGTCTCTTACAGCTGATACACATATTTACACAATACTGTACAAATAAACACATTTTATTTTCACCAGGCTGAGAAAAACAAATTCCAGCTTACAAGAAAGAAATTAGACTTGTTTCCTGTTTAAAGCATTATGCAACTTTTCAGCACCTATCTGTATGTGTGTGGTCAGTGCATTAAAACGTGTTCATTGCATTTTATTGAGAAATACATAGTTATTACAAATGGCACAACACAGCATTTCTCATGCCAGATATTTTGATAACCTCAGCTGCAGACAATCTCACATGTAAGAAAGACTGACAAATCCCCATGTCTAGCGAGCTACAGTTGAAAAGATTTCTAACTATTTAGGTTTTTCTAGATAACGTTCACAAATGTGAAATACTTTATTTCTAGGAGAATAAGAGGTGCACGGAACATCCACAAAGGGGATATAGGTGCTGCATTATAAAGATAATCACTTCAGTATTACTTTAAAGTGATGGTAAATCCAAGCGTATATAGGATTTACCATCACTTAAAATAAACATTAGCTTCAGTCATCATTTACTAAAAAAAAAATGTTAATCTTACCCTATCTGCGCTGAGTATATCGCCAACTCAGCGCCTCCAGTTGCCCATGGCATATCGCTCTTCTCCAATGAGGTGACGTTTCTACCTCTAAACCAATAGTGTGTGGATACAGAACACTGTCTGTTGACATGCACGGCTATTGGTTTAGAGGTAAAAACGTCACCTCATTGGAGTAGAGCGCTATGCCATGGGCAGCCGGAGCACTGAGTTAGCAATATACTTTCGGCACAGATAGGGTGAGATTAACATGTTTTTTTAGTAAATCATGACTGAAGCTAATGTTTATTTTAGTGATGGCAAATCCTAGCGTTTGTTATACGCTTGGATTTACCATCACTTTAAAAAGGTAATACAATAGGAAAGGCAAAGATGTAGCGATACAGAAGGGCATAGGTCAGTGTGGACAGATGTATTAATAGTGTGAACATACTGAAAAGCTATAAAGATACAAAATTAAACAACATGGAGTAAACACAGATTAGAATGTAAGCTCATGCATCCTTGTGTCCTTTCAATTATCGCAAGTAAAGATGGCTTACACAAAGGGCTCGATTTATCAAGCCCCTACGGCTGCAAGTTCTCACAAGAACTTGCTCACTTATTTATCAAGCAGTGGTCACAAGACTGCTGCTTCCCTAAGCTCTTCGCCACCTCTAAGGTTGCGAAATTCAATCTCTGCGGTCGAGTCCGACCGAGGAGATTGACAGCTCCTGCCCGTGCGCGATTGGCTGTGCGCGGGCAGGGGGCGGGATTGCATATGAGCGCAAAATTGCGCTCGTGTGCATTATTGATAACCTACGGGTAATTTCGCCCCGCCACAGGCGAGCTGAGGCGTACAGAGGCGCGTATACGTGCCCCTGTACGCCTCAGCTTTGATAAATCTAGCCCAAAGTCTTACGATTATTGCTCGACAAATCCAGGAGCCAGGGTGCCACTGGAACCCCCCACTGTTTCCCGCTGGCTGCTTGCCGCTGCCAGCAATACAAATAATTTTGTTTGGTGCAAATAGAACCTTTTTAGGACTCGCCTTTTCTCCCACTCGTATATACGACTCATGTGACTATGCTGCTCCAAACAGTAATCATGGCTAGACCAGAGCCTTGTGTCTCTCTACCTATCTTGAATGAGCTGCTGGAGGATGAGACCAAGCTGGGACAGATGGTACACATTTTACCTATGGCCAATGTATCTCAGTATGGGGTTTTTTTGTTTGTTTTTTTATCAGAAAAGGTTGAGTGATGGTAAATGTGTGTTTTGGTCAGAGGCAAGCAGTGATATATTTTAAAATATGTTAACAGTTGGTTTGTTTTAAAAACAATCTTCTTTAAGAAACAAATGATGACAAATGTAGAGGATTAGTCTAGTAAGAGGTTTGTTGTTCATAACCTATTGTGGAAATAATAACTTGATTATTGTCAGGCTGTGAGGGGCAAATTTACAAGTTATGGTGGTATTGAACGTTGCTGTGTGCATATAGCTGAATACATAAAATTACTACCATGAGTAGTTTATTTTTTAACTTACTAAATTTAAAGGGATGTTTTTGTTTTTGTGTAAATATTGTGCTTTGTCTCACACTCCCTAGAGAGGCCAAAAGCAAAATCTGTAATCTAAATTTTAAAAATGTTGCAAATTGCATAAACCAGCTCTTTGTTTTGCAGCCTTTGTAAGTTACAGAATTAGCTTTTTGACCTTTCTAAGAAACGTGGCATAAGCACAATGTTGACCAGAAAGTAAATTGTGTATATAATATATAAACAGTATATATATAATATTTTAGAGTGGATGGCCCACTGCAGCTCCTAAATTTCCGAGCTGGCTTCTAGGTTTTGAAGAAATTTGTCAAGTCCTAGATTTTTGTACTTTAAAGTTTTATACTTAATGCCATAGTGCTGCATGTTGGCACTTTATAAATACTTGGTAAGATTAATAATAGGGAGAGGGCAGGATAGTGTCCAGACACAACACAAAAGAAAATCAGAAAATGACAACTCACAAAGATAAGATGTTATAAAGCCTAACAAAGCAAATGAACACCAGACCGTCTAAATATGTAAAATATTTGAATGCATGTTCTGCAGCACAGAATAAAGACTAGATTTACTGTCGGGAACCAAATCTGTAGAAACATGACTTGGATATACAGTTGCTGAGAACAATATTTGTCAATAATGTATTTATTAATAATGCAGGGCTTGATAACCCGGTTGGTGATGTGCCCATGATGCTTAAGAAATTAGCCCTGGCGCTCAGATTTCTGGCCCCACAGAAGCCATGCATGCCTTGCAACCAATGTGAGATTTACGGGCCTTCATCAGAGCAGTCTTCCACCTGTACACACAGAGTACGTCCCCACAGTAGTGCTATGAGCCAGCAATCATACAGTGAGAATATGGAGCTGTCAAAGAAAGACCATTAGAGAGGGCAGCTACACATCACTGGTGCACAAAGGCACATAGGCTGCAGCATGCACAGTTTGTGCACCAAACTGGGACAGCGACCCCACCAGCACATGACAAATTGCAGAAACCAGAGAAAGTTCAGAAATCAGACTTTTGCTATGCCTGGTAGCTAACTTTTCCTTCCATGCATCCTAAAGAAAAACATGTAGGTCAACACTCCTAAGTTTCAAATACATTTGTCAACCTCTGGTTTATATAAACATGGCTCACGGCATGAAACAAAATGTGACTCTAGTCTGCTGACAACCATGCTAGTCACAGTCATAACAGTGGTACAAAATGCTGTTATCAGTTGAAGCCAATTAGAGAAAGATATGTAGCAGGAGTAGCCTTGAGAAGTTAGCAGGGTGCATTTCAAAATCTGAGAATGAGAAAATCGTCAATTACATGAAAAAGGTAGCAAAATAAGTATTCAGTGTAATGCAACTTTGTTTTATGATACATAACTAAACATTTTATTTAACCCCTTAATGACAACTGACGTACCAGGTACGTCAGTTGTCTAACAGAGTGCTGGAAGCGATTGCGATCGCTTCCAGCAGCTCTGAGGGTATTGCAGTGATGCCTCGCTATGGAGGCATCCTGCAATACCCCTTTACAAGCCTCCGATGCTGAGAGAGCCACTCTGTGGCCCTCTCTGTACCGGAGCATCGTTGGTGGGTGGTTGGTTTGCAAAGCAGGGAGGCGAGTCACGGGTGGGCGGCCTGCAATGGGCCTGTGATGGGAGGGGGACGGGATCGGAGGCGGGAGTGTCAGGATGCACGTAGGGGGATTCTACACAGCAGCATATGTAAATATGCTATATAAAAAAACACCAAAAAAAACAAATATACCTTTTATTTTAGTACTGGCAGACTTTCTGCCAGTACTTAAGATGGCGGGAACAATTGTGGGGTGGGGGAGGGAAGAGAGCTGTTTGGGAGGGATCAGGGCGTCTGATGTTTCAGGTGGAAGGCTGATCTCTACACTAAAGCTAAAATTAACCCTGCAAGCTCCCTACAAGCTACATAATTAACCCCTTCACTGCTAGCCATAATACACGTGTGATGCGCAGCGGCATTTAGCAGCCTTCTAATTATCAAAAAGCAACGCCAAAGTCATATAAGTCTGCTATTTCTGAACAAAGGGGATCCCAGAGAAGCATTTACAACCATTTGTGCCATAATTGCACAAGCTGTTTGTAAATAATTTCAGTGAGAAACCTTAAATTGTGAAAAATTTAACTTTTTTTTTTTTATTTGAACGTATTTGGCGGTGAAATGGTGGCATGAAATATACCAAAATGGGCCTAGATCAATACTTTGGGTTGTTTACTACACTAAAGCTAAAATTACCCCAAAAAGCTCCCTACATGCTCCCTAATTAACCCCTTCACTGCTGGGCATAATACAGGTATGTGCGCAGTGGCATTTAGCGGCCTTCTAATTACCAAAAAGCAACGCCAAAGCCATATATGTCTGCTATTTCTGAACAAAGGGGATCCCAGAGAAGCATTTACAACCATTTATGCCATAATTGCACAAGCTGTTTGTAAATAATTTCAGTGAGAAACCGAAAGTTTGTGAAAAAATTTGTGAAAAAGTGAACGATTTTTTGCATTTGATCGCATTTGGTGTTGAAATGGTGGCATGAAATATACCAAAATGGGCCTAGATCAATACTTTGGGATGTCTTCTAAAAAAAATATATACATTACAATGGATATTCAGGGATTCCTGAAAGATATCAGTGTCCCAATGAAACTAGCGCTAATTTTGAAAAAAAGTGGTTTGGAAATAGCAAAGTGTTACTTGTATTTATGGCCCTATAACTTGCCAAAAAAAAACAAAGAACATGTAAACATTGGGTATTTCTAAACTCAGGACAAAATTTAGAAACTATTTAGCATCAGTGTTTTTGGTGGTTTTAGATGTGTAACAGATTTTGGGGCTAAAAGTTAGAAAAAGTGTTTTTTTTTTTTTCATTTTTTCCTCATATTTTATATTTTTTTTTTATAGTAAATTATAATATATGATGAAAATAATGGTATCTTTAGAAAGTCCATTTAATCGTGAGAAAAAAAAGGTATATAATATGTGTGGGTAAAGTAAATGAGTAAGAGGAAAATTACAGCTAAACACAAACACCGCAAAAATTTAAAAATAGCCTTTGTCCCAAACAGACAGAAAATGGATAAGTACTGTTGTCATTAAGGGGTTAAATATCTTAAAGTGAATGTAAACTTTCATCAATTAGTGCCCGGTTTTTAAATATACTATTAAAAACAGGGGCACTTTCATTGATGAAAGTTTACATTGCACCGTATTTTACAAATACTTACCTCTGTAAATGTCACCAATGACGAAACCGGCTTCCTCCAATCACGGTTTCCCCCCCAGAGCGTCCATCTCGTGAGGCCCTGCTGTGATTGGAGGAAGCCGGTTTCGTCATTGGTGATGTATTTACAGAGGACCTGCAGGCGGGGGATGCCGATCTGGCTTTGAAGAAGTAAAAGGTAAGTATTTGTAAAAATACGGTGCAATGTAAACTTTCATCAATGAAAGTGCCCCTGTTTTTAATAGTACCATATATTTAAAAACCGGGCACTAATTGATGAAAGTTTACAACCAGGAAGTTACAGAGATAGTGAACACCTTAAGACTTAAGGTGTTTACCATCTCGCTAACTTCCTGGTTGCAAGAAACCTAAAACACTTAGGGCCAGATTACGAGTGAAGCACAAAATTGCACTTTCGTGAAATGCAAATGCGACCTTGTGTTGGCATTGCAGGGAAACTTTACACTCATGAGAGAGCGCTTCCATAGGCTCCAATGGGAGCCTCGTTCTCATGCTGATAAGTCCCGGCAGAGAACCTAGCGCAGCGTAGGGGCTAATTCGCGCAGTGATGGTCAGCAAATTTTTAAATATATATGAATTTATACATATATATATATATATATATATATATATATATATATATATATAAATATACAGTATATGTATATAAGCATTTACTTATATATTTATAGGAATAAAAGTCCCCATAGACCACAATGTAAAGGCACTTTTCAGTACCGTTTTTTTCACCCCACACCCACCAACGTAAAACCCCTCAAAACTGCTTCCTGCAGTTATATATAAAAAAAAATAAAGATGCTGATATATTTTATTTATAAAAAGGAACACTTTATTTTGGGGGGCAATTGGAGGACATTTTTTAAATTAACCATAGGTCTAACCTCTGGTTAATTTTCAGAGCGCAAATTGCTACTGGGAGCTCACAGTAGCATTAACCAGCCACTCGTAATGGCTGGTTATTTAACGTATGCCAGTAAATGGAAGGATTTGCCCGTTTACAGGCGCACTTTAAATTATCGCTCCACTTGTAATCCAGACCTTAAAAGATTTGAACGCAAATGTTTTCCTTTAATGATTCAGATAGAGCATGCAATTTTAAGCAACTTTCTAATTTACTACTATTATCAATTTTCTTCATTCTCTTGGTACCTTTATTTGAAAAAGCAGGAATCTAAGCTTACGATCCGGCCCATTTTTGGTTCAGCACCTGGGTAGGGCCTGCTGATTGGTGGCTAAATGTAGCCACCAATCAACAAACGCTACCTAGGGTTCTGAACCAAAAATGGGCCTTCTCCTAAGCATTCCTACTTTTCAAATAAAGATAACAAGAAAACAAAGAAAATGTGATAATAGGAGTAAAATAGAAAGTTGCTTGAAAATGAATGCTCTATCTGAATCATAAAAGAAACTATTTGGGTTTCATATCTCTTTGACAAGAATTTAACCCTTAAAAAGGACATGAAACCCATTTTTTTTTTCTTTTATCATTCAGATAGTGCATAGAATTTTAAACAACTTTCCAAAATAATTATATTGATAAATGCTTCATTCACTTGGCATCCTTTGTTAAAAGATCAGCAATGCACTACTGGGAGCTAGTTAATAACATCAGGTGAGCCAATTACAAGACGCATTTATGTGTAGACACAAATCAGCAGCTAGCAGCCAGTAGTGCATAGCTACTCCTGAGCATTCTTATGTATGCTTTTCAACAAAGGTTACTAAGAGAATGAAGCATATAAGATAACAGAAGTAAATGCGAGTTGTTTGAAATAGCATGCTCTATCTGAATCATAAAAGTTTAATTTTGACTTTATTGTCAATTTAAGTGCCAAAAATAGATGTGATTTTGCCCCCTAATCCCTTTAAAACTTGCAAGGCAATCAATTATTAATTCAATAAGATTTTAAATACTTGCAGCAGTGATAATTTAATTGCTAAAAAATATATCCACTGCAGTGATATAATAACCATTTGATTTCCCCTATAACTAGGGATGCACCGAAAATTCGGCCGCAGAAAGTTTCGGCCAAAAATGGCATTTTTTGTTGTTTCGTTTTTTTTGCCTTTTATTTTCGGTAAAATTATTGTGTAGCATATTTCAAATTTAATGCCAGCCTAAAGCTGCGGTTTGAGTTCATTACTTGACTTACTGTTTTGCATATAATAATAGTTTTTTAGGACTATACATTATTTTGATAATTGGTAACAAAACAAAAACGGTTAAATCTGATTCTGTTACACAGAACTAAATAAAGAATAACACTAGCGATGCATCAAAATTTGGGCCGCCGAAAATGTGCAATTCCAATTTCAGCCCAAAATGGCTAAAAATGTACAGCCCTCCCCTGTTCTATTGAGTTACATGTCTATCCTTAGCATAAGGTGAGAAGTACAGCACTGGCATGGTACACAGAGCACACACATAAGTACCATGACATGATGATATTTGAAACCAGCAGAGCCCTTTTTTTTTTTTTTTTTTTAGAAGGAACCCAAAGTTCTGAATAGTGAATACAGTAATCAAAGGAGGATAAGTAACATGTTTATAAAAAACATAATTTATGTAAGAACTTACCTGATAAATTCATTTCTTTCATATTAGCAAGAGTCCATGAGCTAGTGACGTATGGGATATACATTCCTACCAGGAGGGGCAAAGTTTCCCAAACCTCAAAATGCCTATAAATACACCCCTCACCACACCCACAAATCAGTTTAACGAATAGCCAAGAAGTGGGGTGATAAGAAAAAAGTGCGAAAGCATAAAAAATAAGGAATTGGAATAATTGTGCTTTATACAAAAAATCATAACCACCACAAAAAAGGGTGGGCCTCATGGACTCTTACTAATATGAAAGAAATGAATTTATCAGGTAAGTTCTTACATAAATTATGTTTTCTTTCATGTAATTAGCAAGAGTCCATGAGCTAGTGACGTATGGGATAATGACTACCCAAGATGTGGATCTTTCCACGCAAGAGTCACTAGAGAGGGAGGGATAAAATAAAAGACAGCCAATTCGGCTGAAAAATAATCCACACCCAAAATAAAGTATAAATGATAATCAGAAGATTCAAACTGAAACAGCTGCCTGAAGTACTTTTCTACCAAAAACAGCTTCAGAAGAAGAAAACACATCAAAATGGTAGAATTTAGTAAAAGTATGCAAAGAAGACCAAGTTGCTGCTTTGCAAATCTGATCAACCGAAGCCTCATTCCTAAACGCCCAGGAAGTAGAAACTGACCTAGTAGAATGAGCTGTAATCCTTTGAGGCAGAGTTTTACCCGACTCGACATAAGCATGATGAATTAAAGATTTCAACCAAGATGCCAAAGAAATGGCAGAGGCCTTCTGACCTTTCCTAGAACCGGAAAAGATAACAAATAGACTAGAAGTCTTTCGGAAATTCTTAGTAGCTTCAACATAATATTTCAAAGCTCTAACAACATCCAAAGAATGCAATGATCTCTCCTTAGAATTCTTAGGATTAGGACAGAATGAAGGAACCACAATTTCTCTACTAATGTTGTTAGAATTCACAACCTTAGGTAAAAATTTAAAAGAAGTTCGCAACACCGCCTTATCCTGATGAAAAATCAGAAAAGGAGACTCACAAGAAAGAGCAGATAATTCAGAAACTCGTCTGGCAGAAGAGATAGCCAAAAGGAACAAAACTTTCCAAGAAAGTAATTTGATGTCCAACGAATGCATAGGTTCAAACGGAGGAGCTTGAAGAGCCCCCAGAACCAAATTCAAACTCCAAGGAGGAGAAATTGACTTAATGACAGGTTTTATACGAACCAAAGCTTGTACAAAACAATGAATATCAGGAAGATTAGCAATCTTTCTGTGAAAAAGAACAGAAAGAGCAGAGATTTGTCCTTTCAAGGAACTTGCAGACAAACCTTTATCCAAACCATCCTGAAGAAATTGTAAAATTCTCGGAATTCTAAAAGAATGCCAGGAAAAATGATGAGAAAGACACCAAGAAATATAAGTCTTCCAGACTCTATAATATATCTCCCTAGATACAGATTTACGAGCCTGTAACATAGTATTAATCACAGAGTCAGAGAAACCTCTTTGACTAAGAATCAAGCGTTCAATCTCCATACCTTTAAATTTAAGGATTTGAGATCCTGATGGAAAAAAGGACCTTGCGACAAAAGGTCTGGTCTTAACGGAAGAGTCCACGGTTGGCAAGAGGCCATCCGGACAAGATCCGCATACCAAAACCTGTGAGGCCATGCTGGAGCTACCAGCAGAACAAACGAGCATTCCTTCAGAATCTTGGAGATTACTCTTGGAAGAAGAACTAGAGGCGGAAAGATATAGGCAGGATGATACTTCCAAGGAAGTGACAATGCATCCACTGCTTCCGCTTGAGGATCCCTGGATCTGGACAGATACCTGGGAAGTTTCTTGTTTAGATGAGAGGCCATCAGATCTATTTCTGGAAGTTCCCACATTTGAACAATCTGAAGAAATACCTCTGGGTGAAGAGACCATTCGCCCGGATGTAACGTTTGGCGACTGAGATAATCCGCTTCCCAATTGTCTATACCTGGGATATGAACCGCAGAAACTAGACAGGAGATGGATTCCGCCCATACCAGAATTCGAGATACTTCCTTCATAGCCAGAGGACTGTGATTCCCTCCTTGATGATTGATGTATGCCACAGTTGTGACATTGTCTGTCTGAAAACAAATGAACGATTCTCTCTTTAGAAGAGGCCATGACTGAAGAGCTCTGAAAATTGCACGGAGTTCCAAAATATTGATCGGTAATCTCACCTCCTGAGATTCCCAAACCCCTTGTGCTGTCAGAGACCCCCAAACAGCTCCCCAACCTGTCAGACTTGCATCTGTTGAAATTACAGTCCAGGTCGGAAGAACAAAAGAAGCCCCCTGAACTAAACGATGGTGATCTGTCCACCACATCAGAGAGTGTCGTACAATCGGTGTTAAAGATATTAATTGAGATATCTTTGTGTAATCCCTGCACCACTGGTTCAGCATACAGAGCTGAAGAGGTCGCATGTGAAAACGAGCAAAGGGGATCGCGTCCGATGCTGCAGTCATAAGACCTAGAATTTCCATGCATAAAGCTACCGAAGGGAATGATTGTGACTGAAGGTTTCGACAAGCTGATATCAACTTTAGACGTCTCTTGTCTGTCAAAGACAGAGTCATGGACACTGAATCTATCTGAAAACCTAAAAAGGTTACCCTTGTCTGAGGAATCAATTAACTTTTTGGTAAATTGATCCTCCAACCATGATCTTGAAGAAACAACACAAGTCGATTCGTATGAGATTCTGCTAAATGTGAAGACTGAGCAAGTACCAAGATATCGTCCAAATAAGGAAATACCACAATACCCTGTTCTCTGATTACAGACAGAAGGGCACCGAGAACCTTTGTAAAAATTCTTGGGGCTGTAGCTAGGCCAAACGGTAGAGCCACAAACTGGTAATGCTTGTCTAGGAAAGAGAATCTCAGAAACTGATAGTGATCTGGATGAATCGGAATATGCAGATATGCATCCTGTAAATCTATTGTGGACATATAATGCCCTTGCTGAACAAAAGGCAGGATAGTCCTTATAGTTACCATTTTGAATGTTGGTATCCTTACATAACGATTCAATATTTTTAGATCCAGAACTGGTCTGAAGGAATTCTCCTTCTTTGGTACAATGAAGAGATTTGAATAAAACCCCAGCCCCTGTTCCAGAACTGGAACTGGTATAATTACTCCAGCCAACTCTAGATCTGAAACACATTTCAGAAATGCTTGAGCCTTCGCTAGGTTTACTGGGACACGGGAAAGAAAAAATCTCTTTGCAGGAGGCCTTATCTTGAAGCCAATTCTGTACCCTTTTGAAACGATGTTCTGAATCCAGAGATTGTGAACAGAATTGAACCAAATTTCTTTGAAAAAACGTAATCTGCCCCCTACCAGCTGAACTGGAATGAGGGCCGCACCTTTATGTGGACTTGGGAGCTGGCTTTGGTTTTCTAAAAGGCTTGGATTTATTCCAGACTGGAGATGGTTTCCAAACTGATACCGCTCCTGAGGATGAAGGATTAGGCTTTTGTTCCTTGTTGTGACGAAAGGAACGAAAACTATTATTAGACCTAAATTTACCTTTAGATTTTTTATCCTGTGGTAAAAAAGTTCCTTTCCCTCCAGTAACAGTTGAGATAATAGAATCCAACTGAGAACCAAATAATTTATTACCCTGGAAAGAAAGGGAAAGCAGAGTAGACTTAGAAGACATATCAGCATTCCAAGTTTTAAGCCATAAAGCTCTTCTAGCTAAAATAGCTAGAGACATATACCTGACATCAACTCTAATGATATCAAAGATGGCATCACAAATAAAATTATTAGCATGTTGTAGAAGAATAATAATGCTATGAGAATTATGATCTGTTACTTGTTGCGCTAAAGCTTCTAACCAAAAGGTTGAAGCTGCAGCAACATCCGCTAAAGATATAGCAGGTCTAAGAAGATTACCTGAACACAAGTAAGCTTTTCTTAGAAAGGATTCAATTTTCCTATCTAAAGGATCCTTAAAGGAAGTACCATCTGCCGTAGGAATAGTAGTACGCTTAGCAAGAGTAGAGACAGCCCCATCAACCTTAGGGATTTTGTCCCAAAATTCTAATCTGTCAGATGGCACAGGATATAATTGCTTAAAACGTTTAGAAGGAGAAAAAGAATTACCCAAATTATTCCATTCCCAGGAAATTACTTCAGAAATAGCACCAGGGACAGGAAAAACTTCTGGAATAACTACAGGAGATTTAAAAACCTTATCTAAACGTTTAGATTTAGTATCAAGAGGACTAGAATCCTCAATTTCTAATGCAATTAGTACTTCTTTAAGTAAAGAACGAATAAATTCCATTTTAAATAAATATGAAGATTTATCAGCATCAACCTCTGAAACAGAATCCTCTGAATCAGAAGAACCAATATCAGTATCAGAATGATGATGTTCATTTAAAAATTCATCTGAAAAATGAGAAGTTTTAAAAGACATTTTAAGTTTACTAGAAGGAGGAATAACAGACATAGCCTTCTTAATGGATTTAGAAACAAAATCTCTTATGTTATCAGGAACACTCTGAGTATTAGATGTTGACGGAACAGCAACAGGTAATGTAACAGTACTAAAGGAAATATTGTCTGCATTAGCAAGTTTGTCATGACAAACAGTACAAACAACAGCTGGAGGAACAGATACCAAAAGTTTACAGCAGATACACTTAGCTTTGGTAGCTCCAGCACCAGGCAGGGATATTCCAGAAGTATCTTCTGACTCAGCTTCAACGTGGGACATCTTGCAATATGTAATAGAAAAAACAACATATAAAGCAAAATTGATCAAATTCCTTAAATGACAGTTTCAGGAATGGGAAAAAAAATGCCATAGAACAAGCTTCTAGCAACCAGAAGCACAAAATAATGAGACTTAAATAATGTGGAGACAATAGTGACGCCCATATTTTTTAGCGCCAAAAAAGCCGCCCACATTATTTGGCGCCTAAATGCTTTTGGCGCCAAAATGACGTCACATCCGGAACGCCGACACCTTTGGCGCAAAAAATGTCAAAAAATGACGCAACTTCCGGCGACACGTATGATGCCGGAAACAGAAAAAAAAATTTGCGCCAAAAAAGTCCGCGCCAAGAATGACGCAATAAAATTAAGCATTTTCAGCCCCCGCGAGCCTAACAGCCCACAGGGAAAAGTAAAATTTTTAAGGTAAGAAAAAATGATTGATTCATATGCATTATCCCAAATATGAAACTGACTGTCTGAAATAAGGAATGTTGAACATCCTGAGTCAAGGCAAATAAATGTTTGAATACATATATTTAGAACTTTATATAAAAGTGCCCAACCATAGCTTAGAGTGTCACAGAAAATAAGACTTACTTACCCCAGGACACTCATCTACATGTAGTAGAAAGCCAAACCAGTACTGAAACGAGAATCAGTAGAGGAAATGGTATATATAAGAGTATATCGTTGATCTGAAAAGGGAGGTAAGAGATGAATCTCTACGACCGATAACAGAGAACCTATGAAATAGACCCCCTAGAAGGAGATCACTGCATTCAAATAGGCAATACTCTCCTCACATCCCTCTGACATTCACTGCACGCTGAGAGGAAAACCGGGCTCCAACCTGCTGCGGAGCGCATATCAACGTAGAATCTAGCACAAACTTACTTCACCACCTCCATAGGAGGCAAAGTTTGTAAAACTGATTTGTGGGTGTGGTGAGGGGTGTATTTATAGGCATTTTGAGGTTTGGGAAACTTTGCCCCTCCTGGTAGGAATGTATATCCCATACGTCACTAGCTCATGGACTCTTGCTAATTACATGAAAGAAACTTTTTTTTTTTTTTTTTTTTTTTTTTTTTCAATTATTTTTTTATTGAATTTCAGGATATAAAACAACATAATCAATTCGTCAAGATAAATCTTTGTAGATACATTCATATCACAGCAAATTTTTAAATCATACATAACATGGTTTTTAACTCCCTCACCGGGATTAAGTATCTACCCAAGAGATGAAAAAAAAAAAGAAAGAAAAAACCACTTGTTCTAAACCTCACTTTTGTGAAAAGAAAAAAAAAAAAGAAAACAGTGCTAGTTTATATACATTTAGATTTATGCTTCGTTGGGAATCCAAATGTCTCACCACCATGAAACATCCCGGAGGCTCATAGCACTGAAACATTGAGGCATAGAGGGAAGAGGGAAGGGGGGGAAGGGGGGGGGGGGGTGGGAGAAAAGCATGACGGTGGAAAGAAAGAAAAAAGAAGAAGAGGAGAAAACGAGAAAAAAAAAAAAAAAAGGAAAAGCGCTACCCGTATGTACCACTGGCCCTTTCTAATAACCATGACCTAGGCAGTACCCCAGCAACAATTAGATTTAAAAATGGCGTGGCATTCTGGAAAGGCTTTAGGAAGTAGCCCTGCTGCTCTGATGACCAGGAGCTAATCAGACTTCCCCATTTTTTAAAGTAATTCTTGAACTGCTTTTCTGAGTCTGCCCTGAGATTCTGCCTTTCTACGAGCATCTGCGCTTTGATGGTGTTGGTGACCTCCCCCATACAGGGGGTTTCTCGTTGTCTCCATTTTTTGAAGAGCAAACTACGGGCCACCAGTATGACTAGATTAACCAGTTGTCTGTCCCCCGTGGTAGCCAACTTCTTAAGAAAAAAAATATGTTCTGCCTGCAGCTCAATTTTGCTCTGAAGGTGGCGGTTCAGCCAATACTGGGCCTTGGCCCAGTATTGCCTGACTTTTGGGCAGCTCCAGATACAGTGTAGGAGGTCTGCTCCTACGTGGGTGCACTTAAAACAGCTCCCTGTCTTTGGCCCCCCCCCATCTAGTCATTCTGGCTGGAGTTAAATAGAAATTATTTATAATTTTGCATTGAGATTCTCTCCAGCTAATACATGAGGTCGCCTCGGCTGTAAGTTCAATACTTTTTAATATATCCTCTCCTTGTAGCCATTCAAAATATTTATTAAATTTTCCCTTAATCAGGTCTATATGCTCCAGCCCCTTATTTGTCAGTATTTTTAGGTACCACCAAGAAATTGACCGTTTCCCCGCTTGATATAATTTTAAGCCCGACATTATTTGGGCCAGTCCCCAATCAGTTACCACTTCTCTATTTGCTCTTTCGATATAATGGCGTGCCTGCAGATATGCATAGAAATTATTGGTTGGAAGGTGATATTGTTCTATAAGGCTCTGGAAAGTACGTGTTTGACCATCCCTTTCATCTTTTAGTTGTGAAAAATAGGTTAAACCTTTTTCCCTCCAATCAAAAAATACTTTGTGATTGAAGCCTGCTGGGAAATCCACACACCCGATAATCGGTAGGTATGGGGACACGCGAAATTCCTGTCCCACCAAAGAGCAGTATAACTGCCATCCTTTAATGATATTAGCAAATGTTAACATGCTATCTACATTCTGGGGCAGCTTCCTATATGGACAATGTAGCATAGCAAGGGGGCTGAAGGGTCTAATCAGCTCCGCGTCTAGCTTGTAATATGTTACGTAGTCTGAGTTAGTGAGCCAGTCTATTCCAAATTTAGCTAATGCTATTAAATTGTAATATTTAATATTTGGAATAGCGAATCCCGCATATGTTTTAGAATTACTCATTTTATCTATAGAGATTCTTGGTGTTTTCTTCCCCCAAATAAAGAAAGAGCAAGCTTTATTATATTTAACTATGTCTTTCCTTGTCACAAGGAGAGGTAAGTTTTGCAACAAAAATAGAATTTTAGGAAATATGATTGTCTTAATGATCATACATCTAGCCGAGATTGACAGGAAAAGTAGATTCCATTTATTTAGATTGGCTTGGATTTTATCAAAGAATTCCTTGAAGTTTAATTGATACCAATCCCTGGGGTTTCTAGAGATCTTAATCCCTAGATAATTAATAGCCTTTACCTCCTTAAAAATATAATTATGACTTTGCCTTGTTTTGTTGACCCATAGTAGCTCTGATTTCTTGGGATTAATTTTATAACCAGAGAATGTGCTGTACTCTGTGATAATATCCAAAACATTTGGGATGGAATTTACCGTGTCTTGTAAGAAAAGTAATATGTCGTCGGCATATAGTGAGATGAGTAGAGTCTCCCTACCAATCTGGACTGGTTGTATTGTCTGACGTAGATATACTGCCAAAGGCTCTAGGGCGAGGTCAAATAGGAGCGGAGATAGTGGGCAACCCTGACGGGTTCCTTTTTGTAAAGTAATATATTGCGTTAAATCCCCATTCACTAAAAGCTGTGACCTGGGTTTCCTATAGACCATTCTCACCATATCGACTAAATGACCCGAGAAACCAAAGTTTTCGAGGGAGGTTATAAGGTGATTCCATTCAATGGAATCGAAAGCTTTTTCAGCATCTATGGTAATTAAGGCAAAATCTTTTTCCTTATTATTATGCCCTTCCCTTCGGCTCTGCTGGCCGACATGGTGAAAATGGTCCACCGCTGTCAATACTCTTCTCATGTTTCGAACCGAGTTCCTGTTCGGGATAAAGCCAGTCTGGTCTGTGTGTATCAATTTGCCTATGACTCTCTTTAATCTATCTGCAATAATTGACATCAGGATTTTATAGTCCTGGTTTAACAGGGAGATTGGGCGATATGCCGCTAGATCCTCTGGCTTTTTACCTTTCTTGTGTATCAAAGTGACAATTGAGTCAGTGAAGTAAGGAGACTTTAAGGCCTGTGATAGGAAATAATCATTGAAAAGCTTCTTTAATGTGATACCAATTGTGGCTGATAAAGTTTTATAATATTCGATCGGAAGACCGTCAGGGCCTGCTGCTTTTCCAGATTTGCACTTTAATATTACACTGGCAATTTCTGGCTCTGTTATAGCAGCGTTAATTTGTTCTAGATCCCCTGCAGATATATTAGGTAGTCTGATTTTTTCCCAAAATTTTGCCTTAGCTTTTTCATCAATTCCACTGCTGGTATATATGTTATGAAAGTATTTATAGAATGCCTCCCTGATCTCTGTCGCTTGAGTGATTACCTTATTACCAGTTTTTATTGTTGCTATGGTATTTTTCTTTTGTCTGAACTTTGTTAGTTTAACCAGATGTTTGGCTGCAACCCCCTGATATCCTTGAAACTTAGCCCTTGCTTTGAGATCTTCCCCTGCCCATTTCTCCCTGAGAAAATCTTCCCTTACATTTTTAGCAGAGATGTATCCGCTCCATGTAACTGAATTTAGATAGCGAAGATATCTATTATATGCGTTCCTAAGCTGATTGGCCACTTGTAGCTCTCTAGCTTTCAATTTGCGTGTTAACTTGACCATGTATCCCTTGATTTCTCCACGCATGACGGCTTTCCCTGCTTCCCAAAAGGTTTCTGTTTTATCATTGTAACCTTTGTTCAGGTCACAATATTCTAACCACTTTCTATTTAACCAATTAGAAAACTGTATATTTTGACTCATATAGGCCGGAAAGTGGAACGAGTTCCCAGGACTTCCAGTCCGCTTGTCTGGCCAGACTTGCAAGCTTATGATAGCGTGGTCAGATAACAATATGTCTGCTATGTGAGTTTCAATTGGACGCTTAGCTACTTGCTGACTTATTAGGAACAGGTCAATACGGGAAAAACTTTTATGAGCCTTAGATTCACATGAAAATATCCGGGCATCCGGATGTTGTTGACGCCAAATGTCATTTAATTTTAGCGTCTTGATATAATTCCTGAAAAATTTCGCTTCTCTATTATTTATCTGAGAGCCTCTAACTCTGGACCTATCCATCTCTGGGTATAACGTGAGATTCATATCACCGGCTATAATCAAGTTCTGTTCCAAGTGTGGAGTAAGTTTCTGCTGGATTTTTTGCCAAAAGTTTTTCTCAAGTTTGTTAGGAGCATAAATATTGCAGAAGGTCCAACAGATGCCCTCTATCTGCATCTGGAGGACTATAAATCTACCCAGCTGATCACACTCTTGATTGAGGATTTTATAGTTAACCTTTTTATTTATGATAATGGCCACACCTCTCTTACGCCTGTTACAGGGAGTGGCGACAATTTCTGCCACCCAATTAACTTTCAGTTTTGCTATTTCATGGTCCTTTAGGTGTAATTCCTGCATAAAAATAATGTCTGCCTTCTCACTTTTTAATAACCTCAAGACATTTTTCCTCTTGATGGGGGAGGTTATGCCCCCCACATTCCAGGACACTAATTTTAAAGGGTCTGACATTTTAATCTAAAGAGAAAAGAGAGAAAAAAAAAAAAATAAAATAAGAAAAGAATAGAAAGAAAGAAAGGAGCAAAAAAAAAAAAAGAAAAGAGAAATAGGAAAAAAAGTAAGGAAGTAGAGAGCGGGAAAGGAGAGAAGAGGAAAAAAAAAAAAAAAAAAAAAAAAAAAAAGGGAAGGAAAAAGAGAAAGAAGAAAAGAGCAAAATAAGACTCCCACAAGAAACCGCCCATTCCCCCCCCTTCCTATGACCCACCATAATGATAACTATCTTTCCCTTTTGAGGAAGTCTTCTAGTCTTCAATGCCCTCACAGTATGTGGATCCCCTCTTGAGATTTTAAAATTTATGGGCATTCTCATTGCCTTTATTTAAAAATTATGAACATTCTCATTGCCTTTAATGTCCTAATGGCCTGCTAATGCGTGTTTGGACTTCTATGTTATTCTCCTGGCAAAAATCCTGTGCTTCTTTTACTGAGTTTAACACTACTCTCCCTTCCATGGTTAAAACTGTTATTTTGGCAGGGTAGATCAGAGCTGCTTTAAGCCCAGCTCTGATCAACCCTGAACAGAATGGAGCCATGGCTTTCCTTCTGGAGGCAGTCTCGAACGAAAAATCCTGAAATAACAGAACATTCTTTCCTTCGATTGTTAGTGTCTGTAGTTTCCTAAAATGTTGCATTATGCTGATCTTATCCTGAAAGTTCAGGTATCTGATTAAAACCATCCTGGGACGTGTATTTCCATCTATATTGGTCCTGGTACTTCCTACCCTATGTGCGCGTTCTACCTGGAATGTGTCTCTATCTGACTGAATCCCTAGTAACCTGGGGAGTGTATCTGCCGCGAATTTTAAAAGGTCCTGAAACTCCCTACTTTCTGGAAGACCGACTACCCTAACATTGTTTCGGCGGGATCTATCCTCCAGATCTTCCACCTTTAACAAAAGTGCCTTAATTTTATCCGTATTTTCCTTCATATTTATGTCTTGAATGTTAAGCTTATCTTCTGCTTCTGAAACCCTGGACTCTATTTCTGCCATTCTGACTGAAAACTGCCTGATCTCCTGCGATAAGCCTGCAATATCTTTTTTCACCAGTTCAAACTGTGGAAGTAAAAGATCCGCTAATTGATTTATAGTCATTTGTGTGTCCTGATTTACCTGAGGACTTTCCGGGTTAACCTCGCTACTTACTTCTGGTCCTAATCTCTGCTTCCTGTCCTTCTTTGGGGGCATGGCCGGGGACTTATTTTTAGTGCTTGCCATGTATTTATCCATCGAGACTAATAGCACCTCTCTCTGGAAATGGCTGTAATATGTTCACTGCTGAGTGGGGAAAAGATATTCTAACTTTTTTATGTATTCTCCCCTTCTCTGCCCTCCCTTCTGATGTAATTTTGTGTGGTCTATTTTAATTCATTTACACTCAGTTTCAGGAACTCAAGACCCTTCACCATCAACTTGCTAGCTACCACTCCACTAGTTAACAGAGAAATAAATTATATCGGAGAACAGGGGTTATTACATACTTTCATGCCAACAGGCCAAGCTACAGTGCCTTACAGTCGTTTTGTTTAACAATATAATTTTTAAGCCAATGTTCTGCAGAACCTAAACCCTGAAAATTTAGATTTTTATTTGGACACAGTTTCCACTAATTCAGCCTGCTGGGTGCCGGGGCTACTACTGACCGGTGACTGACGGGGGGGATCTACTTTATACTAATCTTACCTATTGGTGCCTAAAGTGTTATTGCAACATTGGTTGCCAGTGTAATCTGCTTTACTGATGTGTGTTGTCCCCTTATTCCCCCTTCTCCCTTCTCGCCCTACAGAACTCCCACTGTGGAATCTAAGTGAGGCTTCAAATGCCTGTGTAGTTTATTAAGTGAAAAAAAAAAAAAAAAAAATACCTAAATAAGCTGACCGTGCAAGCTGTCTCGCTATGTCTCCTCCCACCCTGTGATTGTGAAAACTGTTCACGCTCCCCCGCAACTTGTGGCCAAAATGATAAGGACAGTACTCTTCCCCAGTCCTCTCGGCGCTCTCTATCTTTCTTTCTCTGTGTGAGTAATAATTTCAGCTTTAAGATTGTTTATTGTGTACCTTGGTGCCCTGTACCCTAGCTATGCTGACCAGATCCCTGAACCCTCAGTATCTTTTCCTTTTAACACTGGATTTACTTTAGTTTATACAGTACAACAATTTAATTCTATTGATAGCCATCAACACAGACATTCCCCTGCAGTTTATAACAAAAATAGTAAGATCAATACTTTGTCCCAGTAGAACAGCACTCTCTATCTTTCTTTCGCTGTATGAGTGATGGTTTCGGCCTAGAGAGTAATTCTTATAGGTCTTGGTGCCCTGTTCCCTAACTGTGTTAACCAAATCCCTGAAATCTCGGTATCTTTTTCCTTTAACACTGAGTTTACTTTAGCTTATACAGTGCAACAATAACATTCCATTAATAGCCATCAAAACAATAACTAAAGGGTTCTATCACCCCTGATGAGTTTTATCAACACCTAGAAAATGTCACAAGATACTGTAAATAGAAACTTTCCTTGCCAGCATACATAAAGGTTAATGACAGTAAGCGGTGCAATAGCTGTGACCGTAGACAATTGCCACAATGTTAGCTTTGACTAATTTCTGCTCTCTTAGTCCATATATATGTTTGGGAGATTTTATTCTTAGTCCTCCTTTTATCTCCAGATCTTGGGCTTTCTGTATCTTTACTTTTTTTTCCCTTTTTCTTCTCTCCCTTCCTTCCCCTTTTGACTATATATCAGTCCAACTGCAGGTTTCTACCCGAACAGTTCCACTGATCTGTTCTAGCCTTAGCGTTTTCTTGCAAACACCTATAAGCATGAAAAGACAGAATACGGCAGGAACCAGACACAGCATAAAGTTTCCAACTTTACAGCCTCTTCTCCCACAACATAGGGCTCTCTTTCAGAAATCATACGATTAATATACATAGCCTTTCCATTTTTAGGGAGACTGTTGTCTTATGGCTCGTATATTAGATAGATTCTCATAGTCCAACATATTTCAAAAAGGCTTTACTGTTATGATACCCTCCCCTGCCCTCCGTGACCGGCTTAGCTTTAAGTGAGGAGGTTTTCTTTCTGTTTTTAATTCTGAAATACCACACACTCTCCCGCTATCACAGCGCCCCCTTTAAAGTCTGTACCTTAGGTTGGGATCTGTATGCTTCTCCAGACTCTCACTCTGGCTTTTTTACTGGGTTGACAACACAGACACCTCAATGACCCCTTTTGCACAAACCCTCCGAACTCTGACCAGCAAAAAAGAAAGGTAGAATTAATACTTGCGCTCCTGTGACACTCTTTATGCTGCGTTCCAGGCCGCAGCTCCACAGCTCCTTTGCCGCTTCTCCGTCTGTCCGGCTGCAGTCAGGACACCTCCCATCTGCACCCGGTGCTTGAGACAGCTGACGATTCCGGCTGGTTTTTAGAGATAGCCGCAAGCTTTACCCAGGCAGGGCAAAAAGTCCCGCACGCCGTGGCGTGCGGCTTGGTCAGAGTCGGGCGTCTGGGTCCGTCTTCAGGGCGCTGTGATGCGTATCTCCGGCCGGGACCAACCGGCATAAACTCGGGTGTAGTTAGGCTTCCGCTCCTGGTGTATATTTGTCTCCCCAGGCAGGGCTCTCACCCCCAGCAATAGGAGTAAGTTTGGCGGGGTATGATAGTAAGGTGTCTCCCTCTCACAGAGCTCGAGCGTGCACGTCCTCCTCACGCTCCTCCCACCGGAAGCCCTCGGAAACTCGTATGTTTCAGATTTGATTATGTCTCGGAAAGAAACTTGATATTATCAGACACAGCCCTAAGCACACACAGTGAATATCTATAAGCTTTATATACAGTGCTCATACATCAGCCTCTTGTGCGTAGACATTCTATTCGCCTGAGGCAAATATGTGTGCACACTATATATGCATAAGCCCCAAGCTCGAACACAGTTGGTACAAATTAGCACCCACCAGACAGTGTATACAACAAAGCACAGCAAAATAATATACACATAGGCTATATAAACCGGAGGAGATTGGTTTTATTTATTTTACTTTGGGTTACGTGAAATACTCGAATTGTAACACCTCTATATAGTTTTAGGTTTACCCATGTGTTTAGCTAGCTCCCAGTAGTGTATTGCTCTTTCAAGAAAGGATACCAAGAGAATTAAGCAAAACTGATAACAGAAGAAAATTGGAAAGATGTTTACAAATGTGTGTTCTATTTCAATCATGAAAGAAAGATGTTGGTTACCATGTTCCTTTAAGTATATAAAGGAATTTACTAAAGCTACAGATTAAACATTTAAATAAAAAAAAAATAGCAACATCAGAATAAAGGGGTTGTAATCTCAATCAGTAGTGTAGTAGGTTCTGTAGTAATTAGCGGAAGCAGTTTGTCACAAAAAGGATGGAACAGGCTTCCAATATAAATAGTAAATACAAATACTTTAAGGGATTTCAAGAAATGAGAATTCAACAGACTTGATTGGCCTTCTGATATCTCCCAGTAAAATCTGTAAATGATTAAAACTAACAATGTGATAAGAAAATATTTGAACATTATGGGCTCCATGTACGAAGCAGCGAAAGCTGCTCTGGAGCCCTTGCGGAGCAGGTTCGCATTAGACCGCTGCTTCTTATACCTTACGCCACCTCTGAGGTGGCGAGGGAAAATCACTGAGAGCTTGCTCGCTTTTGGTGATTGACAGCCCCTTCAGTCGCACGAATGAAGGGGCGGGCATTACACACTCCGATGAGTGTGTAATGAAACATACGGGCAAGTGGATCAACAGATCCGCTGCCCGTGTGTAGCGAAGGCGGGCGGACAGCTTTGCGAGTTAAGAAGCTGTCCGCCCGCCGCTTAGTAAATGGAGCCCTATCTGGTAATTACTCTGCAAAATATAATCAATAACTTGAATTGTGTGCATGTTTGGTTTTAAATTATATTTATAAAACTTTAAAGTGATGGTAAACTTTCCCCTTTGTACAAACAGATCCAGATGCTTAGCGATAATTTAGAAGAAGTTTGTAAAGAAGTTGTGCTTTAACTTACTTTTTAATGTAGCGCTGAAATTCAGATACCCTGTGCTCCGGCCGCCCACTTCAAAAGTAATTTTTTTTTTGTGAGCCAACCTTTTGAACTGTTCTCCAATTAGTACTTTAGCTTTATGGCTTTATTTGTAGCTAGAACGCAGATTGGAGAACAGTTCAAACCGTTAACTCACAAAATTAAAAAAAAAAAACTTTTGAAGTGGGCAGACGGAGCGTGGAATGTATGAATTTCAGCACTACATTAAAAAGTAAGTTAAATGGACAGTAAAGTATATAAATTGGAGAGAGCATAACATTTTCAACAACTTTCCAATTTACTTCTATCATCAATGTTGCTTAGTTCTCTTGGTATCCTTTGTTAAAGAGTAACCATAGGTGAGCTTAGGAGCATGCACGTCTTTAGCATCTGGCAACAATGTTTATAGCAATGTTATAAATAGTTGCAAACACAGATGCAATATAATGTATCAGATACTCTGGCAGCAGAGTTTGCAACAATGTATAACATTTTTTAAAGAATTTTTGCAATCACTTGCCGGATGGCTAAGGACACGTACACGCTTCTGAGTTCACCTAGTATTACTCTTTAACAAAGGATACCAGGAGAACTAAGCAAAATAGATAAAATAAATAAATTGGAAAGATGTTTAAAATTGTATGCTATATCTGAATTGGGGAAGTTTAATTTTGACTTTACAGTCCCTTTAAAGCATATCTTCATTACAACTGATGAATTTACCTCCATTTAAAATACTAACATTAGGATCAAGGGATCTGTTTATACAAAGGGGGAAGGTTACTATCACTTCAAACTATTAGAACGACAGCTTTTGTCATGTTAGGTGTATTGTGCAGATTATGCTCATCTCATCACAAACAAAACACAATAAAATATGACTGAGCTGAAATGGTTGTTGTTTATATAACAAGTTCTTGCAAGCAAACAGGAAGATACATTGTAACAGCTGTAATGATGCATTTCTAGGTTTCATGTATGAGCTATTCTGATTATTAAAAATGCAGTTTAATTACTGACCAGTCTGAGTTGTAGCCTGCAGCACATCACTGTGCAGCCAATAACCCAGGCCTCCCCAAAGCAGCTGCTGTAGTGTAATGTAAATATAAAAACTCCGTAGCCGATACAAGTATTGCAGGGGTTTGAGCCATAACGTGATGTTCGGGGCACCGTGTAGCTACATAATGTTACTACGACTAAAAGACGACAACACCACTACCTGCAGCAAAAGCAGAACAGCTGGATGCAGAAATACCATAGCACTTATGAAGACATCTCTTCTACTGTATACACTACCAGCTAGATTAACCGAAATCCCAGTTACCTGGGCATCGGGACAATGGATGACCAAAATTCTTGTTCGGTGATGTCCCGACCCGCCGGCTGTGGGCGGAACAAACGACAATGAAAACCGAGACTACATCTCCCAACAGGCCTTGCAGCGAAGCAGTCAAATCCCGCGAGCTTTTCTAGGCTGCTTTTGGTGTTTGTGTAACAGAGCGTTTGCGTGTGAGTAGTAGGCCGTGTTGTGAGGCAGATGGGTATACACTAGAGTCGTTGTCGACCGAATACGGAAATATACGAGCTCAGCAAAATAATATACACATAGGCTATATAAACCGGAGGAGATTGGTTTTATTTATTTTACTTTGGGTTACGTGAAATACTCCAATTGTAACACCTCTATATTAAGGTGACCATATTTTTAAAATGAAATTCGTTTTTTTTTTGTTTTTTTTATTGGCAAATGGTAAAAAACTATAGTTGTGCGTTAGCCTTAAAAAGCAGCGTTGAGAGGTCCCAACGCTGCTTTTTTCCTAACGCTGGTATTACGAGTCTTGCAGGTACAGGTGTACCGCTCACTTTTTTGGTTAGACTCGAAAATACCACAAATACACTTATGTCAATTGCGTATCCTATATTTTCAATGTGACTTGCATAACGCCGGTATTACAAGTCTTCCAAAAAGTGAGCGGTACAGCCTCTCCTGTCAAGACTGATACCGCATTTAAAAGTCAGTGGTTAAGAGTTTTATGGGCTAACGCCGTAGTATAAAACTCTAAGCTAAAGTGCTAAAAAGTACATGAACACCCATAAACTACCTATTAACCCCTAAACCGAGACCCTCCCACATCGCAAACACTAAAATAACATTTTTAACCCCTAATCTGCTGAACCGGACATCTCCGCCACTATAATAAATATATTATAACCCCTAAACCGCCACCCACCTGCATTGCAAACACTAGTTAAATTTTATTAACCCCTAATCTGCCGTCCCTAACATCGCAGACACCTACCTACATTTATTAACCCCTAATCTGCCGCCCACAACGTCGCCGCAACTATATTAAATGTCTTAACCCCTAAATCTAAGTCTTACCCTAACCACCCTAACTGAAATATAATTTAAATAAATCTAAATAAAATTAATACAATTCACTAAATAATTCCTATTTAAAACTAAATACTTACCGATAAAATAAACAATAAGCTAGCTACAATATAACTAATAGTTACATTGTAGCTAGTTTATAGTTTATTTTTATTTTACAGGCTGCGTTAGGAGCTTTACGCTGCTTTTTTGCAGGTGTTAGTTTTTTTCCAGCTGGCTCTGCCCCATTGATTCCTATTGGGAAATTGTGCACGTGCACGTTTTGCCAGCTCACCGCTACCGTAAGCAGCGCTGGTATTGAGGTTGAGATGTGGAGCTAAATTTTGCTCTCCGCTCAGTTTTCTGCGGCTAACGCCGGGTTTCTAAAAACCCGTAATACTAGCGCTGTCTGTAGGTGAGCAGTGAGTGAAAACTGCTCGTTAGCACCGCACACCATTACCGACAAAACTCGTAATCTAGGTGTATTTTATTAGCACATGATACTCCACAGTTACTTACAAATTGGGTGATAGTATGGGGGTGTAACATTTTGGTTGGGAGAATTAGGTGATCAGGGAAACAATATTAAAAAAATGATGAGGACTTGCAGTGTTTATCTTACTGGCTGCTTACTGTCACAGACGGCTCAGGAAGCAGCAGGATTCACCAGCTGGTGGCAGATGCAAAAGGACACAGGGGGCAATATAATATAATAAAACATAACCTGGCTCCAGGTTCTTCTAGTGTCTCTTGCTGTCTGTGTGCCCCATCCCTCACCTAAACTCTGCTCAATTAGAGCTTTATTGCAGGAAAAGATCCCTGAGCTGAGTGTGGCCAGAGCACAGAGGGAGAAGTTTAAATTAAGCACACAAATGTCAGGGATCAAAATGCCAGCTCCTCTCACCTCCTCTCCCTGCACATGCATGCTGATGGTACAGGATTACAGACTGTATACATGTTTAGCGTGCTGCAAGAAGAGGTGGGCGGGGCTAAGGTGCAACTAAAAAAGCTATGGTAGGATAGTGTTACTTACAGAGCTGCCATCTATGCCGCACAGTTTGTTAATGCTTGTGCTTGCTGAACGAAATACAGTCACACAGTGCATGTGCTGCCGATTGCACTGAATATAGCAACTTCGGCACCGCTAGTAGTAGCTCCGCCCCTGGCCAGCTGAATGTGCGAGAATGTTTTGTAACAGGAGCGGTGCAGACCATCTGTCTTCCGGGGACATTTCCGGGGACATAAATTGTCCAGGGACAGTTACCTCAATCCGGGGACTGTTCCCGGAAATCGGGGACATCTGGTCACCCTACTCTATATAGTTTTAGGTATGTGATGAACTTGAGCCTGCAAGTAAAATACTATTTGTAATGTTAAAGGGACAGTCTACACTAGAATTGTTATTGTTTAAAAAGACAGATAATCCCTTTATTACCCATTCCCCAGTTTTGCATAACGAAGACATTTATATTAAATATTAATACTAGTCCTAAAGCCCATGCACATGGCCATTTTTTGCAGTACAGCGGTCCCACCCCTTGTTCGCCCCCCTTTTTGCTTCCCCCTACTATTTTGCTTTCTCCTCTCTCTTTTGCGCTCTCTCCCTCCACCTCTCTTTTGCTCTTTTTCCCCCTCTCTTTTGCTCTCTTTCTCCCCCTCTCTTTTGCTCTCTTTCTTTCACCTTTCTATTGCTCTTTCTCTCCCCCTCTCTTTTGTTCTCTATCTCTCTTCCTCTCCCTTTTGCTCTCTCCCCCTCTCTATTGCGCTCTCTCTCCCCCTCTCTTTTGCTCTCTCTCCCCCTCTCTTTTGCGCTCTCTCTCCCCCTCTCTTTTGCTCTCTCTCGCCCCCCCTCTATTTTGCGCTCTCTCCCCCTCTCTTTTGCGCTCTCTCTCTCCCCCTCTATTTTGCTCTCTCTCGCCCCCCTCTATTTTGCGCTCTCTCCCCCCTCTCTTTTGCGCTCTCTCCCCCTCTTTTGCGCTCTCTCCCCCCTCTCTTGCGCTCTCAACCTCTCTTGCGCTCTCTCTCCCTCTCTTGCGCTCTCTCTCCCCCTCTTGCGCTCTCTCTCCCCCTCTCTTTTGCTCTCCCCCCTCTCTTTTGCGCTCTCCCCCCTTTCTTTTGCGCTGTCTCTCCCCCTTCTTTTGCGCTGTCTCTCCCCCCTCTCTTTTGCGCTCTCTCTCCCCCCTCTCTTTTGCACTCTCTCCCCCTCTCTTTTGCTCTCTCTCCCCCCACTCTTTTGTTCCACCCCTCTCTCTCCCCCTCCTCTCTTTTGCTCTTTCTCTCCCCCCCCTCTCTTTTGCGCTCTCCCCCTTTCTTTTGTGCTCTCTCCCCCTCTCTTTTGCTCTCTCTCCCCCCTCTCTTTTGCTCTCTCTCCCCCTCTCTCTTGCTCTCTCTCCCCCTCTCTCTTGCTCTCTCTCCCCCTCTCTTTTGCTTTCTCTCTCCCCCCTCTCTTTTGCTCTCTCCCCCCCCCTCTCTTTTGCTCTCTCTCCCCCCCTCTCTTTCTCTCTCCCCCCTCTCTTTTGCTCTTTCTCCCCCTCCTATTTTGCTTGGCGCCCATGGGAGCTGGATTTACCACACGGCTATTGGCTAAGAGGTGAAAACGTCACCTCTTAGCCAAATTTTTTTTTTGCGATCGATTGAATCAAATAAAGGAGCTTTCTACATGAAGTACCTTATACTTCATGAATGAAAGTGCCCTTTATTTGTTTCAATAGTAAATCCTAGCGTTTGTAAAAGGCTAGGATTTACTTTCACTTTAAGACATTTAAAATATTTACATTTAGCATAACTGTGGTACCAATCCAGACACACTTGTATAGACACAATGCAATCTGGATTCCGCCAACAACACCACAGAGACAGCAATCGTTAATATAGTAAATCCAATTTTTTTTCTATAATGATTCAAGGGACAGTCTAGTCAAAATTAAACTTTCATTATTCAGATATGACATGTAATTTTAATCAATTTTCCATTTTACTTTTATCATCAAATTTGCTTTTTTCTCTTGGTATTTTTAGTTGAAATTAAACCTAGGTAGGCTCATATGCTAATTTCTAAACCCTTGAGGGCTGCCTCTTATCACATGCTTTTTAAGTTTCTTTTCAACACAAAGAGACTGAAAATACACATGGGCCATATTAGATAACACTTTTCAGGCACAGAAAGTTATTTAAGATTTAGCCCAACACAATGCTAACTGCAAGACAATAGATAATTAACAGTCACAGTCATGTGATCAGGGGGCTGGAAGAAGGTTCTTAGATACAAGGTAATCACAGAGGTAAAAAGTATATTAATATAACTGTGTTGGTTATGCAAAACTGGGGAATGGGTAATAAAGGGATTATCTATCTTTTAAAACAATAACAATTCTATTTTAGACTGCCCCTTTCAGGTAGATCATGCAATTTTAATCAAATTTCTAATTTACTCCTATTATAATTTTTTATTTGTTCTCTTGCTATCTTTATTTAAAAAGCAGGAATGTAAAGCTTAGGAGCCTGAACCTGGGTTACACTTGCTTATTGGTTGGCTGAATGTAGTCACCAATAAGCAAGCAATATCCAAGGTGCTGAACCTAAAATGGTCCTGCTCCTAAGCTTTACTTACCTGCTTTTTAATTAAAGATAGCAAGAGAACAAATAGTTTTTTTATAATAGGAGAAAATTAGAAAGTTGCTTAAAACTGCATGCTCTAGCTAGCTGAATCATGAAAGAAAAAATTTGGGTTTAGTATCCCTTTAAGGTTACTAATGACCTACTTACAACAATCGTTAAGGTTACTAATGACCTGCTTACAGCAAAATCGAAAGACTACTTCTTGATCTGTCTGTGTCAGGTACCTACTTGCTCCCTGTGAGCGCCAAAGTCGGATTCCCTAGTCCCTGCATTTTAGCCAACCACTTCAATAACAAAATCGACTCCATCAGAAATTAAATCAGCTCTCAACATAATTCCATTCTCTCACCCCCTCAAATGCTCTCAATCAACCACAACCCACATAACCTTAAACTTAGCTCATTCTCCCCTGTTACTGAGGAAGAAGTTTCGGCACTTATACTGCGCTCCCACCTCACTACCTGTCCCCTTGACCATATCCCCTCACAGCTACTCCTCTGCCACCCTTACCCCTATACTCACACACACTTTCAACCTCTCCCTCAGCACCAGTATATTTCCCTCATCGCTGAAACATGCACTGGTCACACCTATCCTCAAAAAACCTTCCCTTGATCCTACCTCCCCATCCAACTACCGCCCTATTTCCCTCCTCCCTCTTGCATCAAAGTTTCTCGAAAAACTATCTTATGCACGCCTATCCCATTTCCTTACAATAAACTCCCTCCTTGACCCATTGCAATCTGGATTTCGTCCCCATCACTCCACAGAGACAGCAATTGTTAAGGTTACCAACGACCTACTTACAGCAAAATCAAAAGGCCACTTCTCTTTGCTTATCCTCCTTGATCTGTCCACAGCCTTTGACACTGTTGACCACCCTCTCTTGTTCCAAACCCTCCAATCCTTCGGCATATGTGACACAGCCCTCTCGTGGCTCTCTTCCTACCTGTCAAACCGTACCTTTAGTGTAGCCTTCTCTGGGGCCTCCTCTGCCCCGTCACTTCTTTCTGTCGGAGTACCGCAAGGCTCTGTCCTCAGTCCCCTTCTCTTATCAATCTACACGTCATTACTAGGTTCCCTAATAAAGTCCCACGGTTTACAATATCATTTGTATGCCGATGACACCCAAATCTACTTCTCTGCACCAGACCTTTCTCTTTCCTTGCCCGTGTCACTAACTGTCTTTCTCACATCTCCAACTGGATGTCCTCTCACTACCTCAAGCTAAATCTCTCCAAAACTGAGCTCCTTATTTTCCCCCCTTCTTCTAAACTCTCCCCCAATCTCTCTATAACTGACAACAACTCCACCATTACCCCTACCACGCATGCCCCATGTCTCGGGGTCACATTTGACTCAGGTCTTTCTTTCACTCCTCACATTCAGTCATTGGCTAAAGCCTGCCGCTTCCACCTTAAAAAACATCTCTAAAATTCAACACTTCCTTACACAAGACACAACTAAGATTTTAATCCACTCTCTCATTCTCTCCCACCTCGATTACTGCAACTCTGTCCTCTCTGGTCTCCCCACCTACCGCCTAGCTCCTTTACAATCCATAATGAATGCCTCTGCCAGACTCATCTTCCTTACATGTCACTCTTCATCTGCTGCACCTCTCTGCCAATCTCTTCACTGGCTTCCTCTTGCCTCTAGGATCAAACACAAAATTCTCATTCTGACATACAAAGCCCTCAACTGCACTGCTTCCCCCTATATCTCAGACCTTGTCTCCAGATACTCTCCCTCCCGTCCCCTTCGCTCTGCTCATGACCTCCTACTCTCCTCCTCTCTTGTCACCTCATCACACTCCTGTTTACAGGACTTCTCCAGACTGGCTCCCATCTTGTGGAACTCTCTGCCTCGCTCCACAAGACTCTCTTCTAGTTTTAAAAGCTTCAAGTGCTCCCTAAAGACTCTACTGTTCAGGGATGCATACAAGCTATGCTAACCTTTCTTTATACCAGTTGCTCTCCTCCATTGCTATCCCCTGAACCCCCTTAGCATGTAAGCCTAAGAGTCCAGCTGTTTGTTGATCACCTTCTCAAGAGCTGACTACAACAGTGCATCTCTTGGCAGGGACCTCTACCCATTTGATCCCTATAATTGTTTTGTTGTACTCCGCCTTTGTTAATAGCGCTGCGGAATCTGTTGGCGCTCTACAAATAACCGATAATAATAATAATAAAATAAATAGGTGGAGGAACGCAGATACTCAGCTTCCACAGCAGCTGCATCCTAGGTGCGTGCATTGCACCCTGTCTACATTTAAAGAGGTTATGTCCTAATTACCAGAACTCTCACCTGGAGGCTATTGAGTGGGAGCTCCTATAAAAAGTCACTTAACCCATCACTCTTTGCTGAGTTATTGCTAAACCTTTCCTGTAGTTTGGCATACTTACCTTGCACCTGCTTATGCGCACATAGATCCTGAAAGCCAAACATAATTACCTGATATATGCGTATGCTCACCTTGTTCTAGAGACCAAGCATACTTACCTTGAACTTGCGTATGTTCACCTGAATTCTAAAAGCCATTTATGCTTACCTGATACCTGCGTATGTTCACCTTGTTCTAGAGACCAAGCATACTTACTAGGGATGCACCAAAATGAAAATTCAGGATGCCCTTGGCTGAAAATGACCTGACAAAATTATTATTCTAAAAATGAAACCTTATGTAGAAAACCATGATTTGAGTTGTGTTACTGACAAGTGATTTAAATTGTGATTAAAATTGATTTTTTTAAAATCAAATTCACCTTTTCTGGAGGTCTTTACCCTTTAACCTGTCCCTTTAAGTAGACAGACTGCTGTTTTTTTCTATTATATTCTTCTACTGTCTTTACAAAGCATAAAGATAAAGTCTTAAGTGCCTTTTGCATTCTGGTGTCCTGCATCCGTACTGCAGTGGATAAACTGGTGCTGTATAAACAGATACAGAAATTTAAATATCGACTGATAATCATCTGCTAAAGCTTTTGGCACAAGTACCCACTGAAGTACAGTAACTATTGTGTCTAGCTCTTTACCTGTTAACCAATATGTATGTGAAGAGCATTATTGCTCTCAACATGAACAGACCGGATTGGCTTTTTACATAATTGCAATTGTTTTAACATCCAAAAAAAGATACTTGGAAATGTTGTTATTTAAGAAGCGCATAGTGTCAATAAATACACATGCATACAACCAGAGAATAATACCAATGCATTGCACAAGGGGTTAAAACACTTTATTCCTTTAGCAAAAACAATTTGAATATTGCAGTATGCCAACGAGTAAAGATAAATAATTGTGCCCCTTTCCCCCTTGTTTTGCGTTCTTACACTTTTCCACCAGCATGCACTCATTAATCAAAGATGCTGCACTCCTGCTGAGGGCAGAGAGGCTCATCAAATTGGCAGCCAGTTTGGTGTAAAGACTAAGGTCTTTGTATGCAAACCCTGGAGATTAATACAGTATAATTCAAAATCCTGTCTTTGTTTTTATGATTGATGTTTGAAGCTTGATGCAAGTCTTTCAGTAGGTCAGGGCTGACAGAATCTGATTGGCTAAAGAGGAAGAGCATTAGGTTAGCAGGAAAGTTGTAAGTCTGTAGCAGAGATTTTTTTGATTTTTTTTTTGTCTTGGAGATCATTGTCATTGCCGGGAGATTTTCTAGTTATGACAAACCCTGCTGTTATAATGGACCTATCGTATGAAAATGCCAATACACTTAATTTACTTGTTCTGAAGCTTACAAGCTATTTGTATCTCTAGCTGAGCTAACATTTAGAACAAACAAAAGCCACTGGGCCGGTATGCTTAGATAGTATGGGGAGTTGGCTTTTACATAGGGTGACCATATTGCCGCTTTAAAAAGGGACACATATAAAAAATACATATGTCAGGGTTCTTATACAAAACATTTCTTTAAACTGCCCTGACATATGTATTTTTCATATGTTTACCTTTTTAATGCGGCAATATGCTCACCCTACGTTTACATGAATTGGTGGTACCAGGAGCGGGAGGAGGATTGAGGGCAGCTCATTTTCGGCTGATTTGGTCCTGCGTATGTTCACCTGGATCCTGAAAGCCAAGCATACTTACCTGATACCTGTTTATGCTCACTTTGTTCCAGAGACCAAGCATACTTAAACCTTGCACCTGTGTATGCTCACCTGGTTCCTGAAAGCCAAGCATACTTACCTGAGTATTCTCACCTTGTGAGTATACCAGCTGTGTCTGCTGTACCTACCTGGTATCCCACGACAGTCTCACCATCTATACCATTGGGTGTATTGCACAATTCAATCATCAGTGTCCAATTGACTGTTACTGCAAACTACTAACTATTCTGAAACTCGAATAGGTCTTTAGTGTTCTGCCTTTGGCCTATAATTAAACTTGCCGTTTCTGTGATTTTCAATTTAAACCATTGGTTTTTAAACCTGTCTTCAGGCCTCCCTAACAGGCTACATTTTGAGGTTATCTGAACTGGAGTACAGGTGAAATAATCAGCTGATTAGTAAAAAAAAGGTTATTTTACCTGCTCTCATCCAAGGTAATCCTGAAAACCTGGACCGTTGGGGAGGCCCTAGGACAGTTTTGAAACGAGTGATTTTAACTACCAACTGTTCTTATTTATCATTCAGTTAAACTTTCAAAATACTTTTGTTGTTCAGTGTGTTTGTTCCTGCATTCTGAGTTCCACACACCCTAACCTCCTCACAGTCTGCAGCCTTTGATACTTTTGACCACCGAATTTTGTCCAAAACCCTCCAATCCTTCAGCATTTGTGACACAGCCCTCTTGTGGTTCTCCTACCTGTCTAACTGTACCTTTTATTGTAGCCTTCTCTGGTACATCCTCTGTCCCTCTACCATTTTCTGTTGGGGGTTCAACAAGGCTCTGTCCTTGGCCTCCTTCTCTTCTCAATCTATATGTCACAATTAGGTTCCATTATAAAGTCTCATGGGTTTTGATATCATTTGTATGCTGATGACACCCAAATCTATCTTTCTGCATCAGACCTATCACCTTTCTTGCTAACACGTGTTACTGTCTCATATTTCATCTTGGATATCTTCTCATTACCTTAAGCTAAATCTTTCCAAAACTGAGATCATTATGTTCTCGTTTTCTTCCAAAATCTCCACCCCATCTTTCTATAATTGTTGATAATAGCATCGTTACCTTAAAGTGATAAAGTAAAGTTTCCCCTTTTTGAAATCAGATCCGGAATGTTAGTGATATTTCAGATGGAGTTTCATTCATCAGTTGTAATGAAGATGCACTGTAACTTACTTTTTTTAAATAGAAATTAAATTCAAATACCCCGCACTCTGCCCCCCACTTCAAAAGTATATTTTTCTGTGAGCTAACGGTTTGAATTGTTCTCCAGTCAGCACTATAGCTACAACAAAAGTGCCATATGTGGAGAGCGCTGATTGGAGAACAATTCAAATATTTTGTTCACTGAAAAATTGACTTTAAAAGTGGTCAGCGGAGTGCAGAGCATTTGAATTTCATATCTACATTAAAAAGTAAGTTATAGCGCATCTTCATTACAACTGATGAATTCAACTCCATCTAAAATATCATTAACATTCTGGATCTGTTTTTATAAATCGCTTTAATCCTGCACGCCCAATGTCTGCGGTCACACTTAAGTCAGATCTCTCACTTTTCAAATCCAATCTTTGGCCAACTCCTGCTGGTTCCACCTTAAAAACATCTCCAGAATTTGTCACTTCCTTACACAAGACACAACTAAGATCTTTATTCACTCTTTCACCATTTCCTGCCTTGGCTATGAAACTCTATCCTCTCTGGTCTCCTTGGTTGCAGTCTATATCCTCTACAATCCATAATGAATGCCTCTGCCAGGCTGATCTTCCTTGCACTTCACTCTTCTGCTGCACATTTCTTCCAATCCCTTCACTGGCTTCCTATGGCCTCCAGAATTAAACACAAAATTCTGACTTTGACATTCAAGGCCCTCTATGGCACTCCTCCCCCTCTACATATTCTCCACATACTCCGCATCCCTCCTGTCCTCTTAGCTCTGTTCATGACCTCCTTCTCTCTTGTTACCTCCTCACATTCCCGTCTACAGGAGTTCTTCAGACTGGCCCCTATTTTGTGGAACTCTTTGCCTCACTCCACACTCTCCTCTGTTTTTGAAATTTTCAAGTTTTTTTTAAAGACTCTACTGTTCAGGGATGCATTAAATATACCCTAACCTTTTCCAACCTCAGTTGTTCTCTTCCTTTGTTATCCCCTTGAACTTCTTAGCATGTAAGCCGCTGTTTGTAGATCACCTTCATGCAACTCTTGGCAGGGCACTCTACCCACTTGTTCCCTATAAATATTACCTTGCATATCATATCTTTGTTTATAGTGCTGCGGAATCTGTTAGTGCTCTACAAATAACTGATAATAATAAAAAAAATATATAATGATATGCTTATGTTTTTACTATACATCTCAGCTAGCATCCTCATACATCCAAAGGACATTATTATCATTTATGACTTCTGGAAATCATTTCTGTACCATAGCAGTAGGGTTGCCACCCAGCTGGTATTTTACAGACATAAGGCTAGATTACAAGTGGCGTGCACATTTTATTCCCTCACTTGCATGCTAAGTGCACTCAAAGTAAAAAAATATTGCAGCAGCATTAGTGCGCGTATTACAAGTTAAAAGTAAAAAGCTTGCATCCATTTTATAGACTTCTATGAGGCGCACTGAAAATAAACCTGACCGTTATCATTTGCACTCTAACCCAACGCCGCACTAGGTCAACTGTGCTAGACCCGAAGTGAGTCAGTAAATTCCTATGTCCTTCACATAGAAGAAAATGTTCTTTTTATTTTTAAATATATATTTCTATCAGGGTGGATAAAAATCCATAATTTCAAAAAAAATAATGAAAATTTCTTTATTTAAATAGGATTTTTTAAAATGAAATGCTTTTTGAGGAAAAATCAATCTAAAGATAGTTTCTATTTAAGATATATAATAATCCAAAGGCTATTCATCGTGAAATATAGAATTTTTTTTGGTAAATTAATTCCATTAATTCATTTATTAAAATTATTTTAACACTTTTTCTATCTTGAAGATATCACATATAGGGCTAGATTACAAGTGGAGCACAAAATATTGCTTTCGCTAAAGCAATATTTGCACTCAACTTAGTAATACCAGGGCACATTTGCGTGCGCTGGTACCACTAAGTTGAGCACAAATATCACTTTTGCAAAAGTGATATTTTGCGCTCCACTTGTAATTAGCCCTATAGTTAGCTGCAATGCAAACGCGAGTTCGCGTTTGCATTGCTGGGAAGCATTGCGCTCATGAGAGCATGCTTACACAAGCTCCAAAACTGCTAAGTGTAGTTACTTTTATTAAAACATAAAGATGCTACTATCTTTATGTTTTAATAAACTATTTTACACTGTAAAGATGTGTATCTTGTGGTAGCAATAACCAGCAACTTTAATGGCTGGTTATTTATTTTGCTCCCGCAAATGGGTGAATTTCCCCATTTGCAGGCGCACGATAAATTAGTGCTCCACTTGTAATCTAGCCCATTATTGGTTTTGTAGTTCTCAATTTGAATTTGTGTCTGCAGAAATAAATGCCCCTTCTACGCAGCAAAATTGTATAAAATTAACATACAGAGTTGATAAATAGACCTTAAAGCAGAGCTTTCCAAACTTCTCATGTTGGTGACACACTTTTTAGACCTACATTATTTCGCGACACAGTAATTCAGTTGTACTAGCAAACAGAGGGTTAAACTAACTTGCTTTAAGAGATACAGACACATACATATATTGTATAATAACAAAATATATGTACAAGTAACAGTATATATGCGCAAGAATTAAAAAAAAAAGTTTAATATCACCAATAGCTACTTACTATTTTAATGTGATTTATGAGGTTGATGGGATGAGCACAGTTTCTGAATATTTGGTGGAATATTAGATAAAGACACTCGCATTTCATCATCAAGCATTTTTAAGCTTCCACTTCCTATCCATATATCAAGAGCAGGAGCAGCAATGCACTACTGGGAGCTAGCTGCAAAAAAAACCAACACTGACCTCTGACTTCTGCTCAGCGTTTAAGTTGCTGCCCTCAGACCTCTGAGAGTCCAACTAACTACTGCCCGTGCTGCAAACACACTGCTGTCGCACTCACTGACTACACATGAAGTCACAAGCCAATTAAGGAGACTACACGTGCAGTCAGGAGCCAATGTGCCGCCAAAGTCCCAATGGGAATAGTTTCAGTTCCCACTGAGCTGCGGCAATAGGTTAAGATGCTTTGTGACCCACTGGGTATTAAACATGTGTAGTAGGCAGGCTGAAAGTCGTAAACCAAAAAAAAATTAAATTAAATGAAATTAGTGCCTAAGCAGGGACACACCTACACACTGCCGCCGACACACTAACGTGTCACGACACACAGTTTGGAAAGCACTGCCTTAAAGGAATAGTATAGTCAAAATTAAACTTTCATGATTCAGATAGAACATGCAATTTTAAGTAATTTTCTAATTTACTCCTATTATCAATTTTTCTTTGTTCTCTTTATTTGAATGTAAGCTTAAGAGCTGGCCCATTTTTAGATGAGCACCTGGGTAGCACTTGCTGATTGGTAGCTACATTTAGACACCAATCAGAAAGTGCTACCCAGGTTCTGAACCAAAAATGGGCCGGCTCCTATGCTTACATTCTTGCTCTTTCAAATAAAGATACCAAGAAAACAAAGAAAAGTTCATAATAGGAGTAAATTAGAAAGTTGCTTAAAATTGCATGCTCTATTTGAATCATGAAAGTTTAATTTTGACTATTCCTTTAAAGGGACATAATCATGAAAGATAACTTTTGGGTTTCAGATAGAGCATACAATTTTCAGATTTACTTCTATTATCAGATTTGCTACATTCTCTTGGAATCCTTTGCTGAATACGTTGGGTGAGACAGTAACACGCAGCTAGCTTACAGTAGTGCATTGCTTCTAAGTCTACCTATGCAGACTTTTCAACTACGGATACCAAGAAAACAAAGCAAATTAGATTAGACAATTCAATTGGAAAATTGTTAAAAATTGCATGGTCTTTCTGAATTATGAAAGTTTCATTTTGATTTTACTGTCCCTTTAATATCATTGCTACCCTGCAAATCTATGTACACAGAATATACCCATACTAAGTTTCAAGAAGCTCACTAACAGAAGATTATTTGGAGTCGAATAGATGTACACAAGGACCTAAGTGTGAGGAGAGGGGGACAAGAATTAAAAATGAAAAATAATGTTATTGTTTTACTTATATAAAACTATTTCAATTGTTATTATTAAAGGGACAGTCAACACCAGAATTTTTGTTGTTAAAAAAATAGATAATCCCTTAATTACCCATTCCTTAGTTTTGCATAACCAACACAGTTATAATAATACATGTCTTACCTCTGTGATTACCTTGTATTTAAGCCTCTGCAGACTGCCCCCTTACTTCACTTCTTTTGACAGACTTGCATTTTAGCCAATCAGTATTTACTCTCCGGTAAATTCACATGCGTGAGCTCAATGTTATCTTTATGAAACACATGAACTAACACCCTTTAGTGGTGAAAAACTGTCAAAATGCATTTAGATTAGAGGTGGCCTTCAAGGTTTAACTTTACACTAAGAATACCAAGAGAAGAAAGCAAAATTGGTGATAAAAGTAAATTGGAAAGTTGTTTAAAATCGCATGCCCTATTTGAATCATGAAAGTTTTTTTTGGACTTGACTGTTCCTTTAATGCAATGATTATATTCTTCCTCCCAATAAAGTACAGGTAAAAAGTTCATCAAATATGAATGATTAACCAATTAAAAGCTAGATTCAAGTGGAGCTGTAATTTATCGCACACCGGCAAACGGGTAAATTTGCTGGTTTGTGGGCGTGCAATAAATAACAAGCCATTACAAGTGGCTGGTTATTGCTACCACGAGATCCCGGTAGCAATTAGCGCTTATATAATTAACCAGTGATCAGATCTCTTGTTAATGTTATAAATATGCCCCAAATGCCCCCAAAATAAAGTGTAGTGTATTTTATTAAACAATCGAAAATGTACCATTTTTATTTTTAACCCCTTAAGGACCGGGCATTTCAGACTAAAACTTCCCCAGAAGACCAGAGCATCACTCAATTTAAACAGAAATAGAGCCTTGTTTTTTTTATTTTTTACCTATCAAAACTATATATATATTTTTTGTAGACAACCCAAAGTATTGATCTATGCCCATTTTGGTATATTTCATGCCACCATTTAACCGCCAAATGCTATCAAATAAAAAAAAATCGTTAACTTTCGGTTTCTCACTGAAATTATATACAAACAGCTTCTGCAATCATGGCACACATGATTGTAAAAGCTTCTCTGGGATCCACTTTGTTCAGAAATAGCAGACATATATGGCTTTGCCATTGCTTTTTGATAATTAGAAGGCCGCTAATTGCAGCTGCACACCACACTTTTATTATTCCCAGCAGTGAAGGGTTTAATTAGGTAGCTTGTAAGGTTAATTTTAGCTTTAGTGTAGAGATTAGCCTCCCACCTGAAACTTCCCATCCCCTGATCCCTCCCTGTTCTCTCTTAAACCTCTCTCTTCCCTCCCCCCCACCCCTAATAGTCACTCCCATCTTAAGTACTGGCGGACAGTCTGCCAGTATGCAGTTTTACAACTTTTTTTATTTTATTTTATTGTCCTTAGTGTCGGATTACCCACTTACCTTCCCACCTCCCTGATCCCTCTCAAAAAGCTTTCTAACCCTCCCCCTCTAACTAATTACCACAATCTTAGGTACCCAGTTTTCCAAAATTTGACAATTTTATTTTATTTGACCGCAGAAGAGAGAGGCCCATGGATTAATGACCAGCGTCATACAGGGTAAGGGGTTAATAAAATAACTGCACTAGGCAGTATTTTGTGGGTAAAGTTGGCGGGAGTGGGGTGGGGGGGGAGTTGGAGCAAGTTTTATTCTTGAACGACGGCGGAGAGGCAAGAAATTTATAAACACGGCCATCTTATGTACTATAAATATAATATTTAGGAACTGGAAAAATAAACAGAGACTCAAATTTGGAGATTGGAAGAATTTTATTATGAAACAGTTAATCAAAGAACAGTATGATACTCCACTACATAATGAACATGACATTCATACATTTTTCAGAAGATGGTCAATTTTTATTAAAACTCTCCCTGAATCCTCTCAAAATCAACTAATTTATCCGTTTTTTTCTTTTCATTTTTTGATTTATTATATAGGTAAAATTAGGTACTTAATGTTAAGGAGATGTTTGCCCCTGTTATATGATTCTATTGAAATAATGGAAAGGTATTTAATTATTTGTTTATTAAAGTCTTTATTTACTGTACCTAAGTGCTGAATACACAACATGTAAATATTATTTCTGTAAATAATATAAGTTGTGCTTCAATAAAAGAGATTTAAAAAAATGCAATGCAAACAAGCATGCTTAAAACAAAAAAAAATTATTTAAGACGAGCACTCTAGCTCTGTCCACTGTTTCTTTAGAAACTCAATGCGGTAGGTTTATTAAAGGTCGAGCGGACATAATTCTTGTGCAATGCTTGTGCAATGCCGCCCCCTGCACATTCACAGCCAGACGGCCGCTAGCAGGGAGTGTAAATCAATCCGATCGTATTGGATCAGGATGATTTCAGTCCACCACCTAAAAGGCGGCAGAGAAGTTAAGGCGCAGCGGTCTTACGACCGCTGCTTCTTAACTTCCGTTTCAGGCATGACGGAAACGATGGGCATAGAAAGTAGCACCTGCTGCTTAATAAATCTACCCCGATTTCTTCTCTTATTCTTCTGTTTTGTTGTTTAAGTTCCCAATAACTTATGTTGGCCTAATTGCTTCTCTCATCTATCATCAACCTCCAATTGTTATACTTATTTTCTCTTCTGTTTATATAACCATTTAACTTCCTGTCTCTTCAGTTTCCTGTATTTGATCCTCTACATTTCTGATATCCTCAAACATTTCTCCTGTTACACCGTTCTGATTCCTTTCTGTGATTTTTCAGATCGTTCTCCATTGACTGTTTCACTACTAAAATTGCCTTATGCGTATATGGGTGATAAGTCCACCCATATATGCATATATCCATATACGCATAAGCACCATTTCTAAGTTGAATAAAACTCTTTTTGCTATTTCAAATGGCCCATCTAGAGGTCTCATGGTAATTTCACCATCTTTTTTTAGACTAGTAAAATTTAATAAGATAACCATTCTCCCAGCCTGATCAGATATGCTTGAAATGAATCCCAATAACCTGTTGGCATAGGGACCCATTGCATATTCAAGCAATCCTGTCCATTCCTGCATGTTCATTCCTACTTTTATTGCTTTTTCAGCCCCCTTGTGAAACCAATGTGAAAAGTTATTAAAGCTGTTTGTGGGCATAGTGCTCCACCATTTCTGAAAAATGTCTTTATCTGCTACAGATATTGGCCTAGTTTGCTTTGAAAAGCCTTTTAGGAACTTTCAGGGTGTTAAAATTCTCAGATATGACAGGGGCTATTGGAACAGAACTTGGGTTTTTAGTGGGACCCACTGGCATATTATCTTGTTTCATCACTTGTTTTGGCTCTCTCCTTTGTAACATTAAGTAAAGTTATCACAATCTGCATTTTCACCATAAATATCACTATTTATTCTCATCTGTAACTCAGTAATTTTAGCAGTGCATTCCTTTCCGCCGTGTTCTATTAATTTTAACTGTTGTAATTTACCTATCTGTATTCTTAGTTAAAACAGATACTTTATTACAATCTCTGTCAGTCTGTGTTTGATCTAACTCTAATTTCAGATATTTATTTTGCTCTGTCAAGTCTCCAATTATGGTTGAAATGACTGCCTGTGCTATCATACATTTTCTTTTATTATTATTATTAATATTTTAAAGAGTTACTACCTGTTTTAGTATCGCTAAGAAACTTTCACAGTTGAGGTTCTGGGATGAGGAATGGCCGATTATATTTATGGATATAATTGCTAAAATAGTCACAGACCTCATGTGAAATATAGTGTTTTCAAGATATTTTTGCAGATAGCCGTTAGAACTAAAAAATAAAAATAAATCTAACTATACCTCTTTTGATGAACAACACACTGACATTGCCAAAATATAGTTGTTTTCAATCAATATTCTAACCACAGATCAATATTTTCTTATTTTAAATCTGGGGAACAGACTTCAAATTGTGTGTCTCTCACAGGATAATTTTTGTTAGAAAAGTACACATTACAGGATGTACAATATAGCATTTTTTTAATTTATTTTTTTTACACATTTATTTATTTTTATTTATCTACATATTTATAAAACCACAAAACATCTGTCACTAGAGATCTTTGCTATCCAATTAGACAAATCAAACTCCAAGCAATAGAATTGAATACAAATTGCTCCCGTAACTGCAATCAGGGAGAATCTTCAAACTAAAAAGAATGAAAATATTAGATCAAACTATCTGTTGGGCAGCAAAGAAATACTAGTACACTGTTTGCCAGTGAGCTCTTCAAATTTACTTACATTTAAAAATATAAAAAAGTAGAGGGAGGGAAAAAAATATGGAGGTGGGAATTTGGGGTGGTTATCTGTGATCTGGACAATTCTGGGGTCTCCAAGAACAAATTCAATCAATACCAGATTTTGCACTTTCAAAATGTAACCTATCCTCTCAACTTCCTATTCAGGAAGTGTAAGAGGGAATATATCCATTAAGTTGAGTGCCTAACAAAGTATTGGCTTAATTATATGCTAACAGTACTGCTTTAAGACAGGCAGGGGTACCTCTGCACTAGAAAGAATCAAACGTTTAATGAAGTTAAACAGACCAAATATATACAGGGAGTGCAGAATTATTAGGCAAATGAGTATTTTGACCACATCATCCTCTTTATGCATGTTGTCTTACTCCAAGCTGTATAGGCTCGAAAGCCTACTACCAATTAAGCATATTAGGTGATGTGCATCTCTGTAATGAGAAGGGGTGTGGTCTAATGACATCAACACCCTATATCAGGTGTGCATAAATATTAGGCAACTTCCTTTCCTTTGGCAAAATGGGTCAAAAGAAGGACTTGACAGGCTCAGAAAAGTAAAAAATAGTGAGATATCTTGCAGAGGGATGCAGCACTCTTAAAATTGCAAAGCTTCTGAAGCGTGATTATCGAACAATCAAGCGTTTCATTCAAAATAGTCAACAGGGTTGCAAGAAGCGTGTGGAAAAACCAAGGCGCAAAATAACTGCCCATGAACTGAGAAAAGTCAAGCGTGCAGCTGCCAAGATGCCACTTGCCACCAGTTTGGCCATATTTCAGAGCTGCAACATCACTGGAGTGCCCAAAAGCAAAAGGTGTGCAATACTCAGAGACATGGCCAAGGTAAGAAAGGCTGAAAGACGACCACCACTGAACAAGACACACAAGCTGAAATGTCAAGACTGGGCCAAGAAATATCTCAAGACTGATTTTTCTAAGGTTTTATGGACTGATGAAATGAGAGTGAGTCTTGATGGGCCAGATGGATGGGCCCGTGGCTGGATTGGTGAAGGGCAGAGAGCTCCAGTACGACTCAGACGCCAGCAAGGTGGAGGTGGAGTTCTGGTTTGGGCTGGTATCATCAAAGATGAGCTTGTGGGGCCTTTTCGGGTTGAGGATGGAGTCAAGCTCAACTCCCAGTCCTACTGCCAGTTTCTGGAAGACACCTTCTTCAAGCAGTGGTACAGGAAGAAGTCTGCATCCTTCAAGAAAAACATGATTTTCATGCAGGACAATGCTCCATCACACGCGTCCAAGTACTCCACAGCGTGGCTGGCAAGAAAGGGTATAAAAGAAGAAAATCTAATGACATGGCCTCCTTGTTCACCTGATCTGAACCCCATTGAGAACCTGTGGTCCATCATCAAATGTGAGATTTACAAGGAGGGAAAACAGTACACCTCTCTGAACAGTGTCTGGGAGGCTGTGGTTGCTGCTGCACGCAATGTTGATGGTGAACAGATCAAAACACTGACAGAATCTATGGATGGCAGGCTTTTGAGTGTCCTTGCAAAGAAAGGTGGCTATATTGGTCACTGATTTGTTTTTGTTTTGTTTTTGAATGTCAGAAATGTATATTTGTGAATGTTGAGATGTTATATTGGTTTCACTGGTAAAAATAAATAATTGAAATGGGTATATATTTGTTTTTTGTTAAGTTGCCTAATAATTATGCACAGTAATAGTCACCTGCACACACAGATATCCCCCTAAAATAGCTATAACTAAAAACAAACTAAAAACTACTTCCAAAACTATTCAGCTTTGATATTAATGAGTTTTTTGGGTTCATTGAGAACATGGTTGTTGTTCAATAATAAAATTAATCCTCAAAAATACAACTTGCCTAATAATTCTGCACTCCCTGTATATATTTAAAAAAGAAATTAAAAAAGGAAATTGAATCTGGAAATAAATATAAAACATACTGCAAAACTGTGAGAACAGCCCCTTTCCATACAAGTAAAAGGGAATTAATCTTCACTAGGAGATGGAGACCTAGAAGGTGGTTTAGGGAGGGGGCTGGCTGCAGTTGGCTCTTCACTTCCTCCTGAGGGGGGGGCAGTGGTTTCGGAAGGATGATCTCCAGAACCATTGTGACCAACTTCACCTTCTTCAGTTTTAGGCTCTTGATCAGGCTCTTGATCAGGCTCCGGGTCAGGTTCCTGATCAGATTCTGTGATAAAAGCTACAGAATCTTCCTTCTTGATTTTCTTTGAGCCATCCACACTACGACTTCTGTCCTGGCTACTCTTCCTGCTTCGCTCTTTGCTGCGGCTCCGATTAGATCTCCTGCTGTGACCATTCCTGTGTAGACTACTCCTCTCTCTCCTGTCCCTGCTGTGACTCCTGTATCTATCTTTTCCACGGATGCTGTTTTGATCTCTTTCCTTGCTTCTGCTTCTCCTCCTCCTCTCTCTGCTTCGGCTTCTCTCCTTCTCCCTACTCTGGCTTCTCTCCTTACTCCCATCCCTCTCCTTAGTTCTACTATCCCTCTCCTTACTCTGGCTTCTTTCCTTATTCCTGCTGTCCCTTACCTCCTTACTATTACTCTGTTATGTTCCTGTACCTTTAACTGCAGCTGATCAGGTCCTGACATCCCTATTTAAGGCCCCTCCTCCTGTCTACCTATGCTTGGTAATTTGTGTATACTTGGCTTAGGCTAAGCTCTAGCGAAGACACCTTGCTCCTATCCATGTTTGTGGATTTCTACGATCACCCTGCTGCAAAGTCCTACCTCTCTTGTGACCATCAGTTTCGTGCAGCTGCTGCACAAGGATCTGACGTCATCCCCTCTCTCCGGAATCTCGGAATCTCAGTGAGCAAACAAACAGCACAGGCATGTTGTCGGACCCCCCTCTGAAGCTCCGGTCTCTCTCCTCATCTAAGGCGGTAACGTACAGTGCTCTAGTCCTCCTGCATACTGTATAATCTCTTCTTAAAATAGCTACCGCATCCTTGTGAACTACTGTTGATATCCGCTGCTAACTTCTGCTTCTGTGACTCCCTTGATTACTGCATGCTCTGACTAATCCTCTGCTGCACAATAATTGAGCTTGTAGTTTTATTAACCAAATATCTGCCTGACATCTTGCTATTATCTTCAGTTGACGAACTGTCTTGCTGCATAAACTGCATTATTATACAAACTGTCTTGTTGCATAAACTGCATTGCTATATGAACTGTCTTGTTGCTTGACCGCATTGCTATATGAACTGTCTCTCTGCTAACATATTTGCCTGCCTATAAGTGGGAACACTCATAGTACTCAACTGTATTCTCCTAGAGGCTGATATTCATCTACCTACCATTTTGACTACATTTCTCTATAAAACCATTGTACAGCTCTTCTCCATTACTTAACACAATTTATAGCTGTGTATGCGCCCCAGTGCAGTTACTTCATTGTATCATTTTACTAAGTATTCTTTCACTCTGTATCCATGCAGCAGTGACCCTCAGATCAATGAGCAAAAACAAGGTTCTTGTTAAATCTTATGAACCTAAGGTTTGGTGTGAGACTGAGTGGTCCTGAAATTAAGGATATACAAGTGTACTTAAACCCTAACATATTACCAAGCCGCAAAACATATATCCTATAGCATGGATATAACTGAACTCACCAATCATGTGGGAACCCTTGCACAAAGCATGGACCATATGTTGCAGGGGCTCAGAGAAATCAAGATTGAGAATGACCATATAAGAAAATTTATTAATGAGCACTTATCTAAAAAACCCCAGCCTGTGGACGTAACTCCAGAACCAGCTGTATCCCCTCCTGAAAAATTATTTGTGACAGGACCCAGTTCAGGGAGTTCAAGAACTCCTGTACACTTTATTTCTCTCTGAAACCCAAAACTTATCCTACTGATAGGGTTAAGGTATTGACGGTTATCTCATATCTCAGAGGAGAGGCGAAATCTTGGGCAAATGCCTTCTATTAGAACAATGACCCCATACTAGACTCCTTGGGTGCCATCTTTTCAGCCATGTCTCTCCTATATGAAGACCACCACAAGCAGAATACTGCTGAGACTGCTCTTAGAAATTTACGTCAAGGTAAACGAGCAGTAGAAGAATATATAACAGTTTTTAAAAGGTGGGCACCAGACACCCAGTGGAATGATCCTGCTCTAAAAAATCAGTTCCGAACAGGCCTCTCCGAGATTTTAAAGGACGAGCTAGCTCGTGGTACGGTTCCTTTGGATCTAGAGACTCTCATGACTCTCTGTATCACTATTGATAGAAGGATCAGAGAACGGAAATCTGAAAAGGTAGTGTCCGAACCCACTGTTAAGAGAACCCCGGTATACCACTCTGTGAATCCTGTGTCATCCAGGTCCAATGAAGAGCCTATGGAAGTTGCTGTTATGAGAGGTCCGTTAAAGCTGGAAGAAAAGGCAAGGAGGAAACTCCACAACCTGTGTTTATATTGCGCAGCAAAAGACCACGGTGTTAGGGAATGCCCTGCTCTCATCAGACAGAAGAGGGTTAAGAACCATGATATTGCCTTAACAAGTTGTCTACTCCCACAACTCATCTGCCGATTTCTGTTTCCTTACAGTGGCGACTTCAGAAGACAAAGACCCAGGCCATTATTGACTCTGGTGCTTCTGGGAATTTCATCGACTTATCTTTTGTTTCAAAACATAACATACCCCTAATAAAGAAAAATAGTGCATTAGCCATAAGATTGGTGGATGGGTTTTTCATGAATACTGGTCCTATCACGCATCACACTACCCCTTTACAAGTTGTCACACAGTCAGGGCATACTAAGACTTGTACTTTTGACGTTTTACCATCATGCCTATACCCTTTAATATTTGGTATCAATTGGTTGGTGAAACATGATCCTGATATTTCTTGGAAGCTTGGTATTGTGAACCTCAACTCTACATTTTGTAAGGCTTCTTGTTATCCCAACCATTCTGTGTGTAACATCACTGATCATGTTTTACCTCATTGTTACCAAGAATACTCTGATGTGTTTGATAAGATAGAAGCTCATAATTTACCCCCACATAGGACTTATGACTGTCCGATAGATTTAATACCAGGCAGTTCCATTCCTTTTGGTCATATATATCCTATGTCACAACCTGAATTACTACACTTAAAACAGTATTTAGAGGAAAACCTGAAGAAGGGTTTTATAAGACCCTCCACCTCGTCAGCTGGGGCGGCAATGTTCTTCGTTAAAAATAAGGACGGAACCCTCCGCCCTATTATAGACTATACACAACTTAATAAGTGTACCAAGAAAAACAGGTACCCCCTTCAGTTCATCCCCAAGCTTATAGAACGGTTGCAAGGAGCTGGCATATACACCAAACTAGATCTTAGAGGTGCGTATAATTTGATAAGAATGAGAAAAGGGGATGAATGGTTAACAGCCTTCCGCACACGTTATAGCTTGTATGAATACACTATGATGCCCTTTGGATTGTGCAAAGCTCCTGCAACGTTCCAGTGTTTTATAAACAACGTATTCCATGATTTACTTGACGTTTGTATCATCTATTTGGATGACATTTTGATCTATTCTGACAATATAACTAACCATTATACACATGTTAAGCTTGTTTTGTCTCATCTACGGATGCACCATCTCTACGCTAAATTAGAGAAATGCATCTTCAATACTACCACTATTTCTTTCCTTGGATACCGTATCTCCCCTTCTAGTATCTCAATGGAAGCAAATAAAGTGGAAGCTGTTGCAAACTGGGCCATCCCCAGTAACAAAAAGGATGTTCAGAGATTCCTTGGGTTCGCAAACTTTACAGAAAGTTCATCAAGGGTTTTTCTGAGATTGCTAGACCCTTGACTAGACTTACTCAAAAAAAACCTAGATTCTCATGGAATCAACTAGCTGAGGACTCCTTCAAGACTTTGAAGGAGAGGTTTGTAACAGCACTGATACTTAAATTCCCAGATCCCAGTTTGCAGTATACGCTTGAGGTTGATGCTTCTGAGTACGCTCTTGGAACAATTCTTTCACAAAGATCTTCTCCCAACGAACCACTTCATCCAATTTCATTCTACTCTAGAGTGATGAGTTCAGCAGAGCTCAATTATGCAATAGGTGAAAAAGAGCTTCTCGCAATTAAATCAGCGCTAGAGTTCTGGAGGCACCTCCTTGAGGGAACCTTGCATACCATTCTGATTCTTACCGACCATAGGAACCTTGAGTACCTTAAAACTAGTAAAACGTTAACTTCCAGACAGGTCCGATGGAGTCTTTTTTTTTCAAGATTTGACTTCACCATCACTTATCGCCCTGGTTCCAAGAATACAAAGGCAGACTCCCTTCTAGAAAAGATCCTAAACCTTTGCACTATGAGCTCCCAGTTTCTATCATTCCACAAAATAAATTCATTGGATTAACATTAGTTACCAGAACCTCAATAAAGGAATATCAGGAATCAGATCCATCTTTACCACTTGTTGGTCTACATAAAGGCCTTAATAACCTATATTACCATGGTGAACAGGTTTATATTCCAGAAGCACTCCATGAGAAACTGCTGCACTCTGCACATGACTCTCTGTTATCTGGTCATCCAGGTCTTCATAAGACTCTACGTTTACTTCAAAGAGATTACTGGTGGCCTCATATGAAAAGTTCCGTTTTGTCATACATCAAATCCTGTTCCTTTTGTACCATCTGTAAACATGCTCGAACTCGCCCTTATGGGTTGCTTCTTTCCTTGCCAGTTCCTGATAGACCTTGGAGGAAAATAGCGATGGAAGTACTGCTTATCATCCCCAGACTAACAGTCAATCCGAAAGGATTAACCAGTCCCTTGAACAGTATTTGAGATGCTATTGTACTAACCAACAGGATAATTGGCTTGCTTTGCTCCCAACAGCAGAATTTGCCCATAACAACATGATCAACGTATCCACAAAGACATCACCATTTTATGTTAATTACAGGTTTCACCCTTCCTATCATCTGTTTCACAGAACTGACTTGCTTCAACCGTTGATCAGACCATCAACACTATCGCTGAGGGTTTCTCTGTTCTCAAAACAACACTGCAAGAGGCTCAAGCCTCACATTATGACTTGAGACGCTCCAAACTCCCTGAATACAAACTTGGGGATAAAGTATGGCTTAGTACAAGACACTTGAAACTCTGCATTCCTAGTAAGAAGCTTGGTAGCCTCTATATAGGTCCTTATGATATTGTCAAGATAGTCAACGAGAATGCTGTGACCCTTCAGTTACCCTCCTCTCTTAAGATGCACCCAAGGTTCCATGTCTCCCTCCTGAAACCCTACTATCCAACGAGGGATCCTCACCATCTTCCATCAGATACATCCATCAGATGTACCGCAACCAGCTTCAGTACTTGGTTCGCTGGAAAGGTTCTGGGGTTGATGAGGACTCCTGGGAGCCGTACTCTAATTTGTCTGCTCCCCGTCTCCTTTCCATCTTTCATAGATGGCATCCGGATATACCTAAGCCTTGATCCGCGGAGCGGCTCCTTGAGGGGGGCGTCCTGTTATGTTCCTGTACCTTTAACTGCAGCTGATCAGGTCCTGACATCCCTATTTAAGGCCCCTCCTCCTGTCTACCTATGCTTGGTAATTTGTGTATACTTGGCTTAGGCTAAGTTCTAGAAAAATGGTGTGTGTGATGCGCTAGGCTGTACCCACCTTGCCTTTCTACAATTACCGTCTCCTTCCTAGACCGTGTATGATAGATAAGTTAGAGAATGTGTATGGCGTAGAGGCGCTTACAGCTGTGGGTGAATGTTCTAATTTTTCGTATCTTTTTAAAATATTTTTGTTATACTGTGAGGATATATCAAGTTAAGTTACAAACTATAGGACAATAAATTATATCGTTCAAATTCTAAACAAATAATCTCTTCCTGACAAAGTAGGTATTCATATAAAATAATTTATTTTAACACACAATATATTATATAAAACAGTATAATCGTTAATTAACACTTCACATTCATACTCTCATTCATAAAACAATGTATCTAAAACCGGTTTTATCCAATGCTCTTTGCTACTATTCAAATTTATGGTATAAATTGTAGCAATATGTAGCAATATGTTAAAACAGAAAAAATATATATAAGGAAAGTCCCAATGTTAACTCCAAATATCGCTGTTTAAGCGTTTGGCAAAAAATGGCTTATCTGACCATGGTTTTAAATGTATATATCCTTTAGTCTTTAATGTTTAAAACCATTTCTTTTCGATATTCAGGTCACAGTCTTTACTCTGGTAAAACCAGCTATCAGCACACGGATAAAAAGTTCAATTGTTGTTTATTGCACTAGGTTTGTACAGACGTTACCTTCAACTAGATTATGTCAATCCCCAAAGGCTTTCTTACCGCCTTGGTTAAATCTTCTGCTTGCTGCTCTTGCTCGCAGGTCTCAACAGATGCAGCTTTACACTCACCGGGATTCTTCACGCTGTTAGCTTTAGCGTCTGACGTCACCGGTTACCCTCAGCTGTGGAGTCTTGAATTCCGATATACTTGCGCAAGTATTGTTTATTCTGGTAGCCTTCCACACTTCCACTCTGCTCTTAGTACTCCGTACGCAGAGATCGCTCAGGCTCAAAACTTAATCCTCCTTCTGTTATATAGATCAAATGTGCAGTTTAAATCCGTGCAGATTGCACCAAGTGTTCAGTATTTCTACGCGTTTCACCCCACTTTTACCAGGGCTTTCTCAAGATATAACAGAAGGAGGATTAAGTTTTGAGCCCGAGCGATCTCTGCGTACGGAGTACTAAGAGCAGAGTGGAAGTGTGGAAGGCTACCAGAATAAACAATACTTGCGCAAGTATATCGGAATTCAAGACTCCACAGCTGAGGGTAACCGGTGACGTCAGACGCTAAAGCTAACAGCGTGAAGAATCCCGGTGAGTGTAAAGCTGCATCTGTTGAGACCTGCGAGCAAGAGCAGCAGGCAGAAGATTTAACCAAGGCGGTAAGAAAGCCTTTGGGGATTGACATAATCTAGTTGAAGGTAACGTCTGTACAAACCTAGTGCAATAAACAACAATTGAACTTTTTATCCGTGTGCTGATAGCTGGTTTTACCAGAGTAAAGACTGTGACCTGAATATCGAAAAGAAATGGTTTTAAACATTAAAGACTAAAGGATATATACATTTAAAACCACGGTCAGATAAGCCATTTTTTGCCAAACGCTTAAACAGCGATATTTGGAGTTAACATTGGGACTTTCCTTATATATATTTTTTCTGTTTTAACATATTGCTACATATTGCTACAATTTATACCATAAATTTGAATAGTAGCAAAGAGCATTGGATAAAACCGGTTTTAGATACATTGTTTTATGAATGAGAGTATGAATGTGAAGTGTTAATTAAAGTGAATGTAAATTTTGATGCTAAAGTGCCCGGTTTTTAAAACTTTGATTAAAAACAGGGGCACTTTAATTCATCAATATATTCATTTCACTCCTGTTGTGAAAATAAACTTACTTTTTAATCTTCACAGCAGCTCCAGATTCCTCCACCTGTTTCAAAGCCTCTTCCTGGGTCTAAAATGAGGTATCTGGCTTCCTCCAATCACAGCAGTGAATCAGACACTGAATCCCCCGGGGGGGAATCTGTGATTGGAGGATGACCTATCAATCATTTCTGACATCAGAAATGGCTTGTGAGACCGGAGGAAGCAGCAGCTGCTGTGAAGTTTAAAAGGTAAGTTTTTTGTCACAACAGGAGTGAAATGTAAATTTTGATGAATTAAAGTGCCCCTGTTGTTAATCAAAGTTTTAAAAACCGGGCACTTAAACATCAAAATTTACATTCACTTTAACGATTATACTGTTTTATATAATATATTGTGTGTTAAAATAAATTATTTTATATGAATACCTACTTTGTCAGGAAGAGATTATTTGTTTAGAATTTGAACGATATAATTTATTGTCCTATAGTTTGTAACTTAACTTGATATATCCTCACAGTATAACAAAAATATTTTAAAAAGATACGAAAAATTAGAACATTCACCCACAGCTGTAAGCGCCTCTACGCCATACACATTCTCTAACTTAGGCTAAGTTCTAGCAAAAACACCTTGCTCCTATCTATGTTTGTGGTTTTCTACGATCACCCTGCTACAAAGTCCTACCTCTCATGTGAGCTATTTTGGATCTATCACCATCAGTTTTGTGCAGCTGCTGCACAAGGATCTGAGATGGATTCGGCATAACAACCTGTAGCCGTGAGTGGCTTCTGACGTCATCCCCTCTCTGGAATCTCGGACTCTCCGTGAGCAAACAAATAGCACGGGCGTGTTGTCAGACCCCCCTCTGAAGCTCCGGTCTCTCTCTCCTTATCTAAGGCGGTAACGTACAGTGCTTAAAATAGCTACCCCATCCTTGTGAACTACTGTTGATATCCGCTGCTAACTTCTGCTTCTGTGACTCCCTTGACTACTGCACACTCTGACTAACCCTCTGCTGCACAATAATTGAGCTTGTAGTTTTATTAACCAAATATCTGCCTGACATCTTGCTATTATCTTCAGTTGACGAACTGTCTTGCTGCATAAACTGCATTGTTATACGAACTGTCTTGTTGCATAAACTGCATTGCTATATGAACTGTCTTGTTGCTTAACCGCATTGCTATATGAACTGTCTCTCTGCTAACATATTTGCCTGCCTATAAGTGGGAACACTCACAGTACACAACTGTAATCTCCTAGAGGCTGATATTCATCTACCTACCATTTTGACTACATTTCTCTATAAAACCATTGTGCAGCTGATCTCCATTACTTAACACAATATATAGCTGTGTATGCGCCCCAGTGCTGCAACAGTTACTTCAGTGTATCATTTTACTAAGTATTCTTTCACTCTGTATACATGCAGCAGTGACCCTCAGATCAATGAGCAAAAACAAGGTTCTTGTTAAATCTTATGAACCTAAGGTTTGGTGTGAGACTGAGTGGTCCTGAAATTAAGGATATACAAGTGTACTTAAACCGTAACATACTCTGACTATCTCTCTCCCCACCCGCTCTATCCTTCCTTTCCTTATTCAAACTTCGGCTTGCCCTCTCTTTGCTATGACTCCGACTGTCCCTTTCTTTTCTCTCCCTGCTCCGACTTCTACTTTTACTTCTGGTACCACCTCTATCTGATCTCCCTTTTGCCCTATCCTTACTGTGGCTCCTGGAATTTCTCCTATCTTTGCTTCAACTTTGGCTTTTTCTGTCCCATCCTCTGCTCCGACTGCGTGACCGGGATCGGGATCTGGAATGGCTACTCCTGCTCCTACGCAAATGAGATAAAGATCGGCTACGAGATGAGGAGTGTTTGGCCAAGGAGCTAGCCCTGTCCACCACCAGTTGAATCTTCGTTTATATCTGTTCCATCAAGTTTCTCAAGCGCATGCATCATGTCAGCATGCGATCGAAATTCAATGACTCCCTCATTTTGAAGCCGTTGATGAGCATCAGCACACGTGACCTCACCAGCCTGATGCATGAAATCCTTCAGATCCTGCCAGCTGCATCTTCTGGACAGGTTCTCTACCCGTAGACGGTACATAGTGCGGACTGGAGGGCCAAACTTATCGCTACCACTTCTGTGGCTACCATACCCACTGCGAGAATCCCTTCTAGGAGCATGTGCATGCTCTACGATCACTCTCTCTCCACACAGATCCCTCCCATTCATCTCATAAACGGCATTATCTGCATCACGAAGGTCCTCAAACTCAACAAAGCCATATCTGTTCTTAAGATCCACCTCTATGATTTTTCCAAAGCCTTTAAAGAATCTCTCGACGTCCCGTTCCCTGACTCGGCGATTCAAACGACCAATATAGATTCTCGGCATGGAGGATGAACGTGACATAATGCAGCTGAGCAGGAGCGAAACTTGTTACGGCCTTTTAGCAAGGAGACAGCAAAGACTAAAGCGCGGGCTCCGAACCGGAAGAACGACTTAGTGGGCGGACTGCTTGGTACCTCGCAAAAAACGTGAGAGTTTGTGCGAGTGTTACGTGGTCATTTAACATCCAATCAGGACACAATATAGCATTTAATCTACAGCACAGACTCCAAATAGTATGTCACTCTCACACAGCATAACTTGCCAGCAACCTTCCTGCACCTTCCCCCAACTGGAAGGAATTTACATTTGCATGTGTATTGGGCAAGCTACCTCTAGGTAGAACGAAACTTACATAAATGCAATATCTTTGTAAGAAAAAGTTGTGCATTCACTTTTGGGGAAATAACATTACAATCTTTATAGAATGGACATTATATTCAAAATGTGTCTGTTATATTTATAAAGGAGCAGACATCATTTTAAAATGACTAGGACAACTGCCAAAGAAAGACTGGTCCACTCAACAAAGGACCATCCACTTTGTAAAGAAAACATTTTAGATAGGACAGAGACAACAAGTAAATATCATGTCCCTTCAATTCATTAGATTTTTTAAAGAAAACAATCATTAAAAAACTTCAAACTAAAAAAAATGAAATTATTTAACCCTCAAAACGTAAGGCCACCATTTACAAAGGAATAACCATTTTCCAAAAACAAGAAAATACAAGAGTAAAAAAATGCAGGTCAAAAGTAAACTCTAATTTTCAGAAAAGAAACAATGTATACATTCCAGCAATGGAAATGAGAATTATTGGGGTAAAATTGCTACCCAAACATTTACCAAATCTAGTAACATCCAGTATCCATCATACACTAGGCCTACTGGGGCCAACCATGATGTGCTCTGTTTAAATACTACATAAAAAAAAACTTTACTATACAACACCAAATCTACCTTTACTGCACTTACATTTAAACATTTAGCAGTAACACATACGTTTTATTATTGGCTCTAAATTGAGAAATTTTCTTTGACTGAGGCTCAAGCTTTAGGTAAATTTACCTTCACCCATGTAACTCTATGTAAATGCAAATTTATACAGACCAGAAATACAGGTTTTTAAAACCATGCTTTTTCTTGAAAAAAATAAAAAATACAAATGTATGATATAACCTGCAAAATTCTAAAATTAAATCAACATATTATTAAATTCCTGCAAAACTAAATGGTATATGAATTTGTCTAAACTTTGTGGCTGCGAAAATGTGGTTTTTAATTGAATCTGGACTTTTAAATTTAATACTAAATATATTTTTAATTATGGCAAAAAACACTAAACCATTACAACTAAGTTAAGTGAAATAAACACTGTAAAGGGTCTCCGTTATTTCCAAAGAATTTATTAGGAATATATATATATTGTAATAAGAGCAATATTTACAGGTATATATACAAATATATTTTACAACAAAACAGTCCAGGCAACTCTAGCTACCACAACCCCAATTTGTGCAACAGTAACTAACTAAATCAAATAATCATGGGTAATTTTATCCCAGGAATACTTAGCCAAATTCTCTAATGTGTGTTTTCACTGTCCAAAATCAGCCGTCCTTCAGCAGTAGCAGGATAAAAAAGAGAAAGACAGTGATAGAATTTGGTTCCCAATTGTATGCTCAATTTAAAAGGGGTTTGGCCTATCATATGTCAGTCAAATTGGGAGTATCTTTAACACCTAGCCTAAGAGACAAAGGTGTATCTCAGGGGGAAGGGATTTTAAGAACAGCTATGTCAATATTCCAGGGATACAATTTGTAAGCTATGTCACCACATGTACATTGTGAGGCATATTTAAGAAATGTCTTGCGGACCTGATCCGACAGTGCGGATCAGGTCCACAAGACATCACTGAATGCGGAGAGCAATACGCTCTCCACATTTAACATTGCGCTGCTGGTGCAACGCCGCCCCCTGCTGACTCGCGGCAGGGGGTGTCAATCAACCCGATTGTACTCGATCGGGTTGAATTGTTGCGATTCCTGTCCGCCTGCTCAGAGCAGGCAGACAGGGTTATGGAGCAGCGTTCTTTGTGACCGCTGCTTCATAACTGCTGTTTCTGGCGAGTCTGAAGACTCGCCAGAAACACGGGCCGTCAAGCTCCTTTTGGAGCTTGATAGATAGGCCCCTGTGTATTTACTTTTTAAGTATACACAGTCTCTGCTTATTCTGGACATAGATTTACAAGTATCTAATGTGAACCTGTTGGTCTATATGTGCTGCTCCTCTAGCCAGTAAGGCCACATGACAGTCTAAATATGTGCATATGCGTAAGTAGGTACATGTATACTTCATCTGATGCGTATGTCTTGTACAGATTTATTCAACTTTTTATAAGTTTATGTATAAGGTTCTACATTTTAGGATCTATCCGGAAAAATAGTTTGGCTATCCAGACTGATTCTCTTTTTACTTCAAGATATTGAATGTTTTTGTTCTCTTTGAAGCAGTCACCCTGATTAACCAGTGGTCCTATCTAAATGTTGACTATGATCTTTATAAAAGGATTTGGAGGATGGGGGAATAATTAATCCTAATACCTGTGTAGCTTTAGGGTCAAGCGTTTTTACCCCGATCTGTTCATTTCCCCTAGGGATTTACAGTCCTGTCCTGAACATCCCTAAACATATTGGTCAGGATTCCCACTTGTATAATGGTATCATCCCTCACAGTTTTTTTCCCCTTTATCCAAAGTGTCAGTTTATGGCTATTATAGATCTCAATGATTCTTATCTGCACATCCCTATAAACAGGGATTACTTTCAGCTCCAAAGGTTTGTATATCTGCAAAACTCTGTGTGGAATACAATCTTGCCAGAGATCAGAATAAGGACATTTAATTTGCTCTGTGTCAGGGTTTTCTCCCTGTTGTGTTTGCCATGTGCTGCTGGAAGCTATTTTACTCTCTTCCTGACTATGGTGAATTGTGGGGGATGCTGCTCATTTACTGCACTTCCTTTTATGGCCAGACTGGTGTGTATCATCCATGTGAGACAGGATGCAGTCTCAGAATTGTGATGTCATCACTTATTATTTAAAGGGCCTCTGTTCAGTATACTTTGCCTTTGCGTTGTCTCAGACTTGTTTGTGAGAGTTCCTGTGTATTACCTGGCTGCCTGACGTCCTTCCTGGTTCCTGATCACTGGCTTGTTCCTGACTCTGCTGTTTCCTTGTTCCTGATTCCGGCTCATCTGACATTTTGCTTTGGCTCCTGACTCGGCTCGTCTGACTACCAGCCCTGGTTTTGACTCCTGGCTTGTTATTTGACTTGTGGACTTTTTATTATTTTTTTGCTATTAATAAAGGTGTGATTATTTTTGCACTTCTCGTCTCAGTCTGATTCCTGGCACCCTGACGTTACGCAAAGGCCATGAATCCTGATGGTGCTAATAATCCATCTTTACCTGCCATCATTTCCAGGATGGATGAACAGGATCACCGCTTGGATCAATTTGCACTAGCCCTGCAAACCCTGCTGACTCGCACTGCACATTTGGACCAAAATGTCCCGCAAGTTATGACTGCTCCTGTTTCCGCTGCTGCACCTAGTCCTACCATGAGCATGTCCGGTTCTGCACCTCTACCTCAGCGATATGGAGGCGATCCTATTCAGTGCAGAGGGTTTTTGAACCAGGTGGGCATTTTCTTTGAGATGTTACCTCAGGCGTTTCCCTCTGACAGAGCTAAGGTGGGATTTCTCATCTCGTTACTCTCTGACACAGCTCTTGCCTGGGCTAATCCCTTGTGGGAGACTAATAAACCTGTGATTTCAAATTACCCTGAATTTGTGGCCTCCTTTCGAAGGGTATTTGATGTTCCGACTCGCTCCTTCTCTGCTGCTAAGCGACTCATGTCCATTCAGCAAGGTACAAGATCTGTTGCTCAGTATGCTATTGAGTTCCGTACGCTTGCCGCAGAGGTAGGTTGGAACAATGAAGCCCTTGTTGCCACCTTCTTTCATGGGCTCTCTGATGCGATTAAAGACGAAGTTGCTGCCAGAGATTTAACAGAGGATCTCGAGGCATTGGTGTCTTTTTTTATCCTAATTGACATCAGACTCAGAGAGAGGCCCTCTTTCAAGGAGCGCTTGCGGAAGCCTCCTGTTCCGCTGTCTCCTACGTGTTCGTTCCCACCCATGCCTCCCTCTCCTCCCATGCCTCCTGGTCCAGAGTACTGCTGAGCTGATGCAGCTGGGATTCACGCGTCTCTCCACGGCGGAGAGGGCCTTTAGGAGGAGGGAGGGGCTCTGCCTCTATTCTGGGTTACAGGGCCACCTTTTGAAGTCTTGTCCTATACGGCTGGGAAACGCTCACACCTAAGGTCCTGTCGGGGGCAGACCTTGGGTGGTTTATCCTCGTCCCCGGAACCACTTAAGGAGAAACCTTTGGTCACAGTTGTCCTTTCCTGGGTGGACTCCTCCATAGCGGGCATTATGAGTATCTTGTAATGCTCTTTGGCCTATGTAATGCTCCTGCTGTTTTTCAGGAATTTATTAATGATGTCCTACGAGATATGTTGCAACAGTGTGTTGTGGTGTACTTAGACGACATCCTCATACACTCACCCACACTTGAGGCTCATCATTCTGATGTTACACGGGTTCTTCAGAGACTACGCGAGAATGGCCTGTTTTGTAAACTCGAGAAATGTGAGTTCCATCAGACTCAAGTAACCTTCCTAGGTTATGTTATCTCCGTTGCAGGGTTCTCAATGGATCCTGACAAGTTATCTGCAGCTCTGCAGTGGCCTCGTCCAGTTGGTCTTCGGTCTATTCAACGTTTTTTGGGGTTCGCCAATTACTATCGAAAGTTTATTAAAAACTTTTCTTCCTTGGTCAAACCTATCACAGATATGACCCGTAAAGAGAATGATCCACTCCATTGGTCACCTACTGCCATTAAGGCCTTTGATAGTCTTAAGAATGCCTTTGCTGCCGCTCCAGTTCTGGCTCATCCTAACCCTGTCCTGCCTTTCATTTTTGAAGTCGATGCATCTGAGACTGGAGTAGGTGCCCTCTTGTCTCAACGTCCTACGCCTGATGGTTCCTTGCATCCGTGTGGTTTCTTCTCTAAGAAATTGTCTCCAGTGGAGTGCAATTATGAAATTGGCGACAGGGAATTACTGGCTATAATTTTGGCACTTAAGGAATGGGGGCATCTTCTCGAGGGTACTAGCGTGCCGGTGCTCATTGTTACTGACCACAAGAATTTAACTTATCTATCTGAAGCAAAATGTTTGTCGCCCCGACAGGCCAGATGGGCGCTATTTTTGTCTCGGTTTAATTATGTGGTCTCCTACCTGCCTGGTAGTAAGAATGTTAGGGCTGATGCCCTCTCTTGACAATTTTCGCCTCTGTCTAACCTACTCCTGTTATACCTCCTGACCATATTTTGGCTACCATAGGTACTAATTTGACTTCTCCCTTGGGGGAGGAGATCCTGGCTGCACAAACCAATGCACCTCCTGAGAAACCTAGTGGTAAGTGTTTTGTTCCTGAGAATCTTCGAACTAAACTTTTGCACACTTACCACTATCCTAAAGCCGCAGGTCACTCAGGCAAGAACTAAATGATTTGGTCTGTCACTCAACAATTCTGGTGGCCAGGTCTTTGTTCTGATGTTGCTGTTTATGTTGCCTCCTGCTCAGTTTGTGCACAGAATAAGGCTCCTCAACGTCTTCCTGTGGGTCTTCTTCAACCTATTGCTAATGGTGAGCATCCTTGGACACATCTTTCCATGGACTTCATTGTCGAGCTCCCTGTTTCCAATGGCAATACTGTTATCCTTATGGTGATTGACCGTTTTTCTAAAATGTCACATTGCATTCCCTTGAGGACGCTGCCTACCGCTCAGGAGCTTGCTTCAATTTTTGCGTGGGAAGTCTTCCGTTTACATGTGTTACCCAAGGAGATAGTGTCGGACCGGGGTAGCCAGTTTGTCTCCAGATTTTGGCGTTCCTTTTGTGCTCAAATGGGGATCCAGCTTTCCGTCTCCTCGGCATATTACCCTCAATCCAATGGGGCTGCGGAACGGTCTAATCAAGCTCTGGAACAGTTCCTCCATTGCTATGTCTCAGATCACCACAATAATTGGTCTGGACTGTTACCTTGGGCAGAGTTTGCTCGTAATAGTGCTATTAATGCTTCCTCCAAGTTATCCCCGTTCATGGCAAATTATGGGTTTCAACCATCCTTGTTGCCCGATTCATTCATGTCTCAGGGTATTCCGGCTTTGGAGGAGCATCACCGGCAACTCTGTTCGACGTGGGTGCAGATTCAGGATTGCCTTCATCGTTCTATGCAGCACCAAAAGTTCCAGGCTGATCATAGGCGTCTGCCCCCACCTTCCTACCAGGTTGGTGAGAGAGTTTGTCTGTCCTCCCGCAACTGGCTCCCCATTATGTTGGTCCTTTTCGAATACTCAAACGAGTTAATCCTGTGGTCTACGCTCTTGACCTTCCTCCTGCTATGCGCATCTCCAATGTTTTTCATGTCTCCCTCTTGAAACCATTGGTTTGTAATCAGTTTACCACTGTGTTGCCTCGTCCCCATCCTATCTTTTTTGACAACCATGAGGAGTATGAGGTCAGCAGCATTATTGACTCTCGTATGTCCAGGAGCCGTGTACAGTATTTGGTTCACTGGAGGGGCTACGGTCCGGAGGAGTGTTCTTGGGTTCCCTCCTCTGATGTTCATGCTCCCGCCCTCCTCCATGCCTTCCATGCCCATTTCCCCAATAAGCCTTTTGTCCTCCCGTGGGGGAGGGGTCATTGAGGGGAGGGTACTGTCAGGGTTTTCTCCCTGTTGTGTTTGCCATGTGCTGCTGGCAGCCATTTTACTAACCTTTCTTCCTGACTATGGTGCATTGTGGGGGATGCTGCTCATTTACTGCACTTCCTTTTATGGCCAGACTGGTGTGCATCATCCATGTGAGACAGGATGCAGTCTCAGAATTGTGATGTCATCACTTATTATTTAAAGGGCCTCTGTTCAGTATACTTTGCCTTTGCGTTGTCTCAGACTTGTGAGAGTTCCTGTGTATTACCTGGCTGCCTGACGTCCTTCCTGGTTCCTGATCCCTGGCTTGTTCCTGACTCTGCTGTTTTTTTGTTCCTGATTCCGGCTCGTCTGACTATTCGCTTTGGCTCCTGACTCGGCTCGTCTGACTACCAGCTCTGGTTTTGACTCCTGGCTTGTTATTTGACTTGTGGACTTTTTTATTATTTTTTGCTATTAATAAAGGTGTGATCATTTTTGCACTTCTCGTCTCAGTCTGATTCAAGATAATGGTTGGAGTATCAATGTAACAAAAGCTTCTTACATCCTGCTATAAGGGTAGCCTTTGCATAAGTCCTAATAGACTCAAACCTTATGCATCTCGTTTCTTGACGTAACTTCACAATATAAAGTTTCAGAAGGTGTGTACATTCCATTGGTAGCTAAGTGCATGGTGGTGGTCTTATGGTAGCCACTTGCAGTTTATTTTGCCCCCTTTTCACTTGAGACCCCTTTAAAGGCTATGCTACCTCAGTGGTCACAGAATTATCAACATTTGGCACACAGATTGCTTTAGATTTCTTTGTCAGTCAATCTTTTTCTTGAGAACACAAAGTCTGTCTTTGACCCTTGGGACATCCTTTCTTCGTCAGTCTTGGTATATTGTGCCCACGGATGCCAGTCTCTCAAGCTGGTGGGTAGTCTGGTTTTCTTGAAGAGTGCAGTGAGTTTGGTATCCTCTAGAGGCAAGGTTTACAACCAACATTCTGGAACTTAATGCAATCTCCAGGCACTTCAGCCTGTGCCTCTATTAAAGGAGGAATAGTGTATCCATTTCCAGTCAGACAACCTCTCGGCAGTGGTCTACATAAATCATCAAGGGGGTAACCATAGTTCACTGGCCATGCAGGAAGTGTCTAATACTCTGTCTTAGCTAGAGAGGAATCTTTATTCCTTATTGGCAATTTACATACAAGGTGTGAACAACTGGGAGGTGGATCATCTCAGGAGTCAATTGGTCCATTCAAGAGAGTGGTCTCTCCATTAGGACATTTTCGACCGCTCAGTGATCAATATGGGCTTACAGGATATAGATCTGTCTCTCACTTAAATCTCACACTTCCAAGCTATTGTGCAAGATCAAAAGATCCAAAGGCTCACATAATAGTCACCTTGGTATGTCCATGGGACTTTCATCTAGCATACCTGTTTTACCTGTTTCCTTTGTTTTGTTTTTCTTCAAAGATTCTTTACTTGGATTAAACAGGAGTCAGCATCAGTAATATTAACTATTCCAGCCTAATCCTCAAAACTTGGTATGCGGATATAGTGCAAATGTTCTCTTTCTTTCCATGGCTTCTTTCTCCGAGACATGACCTGTTGTCTTAAGTTTCTCTTAATACATACATTCGGTCATTGAAATTTTGATGCAGGCCAGAAAGCCTATAATACAAGAGATTTATCACAAGATTTGGAAGACATATTTTGAGTGGTGTTCTTCCAGAGAGGGTTTTCTTGGTATTACTTCAGTTTTCTCAGGATGGCCTTGACAAGGGTTTGTTTACTAAATTCTAAAAGGTCAAATTTCTGCTTCATAGAAAGTTGGGTTAATTTATGAGTTTCAGACTTTTATCCAGGCGTTAGCTAGAATTAGGCTAATTTTGAAACCTATTTCTCCATCCTGTAATCTGAATTTATTTTTCTCTGTATTACACGGTTCTTCTTTTGAACCTTTGCATTCCATTGATATCGACTATTATCTTGGAAAGTAAAGTACTCCTACTATTAACAATCTCTTCAGCAAAGAGATTTTCTGAGTTGTCAACCTTGTCTTGTGATTTTCCATTTCTAATCATTCTCAAAGTGAAGGCTATACTTTGTACTAAATATGATTTCCTGCCTAAGAAAAATACCAATCAAGAGATTGTTGTTCCTTCATTGTGTTCAGATCCTGCTAACTCTAGATAGCGGATATTACATAATCTTGATGTATACAGTCAACGCTTTGAAGCTCTATCTCCAAACTACTAAAATATTTCAGACAAACTTTTTTTTTTTTTTTTTTTCACTACTGAGATTAGTAAGGGGCAGAAAAGCTACTAAGGTTGTGTTGGCCTCTTGACTCAAAAAAAGTGATTAAAGACTTTCTTGAAGGTGGGAGAGTCACCTCCTATGCATACTACAGCTTTTTCTACAAGAGCAGTTGCAACATCATGGGTTTTTATGCATCTTTAGAGCAGAGTTGCAGACTTTTTTCAGAGTTTATCACTTTGAGGTTTTGCTTTTTAGAAAGCAGATTTTGGCAGGAAAGTCATTCAGGCAGTTGTATCGGCTAAATAAGAACTGACAGACAAATTGTTCCACGTTTTCTGTAACATAGACCATCTGCTTGGGTATAAATCCCATATGTTATGGAGGACTTTGGACCATCATTATTTTACAAACTAAAATATTTTGTATTTCGTTATTTTGGAATGATGATGATCCCGTTTAAATGTTTGGCTGACAGTTCTGACACCTCTACTGACCCTGCTTTGTCTTTCCCACCTCTACTTATGTTTCCTATTCTCTACTCGGCTATATGTTAAACTAAAAGAGAGATTGGAGGTGGGAAGCTTTGATATGGGTTCTTGACCTCCTCCTAGTGGTAGAAACTATATGTGTATATAGAAACAATGGCCTAGATTTAGAGTTCGGCGGTAAAAGGGCTGTTAACGCTCCGCGGGTTTTTTTCTGGCCGCACCATAAATTTAACTCTGGTATCGAGAGTTCAAACAAATGCTGCGTTAGGCTCCAAAAAAGGAGCGTAGAGCATTTTTACCGCAAATGCAACTCTCGATACCAGAGCTGCTTACGGACGCGGCCGGCCTCAAAAACGTGCTCGTGCACGATTCTCCCATAGGAAACAATGGGGCTGTTTGAGCTGAAAAAAAACCTAACACCTGCAAAAAAGCAGCGTTCAGCTCCTAACGCAGCCCCATTGTTTCCTATGGGGAAACACTTCCTACGTCTGCACCTAACACTCTAACATGTACCCCGAGTCTAAACACCCCTAGCCTTACACTTATTAACCCCTAATCTGCCGCCCACGCTATCGCTGACCCCTGCATTACACTTTTAACCCCTAATCTGCCGCTCCGTAAAACGCCGCCACCTACGTTATCCCTATGTACCCCTAATCTGCTGCCCTAACATCGCCGACCCCTATATTATATTTATTAACCCCTAATCTGCCCCCCTCAACCTCGCCTCCACCTACCTACACTTATTAACCCCTAATCTGCCGAGCGGACCTGAGCGCTACTATAATAAAGTTATTAACCCCTAATCCGCCTCACTAACCCTATCATAAATAGTATTAACCCCTAATCTGCCCTCCCTAACATCGCCGACACCTACCTTCAATTATTAACCCCTAAACTTCCGATCGGAGCTCACCGCTATTCTAATAAATGGATTAACCCCTAAAGCTAAGTCTAACCCTAACACTAACACCCCCCTAAGTTAAATATAATTTTTATCTAACGAAATAAATTAACTCTTATTAAATAACTTATTCCTATTTAAAGCTAAATACTTACCTGTAAAATAAATCCTAATATAGCTACAATATAAATTATAATTATATTATAGCTATTTTAGGATTAATATTTATTTTACAGGCAACTTTGTAATTATTTTAACCAGGTACAATAGCTATTAAATAGTTAAGAACTATTTAATAGTTACCTAGTTAAAATAATAACAAATTTACCTGTAAAATAAATCCTAACCTAAGTTATAATTAAACCTAACACTAGACTATCAATAAAATAATTAAATAAACTACCTACAATTACCTACAATTAACCTAACACTACACTATCAATAAATAAATTAAACTCAATTCCTACAAATAAATACAATTAAATAAACTAGCTAAAGTACAAAAAATAAAAAAGAACTAAGTTACAGAAAATAAAAAAATATTTACAAACATAAGAAAAATATTACAACAATTTTAAACTAATTACACCTACTCTAAGCCCCCTAATAAAATAACAAAGCCCCCCAAAATAAAAAATTCCCTACCCTATTCTAAATTAAAAAAGTTACAAGCTCTTTTACCTTACCAGCCCTGAACAGGGCCCTTTGCGGGGCATGCCCCAAGGATTTCAGCTCTTTTGCCTGTAAAAGAATAAATACAATACCCCCCCCCCCCAACATTACAACCCACCACCCACATACCCCTAATCTAACCCAAACCCCCCTTAAATAAACCTAACACTAAGCCCCTGAAGATCTTCCTACCTTGTCTTCACCATCCAGGTATCACCGATCCGTCCTGGCTCCAAGATCTTCATCCAACCCAAGCGGGGGTTGGCGATCCATAATCCGGTGCTCCAAAGTCTTCCTCCTATCCGGCAAGAAGAGGACATCCGGACCGGCAAACATCTTCTCCAAGCGGCATCTTCGATCTTCTTCCATCCGGTGCGGAGCGGGTCCATCTTGAAGCAGGCGACGCGGATCCATCCTCTTCTTCCGATGTCTCCCGACTAATGACGGTTCCTTTAAGGGACGTCATCCAAGATGGCGTCCCTCGAATTCCGATTGGCTGATAGGATTCTATCAGCCAATCGGAATTAAGGTAGGAATTTTCTGATTGGCTGATGGAATCAGCCAATCAGAATCAAGTTCAATCCGATTGGCCGATCCCATCAGCCAATCAGATTGAGCTCGCATTCTATTGGCTGATCGGAACAGCCAATAGAATGCGAGCTCAATCTGATTGGCTGATTGGATCAGCCAATCGGATTGAACTTGATTCTGATTGGCTGTTTCCATCAGCCAATCAGAAAATTCCTACCTTAATTCCGATTGGCTGATAGAATCCTATCAGCCAATCGGAATTCGAGGGACGCCATCTTGGATGACGTCCCTTAAAGGAACCGTCATTAGTCGGGAGACATCGGAAGAAGAGGATGGATCCGCGTCGCCTGCTTCAAGATGGACCCGCTCCGCACCGGATGGAAGAAGATCGAAGATGCCGCTTGGAGAAGATGTTTGCCGGTCCGGATGTCCTCTTCTTGCCGGATAGGAGGAAGACTTTGGAGCACCGGATTATGGATCGCCAACCCCCGCTTGGGTTGGATGAAGATCTTGGAGCCAGGACGGATCGGTGATACCTGGATGGTGAAGACAAGGTAGGAAGATCTTCAGGGGCTTAGTGTTAGGTTTATTTAAGGGGGGTTTGGGTTAGATTAGGGGTATGTGGGTGGTGGGTTGTAATGTTGGGGGGGGGGTATTGTATTTATTCTTTTACAGGCAAAAGAGCTGAAATCCTTGGGGCATGCCCCGCAAAGGGCCCTGTTCAGGGCTGGTAAGGTAAAAGAGCTTGTAACTTTTTTAATTTAGAATAGGGTAGGGAATTTTTTATTTTGGGGGGCTTTGTTATTTTATTAGGGGGCTTAGAGTAGGTGTAATTAGTTTAAAATTGTTGTAATATTTTTCTTATGTTTGTAAATATTTTTTTATTTTCTGTAACTTAGTTCTTTTTTTATTTTTTGTACTTTAGCTAGTTTATTTAATTGTATTTATTTGTAGGAATTGTGTTTAATTTATTTATTGATAGTGTAGTGTTAGGTTAATTGTAGGTAATTGTAGGTAGTTTATTTAATTATTTTATTGATAGTCTAGTGTTAGGTTTAATTATAACTTAGGTTAGGATTTATTTTACAGGTAAATTTGTTATTATTTTAACTAGGTAACTATTAAATAGTTCTTAACTATTTAATAGCTATTGTACCTGGTTAAAATAATTACAAAGTTGCCTGTAAAATAAATATTAATCCTAAAATAGCTATAATATAATTATAATTTATATTGTAGCTATATTAGGATTTATTTTACAGGTAAGTATTTAGCTTTAAATAGGAATAAGTTATTTAATAAGAGTTAATTTATTTCGTTAGATAAAAATTATATTTAACTTAGGGGGGTGTTAGTGTTAGGGTTAGACTTAGCTTTAGGGGTTAATCCATTTATTAGAATAGCGGTGAGCTCCGATCGGAAGTTTAGGGGTTAATAATTGAAGGTAGGTGTCGGCGATGTTAGGGAGGGCAGATTAGGGGTTAATACTATTTATGATAGGGTTAGTGAGGCGGATTAGGGGTTAATAACTTTATTATAGTAGCGGTGCGGTCCGCTCGGCAGATTAGGGGTTAATAAGTGTAGGCAGGTGTCGGCGACGTTGAGGGGGGCAGATTAGGGGTTAATAAATATAATATAGGGGTCGGCGGTGTTAGGGGTAGCAGATTAGGGGTACATAGGGATAACGTAGGTGGCGGCGATTTGCGGTCGGAAGATTAGGGGTTAATTATTTTAAGTAGCTTGCGGCGACGTTGTGGGGGGCAAGTTAGGGGTTAAGAAATATAATATAGGGGTCGGCGGGGTTAGGGGCAGCAGATTAGGGGTACATAAGTATAACGTAGGTGGCGGTCGGCAGATTAGGGGTTAAAATTTTTAATCGAGTGGCGGCGATGTGGGGGGACCTCGGTTTAGGGGTACATAGGTAGTTTATGGGTGTTAGTGTACTTTAGGGTACAGTAGTTAAGAGCTTTATAAACCGGCGTTAGCCAGAAAGCTCTTAACTCCTGCTATTTTCAGGCGGCTGGAATCTTGTCGTTAGAGCTCTAACGCTCACTGCAGAAACGACTCTAAATACCAGCGTTAGAAAGATCCCATTGAAAAGATAGGCTACGCAAATGGCGTAGGGGGATCTGCGGTATGGAAAAGTCGCGGCTGAAAAGTGAGCGTTAGACCCTTTAATCACTGACTCCAAATACCAGCGGGCGCCCAAAACCAGCGTTAGGAGCCTCTAACGCTGGTTTTGACGGCTACCGCCGAACTCTAAATCTAGGCCTATATGTGTATATATGTCTAAATATGTGTTTGTGTGTATGTATGTCTATATATGTGTATACCTGTGTATTTATGTGTTTATGTTTTTAAATATAACAACATACATTCGAGAAGCTCTATCAATTAAAAGTTCCAAGGATTTTGCTATTATCTTAGGTCCTCTAAGATGGTTTAAGGAATCCATCATAAAATGTAAACTCTTTTCATGTGATATCTTACATTAAATACAAGGTTATATCTCGGGAGACCTTACAAGTACAATAGAGATCACTACTAATTTATTGTGGGAGGAAAGAAAAAAAAGGGGGGGGGATTACCCAACATCAGCCCCTCATCAATACTCACCTTTCTTCTTTCTCCATCCTCATTCCCCAATGTCATATTTTTCCTCTATTATCTTCTTCCTCTTCTATCCCTTTTTACTGCTTACTTTCCCTTTCCCCTACATTTTTCCTTTCTCCATTTTTCCCCATATGTATATTTCATATCTCTAACACTTCTCACCTCAGATTATATAGTCCTAGCTGCTTTCCACAAAAATCATTAATTTCCAAATAGCTAATTCCTCTTCATTATTGCCTAAAAAGCCTGCCACTAATCCAGACATTAGGCAATAATATTTTATTTCATTTATTATTACTTTGTACTGAGGAATTTAAGTCTTCCAGAACCTTGCAATGCAAGTGCGTACTGCAGTACAAATTAGTGAAATAAATTTATTTGAATGTTTTCTCAACCCCATAGATGGAAAGTGTGGGGTTGGACGGAAATCCCGTTCTAAAATATCACTAATAAATTTTGAAGTCTCTTCCCAAATATGGCCAATACTAGGACAGGTCCTCCACATGTGAAAGTATGTACCTGTTTCACCACTACCCCTGAAACAGCTAGGCTGTATAGTTTTGTTCATGTGATGAAGTCTAGTAGTACTCAAATACCAACAGTAAACAACTTTCAAATAGTTTTCCTTAAGGTTAGCATTATAGGAAAAGGCTTCCCCTTTATGTAAACCAACAATCCATTTTGTCTTCAAATTTGATATTTATAAGTTCCCATTAAACCATAACATTTAGCTTATGTTGACAATTGAAGGAATATGAAACCCAATTTTTTTATTTTATGATTCAGATAGAACATGCAATTTTAAGCAACTTTCTGATTTACTCCTATTATAATTTTTTTCTGCATTCTCTTGGTATCTTTATTTGAAAATGTAGAAATGTAAGCTTAGAAGCTGGGCCATTTTTGGTTCAGCACCTGGATAGCGCTTGCTGATTGGTGGCTAAATGTAGCCATTATCCTACCATAAAAGGTTATATTATATTTACTCTATTTTTATATTTATTTTCTAAGCTTAGCCAACAAATATAATATTACAAATATAATATATATAAAGTACTACAATGTTCTTAAATGGAAATTCCCAAATATGTAATGGCCTTACTTGCCCATTTCTTTCATATAGTTGGCAAGAGTCCATTAGCTAGTGACGTATGGGATATACAATCCTACCAGGAGGGGCAAAGTTTCCCAAACCTCAAAATGCCTATAAATACACCCGTCACCACACCCACAATTCAGTTTTACAAACTTTGCCTCCTATGGAGGTGTTCAAGTAAGTTTGTGCTAAGATTTCTACGTTGATATGCGCTTCTCAGCATTTTAAAGCCCGATTCCTCTCAGAGTACAGTGAATGTCTGTCAGGGTATTCACTATTACAATCCTGTCCCTTTAATTCTGAATCCTCTTTTCCTATTTAAGGCCCCTCCTCTCTATGCTCCTCGCTTGGTAATTTGAATCAGTTACTTTATGTGACTCCTCTCTGAAGACACCTAGCCCTTTCCTCAATCTGTGGGGATTTCTTACTTGTTGCTTTGAAACTTTGCAGCCTACATTAATCCTTCATTGCTGTGTGCCGGTGTGCCTATTCTATTACTCGCAGTTTCTTAGGAACCAAAGGAGCTGCTTTCAATTCCCTAACTGTTACACCGGGTGGCTGTGACGTCACACCCGGCATCTCAGCGTGTCTGCAGCGCGTGTACCGCGCTGTGTCCTCTCTACAAACAAGCATTCAGGATACCGTAAGGTTTTCATCTGGCTCTGACTTAGCCTTCCAAATAACCATCAGGAATTGGTCTGTATATTTTATTACTCTATTTGGATATCATTATGTCTCTCAAGTAAGCAAACTACCTATGCTCTGTATTCAATGACTGTTACTATCACTAAAATGCAGGATTAACTTCAACTGCCTGTCACAATGCTTACTCTGTTTGAACTGCTGTTTGATTAACATCATTTGCTGTGACCACCTTGAACCTAACTAAGTGACTTATCGTTTGTTACTATCTTATCCTTGCATAAACTATATATGATAACATACTCCAAAATATCATTCTAACTACATATGATATTCCCTGAAGTGCTGAATTCCTAACAAATACATTTTGGCCTAATTACAATATCTCTTTGTACTACATCTGTTTGTATTACATTCCATTTCACTACCTACTCTATCTATAGATACTCCTCCTATCTGTTGATATACAGGCATCCTGTAACCTGGTTGCGTGACAGCTCCGTTTTCACTCTGTACCCTGCAGTAGTGACCCTCAGTTCAATGAGCAAAACCGGATTCCTGTAAGTTAAATCTGTGTGAATCCAAGGTTTGGTGTGAGGCTGAGTGGTCCTACTATAGCGGATACTAGGTACCTAAACTTATTTACCACCTGTTCTAACACATAATTTTACAGAACATAACATATTACCAAGCCTAAAAATAAAAGTACCTCTATCCACTATCATGGAGTTGAGTGAGCTTTCCAATAGAGTGGGTTCTCTAGCACAAAGTATGGATAGTATGTTACAGGGTTTAAGAGAGATACAAATTGAGAACCAGAATATTAGAAAATTTATTAATGAGCATATGACAACTAAACCTTCCACTTCTGAGATTACACCGGAGCCTGTTGTAAGTCCGCCAGAGAAATTCTCTGGGGACAGGTCCATGTTCAGAGACTTTAGAAATTCTTGCACTCTTATGTTCACTTTGAAACCTAGGTCTTATCCTACTGACAGAATTAAAGTTTTGACTGTGATTTCTTTTTTGCGTGGAGAAGTTAAATCTTGGGCCAACACTTTCTATGAGACTGATGATCCCATATTAAATTCTCTTGATTCTTTTTTTTCTGCGATGTCCCTTTTATATGAGGATCATAACAAGCAGAATACTGCTGAAACAGCTTTGAGATCCTTACGCCAAGGGAAAAGGATGGTAGAGGAATACATAACAGACTTTAAAAGATGGGCTCCTGACACTTTATGGAACAACCCAGCTCTGAAAAATCAATTTCGCTTGGGCCTCAGTGACTCATTAAAAGATGAACTTGCTAGAGGTATCATTCCAGATGTTCTTGAGGATCTCATGACGTTATGTATTGGTTTTGACCGGAGACTCAGGGAAAGGAAATATGAAAAATCCGCAACTGACATCACTCCTAAGAAATACACTCACTATCATATAAATCTTCCTACCCATGCTACCAAGAATGTTGATGAACCCATGGATGTTGCTGTGATTAGAGGCCCTTTAAAGCCTGAAGAGAAAGCCAGACGCAAACTGCTTAATTTGTGCCTCTATTGTGCCGAAAAGGATCATGGCGTAAGGGATTGCCCATCTCTCCTTCGTCAAAAGAAGGGTAAGAGAGTGAGATTTAAGCACAATGTTAATATGGTTAATAATAAATTGCTTCATTTATCAATCCCTCTCTCGTTGCAGTGGGATCAGCAGAAGATAGACGTACAGGCCGTAATTGACTCTGGAGCATCTGGGAATTTCATAGATTTAGTTTTTGTTGATAAGCACAAAATACCACTAATAAAAAAGAGTGTTGCACTAGCCATCCGTTTGGTTGATGGATCATTTTTTAGTTCTGGTCCTATTTCACACCATACAGTTCCACTTAAGGTTACCTCAGACTCAGGGCATACTGAGTTAATATCTTTTGATGTTTTACCAAGTTCTGTCTACCCAATGATACTCGGTATTCAGTGGTTGTCTATGCATAACCCCACTATTTCTTGGACAGACTCTACTGTAGTTTTTGATTCTCAGTACTGCAAGCAATTCTGCACTGATTCTCATACACTTTGTCATATTAATGTAGAGACATTACCAGATTGCTACAAAGAATATGCTGATGTTTTTGATAAGGTTGAGGCAGCCACACTTCCACCACATAGGAAGTATGACTGCCCTATTGATCTCATTCCTAACTGCACCATTCCATATGGTCATATATATCCCTTATCCCAACCTGAACTAGCACACCTTAAGGAATATCTAGACGAAAACTTGAAAAAAGGGTTTATACGTCCATCCACTTCCTCTGCAGGTGCTGCTATGTTTTTTGTGAAAAATAAAGATGGCAGTTTACGCCCCATTATAGATTACAGACAACTGAATAAATGTACTAAGAAAAACAGATATCCCCTGCCTCTCATTCCTGAACTAATTGAGCGCCTTCAGGGTGCCACCATCTACACCAAGCTCGATCTTAGGGGTGCTTACAATTTAATCAGGATGAGAGCAGGGGATGAGTGGTTAACGGCTTTCCGTACACGATACGGACTTTACGAATACACAGTAATGCCGTTTGGGCTCTGCAACGCCCCAGCCACTTTTCAGTGCTTCATAAATGATGTTTTTCACGACCTTCTGGATGTATGTATTGTTATCTATCTAGATGACATTCTTGTCTATTCAGACACTTTTGAAAATCATTTAAAACATGTAAAACTAGTTCTATCTCGTTTAAGACAACATCATCTCTACGCTAAACTAGAGAAATGTATATTTAATACTAACTCTATTTCATTTCTGGGTTACTGTATCTCTCCTACTGGGATTACTATGGAGACCAGTAAAGTAGAAGCTATACTTAAATGGCCTGTACCCTCATGTAAAAAAGATGTCCAGAGGTTTCTTGGTTTTGCGAATTTTTATAGAAAATTCATTAAAGATTTCTCACATATTGTCAAACCATTAACAACTTTAACTAAGAAACATATCAGGTTTTCATGGGATAGTAAAGCTCAGGACTCTTTCACTACTCTCAAGAATAAATTTACTTCAGCCCCTATTTTGCAATTCCCAGATCCCAGTTGTCATTTTACGCTTGAGGTTGATGCTTCTGAATTTGCAATAGGGGCTGTTCTATCTCAAAGGGCCTCTCAAGAAAAGCCATTACATCCTGTTGCATTCTACTCTCGTGTCATGAGCTCAGCTGAGATAAACTATGGTATTGGTGATAAGGAATTGCTTGCCATCAAATCCGCATTGGAATTCTGGAGGCATATCTTGGAAGGTACAAAATTTCCAATTACTATTTACACAGACCATCGTAATTTAGAGTATTTAAAGTCAAACAAGACCCTGACTTCTCGTCAAGTCCGCTGGAGCCTCTTCTTTTCACGTTTTGATTATGTGATCACCTATCGTCCAGGTTCTAAGAACCTTAAGGCAGATACCCTCTCTCGTATACCTCCTAAGCCACAAGATCATTTGACACCTGCCTCAGTGATACCTGCGGACAGAATCATTTGTTTAACAAACGATTTCTTGGAGACCCTAAAGCTGCAACAGAAGGAGGATTCATTAATAACACACCTCAATTTAAATAAACATTCTGATGAACTGTTCTATCATCATGACCAGCTATATGTACCCAAGGATCTCAGGAATCAACTTTTAGCAGCAGCTCATGATTCCTCTTTAGCAGGTCATCCTGGAGTACATAGGACTCTTCATATCCTCTCAAGGAATTATTGGTGGCCCAAAATGTCTGATACAATCAAGCAATACATCAAAACATGTTTACTTTGCACTACTAAAAAACATCAACATACACGTCCCTACGGATACCTTCTATCTCTTCCAATACCTGAAAGACCTTGGGCAGATATTGCCATGGACTTTATTGTCGATCTGCCACCTTCTGCTAACTTCAACACTATCATGGTCATTGTTGATCTTTTTTCTAAAATGGCCCATTTCCTGCCACATAGAGGTCTACCCACAGCTCAAGAAACAGCTACTCTTTTCATAGATCATATTGTCAAATTACATGGTCTACCAAATTCCATTACTAGTGACATAGGTTCTCAGTTTACCTCTAGATTTTGGGAACATCTTTGTAAATCCCTCAACATCTCCAGGAGGTTAAGTACAGCTTTTCATCCACAAACCAATGGGCAGACTGAGAGAACAAATCAAGCCCTGGAACAGTATCTCCGTTGTTACTGTTCTCTAGAACAAGATAACTGGCATTCTCTCCTTTCCACTGCTGAATTTGCTCATAATAACATGCTCAACTCCTCCACTAAAATGTCTCCATTTTTCCTTAACTACGGTTTTCATCCTTCTTATGACATTCAGACTCCAAAAAATTCTCCTATACCCGTTGTTAATGATAAAATCAATACCCTAGTGAAAGGTTTCGCCACCGTTAAACAACTACTACTCGATGCTAAAAAAGCTCAAAAACATTACTACGATCTACGACGTTCTAAACCTCCTGAATATAAGGTGGGAGATAAAGTTTGGTTAAGCACGAAGAATATAAGATTACAAGTTCCTTCCAAAAAGCTCGCTTCACTTTACTTGGGTCCCTTTGAAATTATGAATGTTGTTAATGTGAATGCAGTCACTCTTCAACTACCTTCTTCCATGAGAATTCATCCAACATTTCATGTCTCACTCCTTAAACCCTATGCTTCCATCAGGGCTACATCTTCGATGGATACTTCTTTAACTCATGTGACAGATGAGAAGGAGTACGAGATTGATTCTATTCAAGATTCTCGATACTTTCGAAACCACCTTCAGTATTTGGTCAGTTGGAAGGGTTATGGACCTGAAGAAGACTCTTGGGAGCCTGCTACTAATGTTATGGCTCCACGCTTGGTTTCCTTGTTCCATAGGAGGAATCCACACCGTCCAGGTCCTTGATCCGCTGAGCGGCTCCTTGAGGGGGGTGTCCTGTCAGGGTATTCACTATTACAATCCTGTCCCTTTAATTCTGAATCCTCTTTTCCTATTTAAGGCCCCTCCTCTCTATGCTCCTCGCTTGGTAATTTGAATCAGTTACTTTATGTGACTCCTCTCTGAAGACACCTAGCCCTTTCCTCAATCTGTGGGGATTTCTTACTTGTTGCTTTGAAACTTTGCAGCCTACATTAATCCTTCATTGCTGTGTGCCGGTGTGCCTATTCTATTACTCGCAGTTTCTTAGGAACCAAAGGAGCTGCTTTCAATTCCCTAACTGTTACACCGGGTGGCTGTGACGTCACACCCGGCATCTCAGCGTGTCTGCAGCGCGTGTACCGCGCTGTGTCCTCTCTACAAACAAGCATTCAGGATACCGTAAGGTTTTCATCTGGCTCTGACTTAGCCTTCCAAATAACCATCAGGAATTGGTCTGTATATTTTATTACTCTATTTGGATATCATTATGTCTCTCAAGTAAGCAAACTACCTATGCTCTGTATTCAATGACTGTTACTATCACTAAAATGCAGGATTAACTTCAACTGCCTGTCACAATGCTTACTCTGTTTGAACTGCTGTTTGATTAACATCATTTGCTGTGACCACCTTGAACCTAACTAAGTGACTTATCGTTTGTTACTATCTTATCCTTGCATAAACTATATATGATAACATACTCCAAAATATCATTCTAACTACATATGATATTCCCTGAAGTGCTGAATTCCTAACAAATACATTTTGGCCTAATTACAATATCTCTTTGTACTACATCTGTTTGTATTACATTCCATTTCACTACCTACTCTATCTATAGATACTCCTCCTATCTGTTGATATACAGGCATCCTGTAACCTGGTTGCGTGACAGCTCCGTTTTCACTCTGTACCCTGCAGTAGTGACCCTCAGTTCAATGAGTAAAACCGGATTCCTGTAAGTTAAATCTGTGTGAATCCAAGGTTTGGTGTGAGGCTGAGTGGTCCTACTATAGCGGATACTAGGTACCTAAACTTATTTACCACCTGTTCTAACACATAATTTTACAGAACATAACAATGTCAGAGGGATGTGAAGGGAGTATCACCTATTGAATGCAATGGTTTTCCTCACGGGAGATCTATTTCATAGGTTCTCTGTTATCGGTCGTAGAGATTCATCTCCTACCTCCCTTTTCAGATCGACGATATACTCTCATATTCCATTACCTCTACTGATAACCGTTTCAGTACTGGTTTGGCTATCTGCTATATGTGGATGGGTGTCTTTTAGTAAGTATGTTTTCATTACTTAAGACACTCTGAGCTATGGTTTGGCACTTTATGTATTTATATAAAGTTCTAAATATATGTATTGTACTTATATTTGCCATGATTCAGGTTTTCAGTATATTTCCTTTTGCAGACTGTCAATTTCATTTCTAGGAAATGCATTTCTTAGGAAAATGTATTTCTTACCTGGGGTATAGTTTTTTTTTTTTCAATTGACTGTCATTTTAAATTCGCAGGCAGAATTAGGCTTGCGAGGGCGCAAAATGCCAAAGTATATTGTGTCATTTTTGGCGCAAGATTTTTTGGCGCAAAGTTACGTTCAATGATGCAAATTTGCCACTTCTGGCATCTTAGTTGATGCCGAATCCTTTCACAAGATTGTGTCTTTAATGACGCGAGTGTGTCATTTACGGATGTTGTTAGCGCCAAATTTTTTTTCCTGTTTGTGTTGTGCATCATACTTGGCGCCAAATATTTTCATTATTTAAAACCCCATTCCTATATGCCTCTTGCCTTTTTTCTCTATCAGAGGGCTATGCTGTTTGCATTTTTTTCCCATTCCTGAAACTGCCATATAAGGAAATTGATAATTTTGCTTTATATGTTTTTTTGTTTTGTTTTTTTTTCTCTTACATTTTCAAGATGTCTCAATCTGATCCTGTCTCAGAAATCACTGTTGGAACCCTGCTGCATGATAACAGTTCTACCAAAGCTAAGTGCATTTGTTGTAAACTTGTGGAGATTATATCTCCAGCTGTGGTTTGTAATAGTTGTCATGATAAACTTTTACATGCAGATAGTGTGTCCATCAGTAATAGTGCATTACCTGTTGCTGTTCCTTCAACATCTAATGTACAAGATATACCTGTGAATTTAAAATAATTTATTGCTGATTCTAATTAGAAGGCTTTGTCTGCCATCCCGCCTTCTAATAAACGTAAAAGGTCTTTTAAAACTTCTCATAAAGTTGATGAAATTTCAAATGACTGACAACATACTGAATTATCCTCCTCTGATGAGGATCTATCTGATTCAGAAGATCCTCAGATATTGACACTGAAAAATCTACTTATTTATTTAAAATGGAGTATATTCGTTCTTTGTTAAAAGAAGTGTTGATTACATTGGATATTGAGGAAACTAGTCCTCTTGATATTAAAACTAGTAAACGTTTAAATTCTGTTTATAACCGTCCTGTGGTTACTCCAGAGGTTTTTCCAGTTCCTAATGCTATTTCTGATATGATTTCTAAGGAATGGAATAGGCCTGGTACTTCTTTTATTCCTTCTTCAAGGTTTAAAAAATTGTATCCTTTGCCAGCAGTTACATTGGAGTTTTGGGAAAAGATCCCCAAAGTTGATGGGGCTATCTCTAATCTTGCTAAATGTACTATTTTTCCTATGAAAGATAGTACTTCTTTTAAAGATCCTTTAGATAGGAAACTTGAATCTTATCTAAGGGAAGCCTATTTATATTCGGGTCATCTTCTCAGGCCTGCAATTTCTTTGGCTGATGTTGCAGCTGCATCAACATGCTAATCATTTTATTTGTGATGCCATTTTTGATATCATCAAAATTGATGTTAAATCTATGTCTTTAGCTATTTTAGCTAGAAGAGCTTTGTGGCTTAAATCTTGGAATGCTGACATGACTTCTAAGTCCAGATTGCTATCTCTTTCTTTCCAAGGTAATAAGTTATTTGGTTTTCAGTTGGATTCGATTATTTCAACTATCACTGGGGGAAGGGAGTTTTTTTGCCTCAGGATAAAAGACCTAAGGGTAAATCTAAAGCTTCTAACCATTTTTGTTCCTTTCGACAAAATAAGGAACAGAAACCTAATCCTTCCCCCAAGGAATCTGTTTCCAATTGGAAACCTTTTTCAAATTGGAATAAATCCAAGCCATTTAAGAAACCAAAGCCAGCCCCCAAGTCCGCATGAAGGTGCGGCCCTCATTCCAGCTCAACTGGTAGGGGGCAGATTAAGATTTTTCAAGGATGTTTGGACAAATTCTGTCCAAAATCAATGGATTCTGAGTATTTTCTCTCAGGGGTACCGAATAGGATTTAGAGTAAGACCTCCTGTGAGAAGATATTTTCTCTCACGCATCCCAGCAAATCCAGTAAAGGCTTAGGCTTTCCTGAAGTGTGTTTCAGACCTGGAGTTTTCAGGGGTAATCATGCCAGTTCCGTTTCAGGAACAGGGCCTGGGGTTTTATTCAAATCTATTCATTGTCCCAAAGAAAGAAAATTCATTCAGACCAGTTCTGGATCTGAAAATTTTGAATCGTTATGTAAGAGTACCAACTTTCAAAATGGTGACTATAAGGACTATTCTGCCTTTTGTTTAGCATGGGCATTATATGTCCACAATAGACTTACAGGATGCATAATTTCATATTCCGATTCATCCAGATCATTATCAGTTTCTGAGATTCCCTGTTCTAGACAAGCATTACCAATTTGTTGCTCTTCCTTTTGGCCTAGCGACAGCTCCAAGAATCTTTTTAAAGGTTCTCGGTGCCTTACTCTCTGCAATCATAGAGCGGGGTATTCCAGTGTTTCCTTATTTGGATGAACGATCTTCTTTCTGCTAAAAAACAGTGGCCACTATTCTATACTTATCTTACTTGACCTGTCTGCTGCCTTTGACACTGTTGACCATCCCCTCCTCCTATGGACTCTCAGCTCCCTTGGGCTCTGTGACATTGTCCTCTCCTGGATCCACTCTTATCTCTCTAATAGGTCCTTTTCTGTCTCATTTTCTGATGACTCATCCTCTCCATTGCCTCTGTCTGTTGAAGTACCTCAAGGCTCTGTTCTAGGCCCTCTACTCTTATCTATTTATACTTCCTCACTGGGTAAACTTATTAGTAGCCATGGCTTCAACTATCACCTCTATGCTGATGATACTCAGATCTACCTATCCACCCCTGCACTCTCTCCTTCTGTCCTTTCCCACATCAGCGACTGCTTATCTGGCATTTCTTCCTGGATGGCCTCTCACCACCTAAAATCAACATGTCCAAAACCGAGCTTCTTCTAATTCCCCCAACTAATTCTACTCCAGTTTCTAACTTTACTATCACTGTCGGTGACACCACTATCTCCCCATCACCCCAAGTCTGCTGCCTAGGAGTTACACTTGACTCCAATCTGTCCTTCATACCCCACATCCAATCGCTCTCTTCATCCTGTCGCAACCACCTACGCAATATCTCCAAAATTTGTCCTTTTCTGAATGCTGAAACTACTAAACAGCTAATCCATTCCCTAGTAATTTCCCGGCTTGACTACTGTAACAACCTACTAACTGGCCTTCCTCTCTCCCGCCTCTCCCCCCTTCAATGCATCCTAAATGCCTCTGCTAGGCTAATCCATCTCTCCCAATGCTCTGTATCTGCCGCACCCCTCTGTGAGTCCCTTCACTGGCTCCCCATTCACAGCAGAATTAAATTCAAAATTCTCACTCTGACCTACAAAGCCCTTACCAATGCAGCCCCCCCATACCTGTCCTCACTCATCAACAAATATACTCCAGCTCATCCCCTAAGATCCAACAATGATCTACTCCTTGCCTCTTCTACCATCACCTCCTCTCATGCTAGACTACAGGACGGTGCGGCACCAACCCTCTGGAACGCACTTCCTCAAGCTGTCAGACTTTCCCCCAACCTCTCCTCCTTTAAATGCTCCCTAAAGACCTTCTTGTTCAGGGAAGCCTATAACCAAATCAGTAACTAATGAATTCCACTTGCCTAATAGTTGCCGTCATCTAACTTCACACTAACATCATTCCCACCTTTGCAGTCCCCACCTCCTGTTTCTCACCCTCCTACCCATTTAGATTGTAAGTTCCCACGGGAACAGGGCTCCCAATTCCTCCTGTATTTGTTTGTTAAATTTTGTCTGGTGTCTCATATTGTACTGTCCTTTTTTTTTTTTATTAAATATTTTTTATTGAGGTTTTGCTTAACAGACAAGTGGCAATTATCACCTTACAACATCAAAAATACAAATAATATTGAAGAAAATACTTTGACAGCAATAAGACAGACATTAGGTAGGCTTATGAAACCTCTGTTTTCATTAATATAGCATATAGTACTGACTAATTAGAAGGCCACTCATAGGCCCTTTGGACTGGAAAAGTGAAAAGCAACTGATAGCCGTATGGGTAACCTCTTATAGGCTTTAAAATTGAGTATGATGTATGGGGGGAAGGGAGTTTCAGCGGGCAAGCGCCGCTCGTTAGATAAAGGGGAGAATAGGGGGGGCAGAACGATATATAAAACAAAAAGAATAACGTAAGGATTGCGGTTAAGCATCTAAAGTTATTGTCTTGAAGGTAGTTTTAAGGTGACATACCAATGTGAGCAATATAATACTGGGTGCCGTGAGACTTATGGGTATAAAGATGGGAATATTCCACCAGCGAAGTAATGTTGGAAATACCAGTTGATGTTGTCTAAAGGAGTTATTCAACATAGTATTAAGGTAAATCCAGGACATAACTAAATATTAAATACTCAGGCCACAGAGCATATTAGGTAAAGATAAATATATCATATTCTGACTGCTGATCTAGGAAGGGAAGGGGAACTTCATTGTAGTTGGTAGTACTAGCTGAGAGGTAAATAGATGGCGTGAGGCATAATTGGGTCAACAGAGTGATTTACAAAAGTCTCTGCAGAAAGACATGACTGCTATAGTATAAAATTGGGGATAGACACATTATCAAGCAATAAGTCAAGTACAAAAATAGCACACCAGTGATAGATAGCTTAGTCATTTAGGGACCTAAAAGTTTATAAAACAACTCTTATCATAATAAATAATACTCTAAACCTGTATCTAACGAAGATTTGTAAAAGTTTTCTTAAATTACACCTTAAGAAGAATAATTTTGCTAGACTTTAGCACCATTTAACAGGACCGGTATATCTATACTTAGATGTTTGTTACCTTTTCCCCTAGGCTACTGTCAGGCAGAGTAAGCTGTAGTGTGATAAATAAGTTGAATAAAACTTAGGTGTTTTGTCATCATAGGTAGAGGGTATCAATAAATAGCTACTATAACATATGGTGCAGCATATCAGGAGGACTAGTACACATAATGCTAGGATGTTTGAAATCTGTCATGTACTCTCTGCATAAGATCAGGTCCAGTAGGCATAAACATGTGATATTAACTCTATTGGGGGAATACCCTGCAAGTACATAAAAGGTAGCGTCTTAAGAAGACTGGACCTCACATACATATGTAGGATATACTAGAGATTAATGTAGATGGTAAGGTGATTCACCATTATAAATCTTTAGGATCAATATAACCAATTAAAATATAAAATTGAAGTGGACCTAAGAAAAAAAACAAAAAACCTACAAACATCAACAGTAAACAAGCTTGCGTATAATAAGCAGCAATATAGGATGGTTGCCTGCATCAAAATTGCTATAACCTGACATTACTGTGATACTACCCATATAAGCCTAATATACAAATAATGACTGCAACAGGAGTTCCATCATGTGTACTTCATAGTATGATAAGGGTTTTATAATTAAATATTCGCTTCTCAGGATAGAAAAGTATATAAAGGGTGTTTCAAATTCTAAGCAACCCAGGAATGCTACTTTCTGTCTATCCCTTATATCTGGTATAACGCAAAATAATAGGGCAAACACAAACATCTCATGGTATAATAAAGTATAAAAAGGTGGGAATATAAGCATTTCAAGCTAAAATAGTTTGTGGATACCTAGCCTATTACAATCTATGGGGGCATAAGCTATGTAGTGCAAGTAAAGAAACTCATTGCATAGGACCTTCTGTTTATATACCAGCCATAATTATAAGTAAGTATGCTACTATGTCAAGCAATGGGGTCGTCATTTACATGCATGTAATAGGGATTCACAATGTAGTCGAACAGAATGTATATGACCCGTATCAGAAAGGCAGAAATTTCAAAGCTTCAGTAATTTGTACTGTCCTTTTTATCTTTGTTATCTATGAACACCGCTGTGGAATCTGTTGGCGCTTTATAAATAAAGAATAATAATATCTTGGTACTAGCTCAGTCTTTATGTTCTGCAGATTCTCACATGAATCAACTAGTGCTGTTTCTTCGAAAACATGGTTGGAGGATCAATTTACCAAAATTTTATTTGATTCCTCAGAAAAGGGTCACCTTTTTAGGTTTCCTGATAGATTCAGTGTCGATGACTCTGTCTCTAACAGACAAGAGAAGTTTAAAATTGGTTGCAGCCTGTCGGAACCTTCAGTCTCAGTTATTCCCTTCAGTAGCTATGTGCATGGAAGTTTTAGGTCTCATGACTGCAGCATCGGACGTGATCCCCTTTGCTCGTTTTCATATGAGACCTCTCCAGCTTTGTATGATTAACCAATGGTGCAGGGATTATACAATGATATCACAATTAATATCCTTAAATCCCAATTTTCGACTATCTCTGACTTGGTGGTTAGATCACCATCGTATAGTTCTAGGGGCCTCTTTTGTTCGTCAAACCTGGACTGTGATCACAACAGATCTTGTCTTTCAGGTTGGGGGAGCTGTTTGGGGATCTCTGACAGGACAAGGGGTTTAGAAATCAGAGGCGAGATTACCAATCAATATTTTGGAATTTCAGGGCTCTTCAGATTTGGCCTCTGTTGAAGAAAAAAACGTTTATTTGTTTTCAGACAGACAATATCACAACTGTGGCATATGTCAATCATCAGGGTGGGACTCACAGTCCCCAAGCTATGAAAGAAGTATCCCGGATACTTGCTTGGGTGGAATCCAGCTCTTGTCTAATTTCTGCGGTTCATATCCCAGGTATAGACAATTGGGAAGCGGATTATTTCAGCCGTCAGACTTTACATCCGGGGGAATGGTCCCTCCATCCAGATGTGTTTTCTCAGGTTGTTCAGGTGCAGGGTGTTCCAGAAATAGATCTGATGGCTTCCCATATAAATAAGAAACTTCCCAGGTACCTGTCCAGGTCCAGGGATCCTCAGGCGGAAGCAGTGGATGCGTTGACACTTCCTTGGTGTTATCAACCTGCTTATATTTTCCAGCCTCTAGTTCTTCTTCCAAGAGTGATCTCGAAAATCATCATGGAGCAATCGTTTGTGCTGCTGGTGGCTCCAGCATGGCCTCACAGGTTTTGGTATGCGGATCTTGTTCGGATGTCCAGTTGTCAACCTTGGCCACTTCCATTAAGGCCGGACCTTCTGTCTCAAGGTCCGTTTTTCCATCAGGATCTCAAATCATTAAATTTGAAGGTATGGAAATTGAATGCTTAGTGCTTAGTCATAGAGGTTTCTCTGATTCTGTGATTAATACTATGTTGCAGGCTCATAAATCTGTTTCAAGAAAGATTTATTATCGAGTTTGGAAGACTTACATTTCATGGTGTTCCTCTCATAAATTCTCTTGGCATTCTTTTAGAATTCCTAGAATTTTACAGTTTCTTGAGGATGGTTTGGGTAAGGGTTTGTCTGCAAGTTCCTTGAAGGGACAACTCTCTGCTCTTTCTGTTTTATTTCACAGAAAGATTGCTAAGCTTCCTGATATTCACTGTTTTGTTTAGGCTTTGGTTCGTATCAAGCCTGTCATTAAATCAATCTCTCCTCCTTAGAGTCTTAATTTGGTTTTGAAGGCTTTACAGGCTCCTCCATTTGAGCCTATGCATTCTTTGGACATTAAATTACTTTCTTGGAAAGTGTTGTTTCTTTTGGCCATCTCTTCTGATAGAAGAGTTTCTGAATCATCTGCTCTCTCTTGTGAATCTCCTTTTCTGATTTTTCATCAGGATAAGGCAGTTTTGTGGACTTCGTTTAAAATTCTTACCTAAGGTTGTGAATTCTAACAACATTAATAGAGAAATTGTTGTCCCTTCCTTGTGTCCTAATCCTAAGAATTCTTTGGAGAGATCTTTACATTCTTTGGATGTGGTGAGAGCTCTGAAATATTATGTTGAAGCTACTAAATATTTCAGGAAGACTTCATGTCTATTTGTTATCTTTTCTGGTCCTAGGAAAGGTCAGAAGACTTCTGCCGTTTCCTTGGTATCGTGGTTAAAGCTTTTGATTCATCAAGCTTATTTGGAGTCGGGTCAAGCCCCGCCTCAGAGAATTACAGCTCATTCTACTAGATCAGTCTCCACTTCGTGGGCTTTTAGGAATGAAGCTTCAATTGGTCAGATTTGCAAAGCAGCAACTTGGTCTTCTTTGCATACATTTACTAAATTCTACCGTTTTTATGTATTTGCTTCTTCGGAAGCAGTTTTTGGTAGAAAAGTTCTTCAGGCAGCTGTTTCAGTTTGATTTTTCTGCTTATGTTTTAAGTTTTTTCCTTTCATTTATGAGAATAAATTTATATTTTGGGTTGTGGATTAATTTTCTTCAGCGAAAAATGGCTGTTTTTATTTTATCCCTCCCTCTCTAGTGAGTCTTGTGGGGAGTTCCACATCTTGGGTATTGCTATCCCATATGTCACTAGCTCATGGACTCTTGCCAATTACATTAAAGAAAACATAACCTGATAAATTAATTTCTTTCATATTGGCAAGAGTCCATGAGGCCCACCCTTTCTATGGTGGTTATGATTTTTTTTGTATAAAGCACAATTATTTCCAAATTCCTTTGTTGATGCTTTTTACTCCTTTCTTTATCACCCCACTACATGGCTATTCGTTAAACTGAATTGTGGCTGTGGTGAGGGGTGTATTTATAGGCATTTGAAGTTTGGGAAACTTTGCCCCTCCTGGTAGGATTGTATATCCCATATGTCACTAGCTCATGGACTCTTGTCAATATGAAAGAAATTAATTTATCAGGTAAGTTCTTACATAAACTATGTATTTTAAATTCAAAGTTCAAGGCTAATATTTTTTTGTATGTTCCAATAGCTTCACATTTATCATTGTTAATTTTATAACCAGAAAGAATACCAAATATGTGAATCAGCTGATTGACTTTGGAAGGGATAGAAGAAGCTTTCTAAGTGTGAGAATCACATTGTCTGCAAATAATGCAATGTTGTATTCTTTCTTACCAGTGGTTATGTCCGAAATATTGGGGTCAAGTCTTAATTTCTCCTGTTAAGTGTAGTCAGTCCACGGGTCATCCATTACTTATGGGATTATAACTCCTCCCTAACAGGAAGTGCAAGAGGATCACCCAAGCAGAGCTGCTATATAGCTCCTCCCCTCTACGTCATATCCAGTCATTCTCTTGCACCTAACTAAAGATAGGACGTGTGAGAGGACTGTGGTGTGTTAAACTTAGTTTTTATTTCTTCAATCAAAAGTTTTTTTTTTTAAACGGCACCGGAGTGTGTTGTTTGTTCTCAGGCAGCATTAGAAGAAGAATCTGCCTGAGTTTTCTATGATCTTAGCGGTCGTAACTAAGATCCACTTGCTGTTCTCGGCCATTCTGAGGAGTGAGGTAACTTCAGAACAGGGGATAGCATGCAGGGCCCACCTGCAAGGAGGTATGTGCAGTAAATTATTTTCTAAGGAATGGAATTGACTGAGAAAATACTGCTAATACCGATGTAATGTAAGTGCAGCCTTAAATGCAGTAGTAGCGACTGGTATCAGGCTGATATGTATGTATGTATACTCTGAGGTATTTCTGGGGAATGGAATTTCACTAAGAAAATACTGTCAATATTAAAGTAATATTTGAGCCTGCACTGCAGTGAAAGCGACTAGCAGCAGGCTTATTAATAACACTTCATAATTTTCAGTGGCGACTCTAGGAACAATATATAGGGGGGGGCACATAAGATACCAGAGTCAAAACTGGGGGGGCACTAATAATTTTCGCCACTAATTTATACCACTGAAAAAAAAAAAAAATATATATATATATATATATATATATATAAATAAGATTCCAAAATACCAGAGTAATGCGGTATGCAATGATACATTTTTATTGTTTTAACCTAATACTAAAAAGACAAGCTTTCAAGAGTTTTCCTTTCTCCCTCAGGTATAGTCTCAGACCTGAGAAAGAGAGGAAAACTCTCAAAAGCTTTTCTTTATAGTTTAAAGCAATTTCAGCAAACACCAGGGCTCTATAAATCAGGGTTCTTCAAACTTTTTTTCCCCAAAGACCCAGTGCCATGATACCACATACCTTTGTGACCCTATTTTTGTGTTTGGTCTGAAAACACACACAGACACCCTCATACAACACACATACTACACCTCACCATCACACTACACAGACACACACCACACTCTCCCTCATTCTACACACACACCACACACTTTAATACAGCACCCACACACCACACATTTAATACAGCACACACACCACACACTTACCCTCATCCTACACACACAATCATACAACACACAACCTCATACTACACACACATATATCACAAACACACCACTCACCCTCATACACACCACACACACTCACCCTCACCCTCATACAACACACACACACCACTCACCCTCAACAACACACACCACTCACCCACATACAACACACACACCATTCACCCTCATACAACACACACTCATCCTCATACAAAACACACTCACCCTCATACAACACACACTCACCATACTCATACAACACATACCACACTCACCCTCATACAATACCTACACTACTCTCACCTTCATACCACACACACCACTCTCACCCTCATACCACACACACCACTCTCACCCTCATACCACACACACCACTCTCACCCTCATACCACACACACACACACACCACACTCATACAAAACACACATACCTTCATACTACACACATACCACACACTCACCCTCATACAACACTCACCAGTCACCATACACTCACCCTCATACTACACACACCACACATACCCTCATACTACACACCATACTACACACACCACACACTCACCCTTATACAACATACACACACTCACCCTCATATAACACACACACACATACCTCAGCACACACACTCTCATTCAACACACACAGCACAGCGGTGCAACTGTAGCGGATTCTTGTAAAAATACAGCATGCCCCCTACCATTCAAGCCTTTAAAAACCACCTCTCTGCAATATACAATGTGAAGCAGCACATAGTGAAACCAGGGCAGCATTTCACTATTAGAGTAAGACCTGCAGCTGTATTACATAAACCACCCAGGTATATACCCTGCCATACCCGCAACTTCCCTAAAGGTATATATATTAATATATATATTAATATATATATATACATATTAATATATACATATAAATATATATATATATATACATATTAATATATACATATTAATATAAATATATATATATATATAATATATATATATATATTAATATATATTAATATATATTTTAATATATATATATTAATATATATATATATTAATATATATATATATATACACAAATATATATTAATATATATATATATCAATAAATAACTGTTTAATCCTGTATATTGTGTTGTTAATTTTAATAGTTTTATTTTATTTTTTCAAACGTTTTATTTTACTGAGAGGTTAGATGATTGATGAATATTTTTGTTAACTTATAGGGGTCAATACAATGAAATAAAAATTAATCTATGAAATGCCTGCTTGGCTGCTTCATTTTAGAAAATACCTGAAGAGACACTTTATTTATTCTAGTATGCATACTTAGCATGTTTGTGTCTCTAAAGGCTGCACTGTCTGTACTCCATGTGTTTGTGCAGCAGAAACAAATAGTTACTAGTCATTCATGCTGGTGATTACAATTTACCTCCACAATAGCCATGATCAGGTGATCCTGGCACTGCCTACAGAACATGATGAGTACATACAATATTCATAGGAGATCCCTGTGCTCCATGCTAGACACCACCACTGCTGGGCGCAGATCCCTGCTTGAATCTTTGTACTCCCAGCAGCAGCAGAACTAATTTTTTAAAAACGATGTGATCAGAAAACATTGTGCTGTTCTTCTGAACACCACAATGTTTTCTGATCACATTTTTTATTAAAACATGTGTGAGTGTGATTTTGCGCCGGCGTAACCGCATGTCCCAGTCCCTGAAGCTGCAGCTGTGACACTGCCAGTGCCCCTCACAAGTTCTGATCATCAATCTTAGTACTTACTAGTTATCATCTCACTCCGACCAAAAGGACAACACCGGTCCGGTCCACGAGCAGCCAACCACCGAGTCTGTCACTATGTGTCACATGTCAGCCGCGCGATGCTACCACAGTTATGGCCGTCCTTCCCCCTCTGTCTGCACCCAGTCCCAGACCCTGCCCTCCTACCTATTCTCTCAAACACAAGACACTGTCAATGCATGTGCGGTGTGTCCGTCTTCTCTAGCCTGAGTCTCTGAACTCTACAGCCAGGTCTACTCTGGCCGGGTGGTGGGCGTGACATGTGTTGCTTGCTGGAAAACTACTTAGAGCTATAGCTGCTAAGTGCAATATGGGAAATGTAGTTTACCACAACATCTGAAGGAGCGGCAGCTGAATTAACTTTCTAGTGTACTATAACTAATAGAAAGTTAATTCAACTGCCACTGCTTCAGTGGCTGCAAAAAGTGCCGCCCTTCCTCAAACTGCCACTCTAGGCACCGCCTTGTTGGCCTAGGCAGTAATACATATACGCAGCAAACAGGGGAAAGAAAGTTAAATGGAGAGTAACCGCGGTTATGTATGTCAATCAACTTGAGAGCAGTGTGTTGATCAGCTAGCTCCCAATTCTCAATACATGCAGTGTTTAGAATATTGACAGGATTGTATAACCAGGTCCTGTGAGGTTTCCCTGCCCTAGACTTGGACCGGTGAGACTCGTATTCCACCGCTAAATGCACATGTATTAAAGTGAATATGCAAATACACTAGATATCTAGTAAACAGTATACGCCAAGAGTCCACACCTCATACCTGTGTGCTGCTGGATCCTGAACGACAGTCCGTTGCGGCAATATGTCCGTTTTCCTTCCTATGTATGGAACGTCTAGTTCAGCTTGTATCCAGCTCCTGCGGTAATCCTGAGTGAGCTCTGATGGCTGCGGTGGGTAACTCCTCCTTCTGTTAGCGTCCCTCCAATATGTAGGCCTCACGACAAGAGAGGCTAGAACCCGTATTAAAGAGCACCTTAGTGATATAAGGGCGGGTGTACTCACAACAGCACTGATTCAACACTTTGCGGGCACACACCAGAAAGATACTAGCTCTTTTTCTTGGACCATCATTGAGAGGGTGGCTCCCTGTAAGGGGGGAGTTAACAGGGTCCGCAGGTTGGGGGAGAGGGAGGCCTTCTGGATTTTTAAGCTCAGGATGAGAGTTCCAGAAGGCCTTAATTCAGAATATGACCTCATCAATTTTTGGTAGGGCCTAATCCTCTCCCCCACCCGGTTCACCCTGTCCATACTATGTTACTCCTTGAGCGTAGGAGCCTAACAACTCAGAAAACTTTAGTATAATTTTTCTGGTATCTGGTACTCCAGCATGCCCTCAGGATTAACTTTCCTATTGCAAGCCAGGTTCTCTATACAAAAGCTACCCACAGTCCCTTATAGTAAGGAATGCATACGAAAAAGGTACTTTTGTATTTTTAGACACACTTTGACTTTACCTTGATTAATGGTTAACTGCACCATTATTATTATTGTTAGGGTTTAGTCTTTATGTCTAGGGTCTTTTAACTATAGCTTAACATTTACATGACAAGTATGTCACTGGATGCAAACATCTGTTGTTCCTTGTTTATGTTATATTATCTGTATTTTTCATTTCAGCAAATATGAAGCGGTTTCCTTGCACCACAAATGCTTCCAGCTTGGTCCGGAGTTCTCTTTCCTCTCTCCCATCGAATATTTTTGCTCACTGCAATTGTTTATACATGTTAGATTGTTATTACACATAATGTAGTCAACTTTGTGCAGGAATTGTTTCTATTCTAAATCTATATGTATTTACTGTGTGCTGACACTAGTGTATACCCCTGTGCTTTCTAAGGTGTTCACAGCTACGTAATTAAATACCCATTGGAGGATTAATTGAGGGGAGTGTTCCCAACTACCAATGGGATGACTAGCTACTGCTTTTAAGTTCACTTCACTATGTTTTAGCCAGGTAATGAGTAAGGCTGTAAGCTGAAACGCGTATACCTGTTCTCTTGTTGCTAGTCTTATTGATTTTCTTGTCAGTATTTACCCCGGGGTGCTTATCTCCCCTCTCACGTCTTTGTTTTGTTTGTTTGACAAACGTGTTATTTTTCTTCACTCTGAGCGCCAAGGCGCTATGTTTGCTATGTTTGCTACCTGTAAATAAATTTTTGTGCAATGTACCGCTGCTTGTGCTCCTTTTTTCACTTTTTTTTTTTTTTAATACATATACGCCCCTGCTCCACCACCAACATTATACAAGTGCCGGAACTGGCGGGGGGGCTGGCGGGGGGGCAAGCCATAATCTAGGGGGGGCAAATGCCCCCCTTGCCCCCCTGTAGCGACGCCACTGATAATTTTCAATTTTAAAACGTTTTACTGGCATGTTAATCGTTTTTTCTGAGGTACTTGGTGATAAAACTTTATGGGCATGATTTCTTCTGTTATGTGTGATCAGTCCACGGGTCATCATTACTTCTGGGATATAACTCCTCCCCAACAGGAAATGCAAGAGGATTCACCCAGCAGAGCTGCATATAGCTCCTCCCCTCTACGTCAGTCCCAGTCATTCTCTTGCACCCAACGAAGGTAAATTCTCTCAGCAGAGCTGTGAGAATTCTTATAGTGACTGTGAATAAAATCGTTGCTTTGTATTTTTTATGTCAAATTTAATTATTGTTATTTTACTAATGGGAACAAACCTTTGCTAAAAGTTGTGTTGTTTTAAAGTTTGATGCTATAACTGTTTTTCAGTTCATTATTTCAACTGTCATTTAATCGTTTAGTACCTCTTTGAGGCACAGTACGTTTTTGCTAAAAAAGATTATAACCAAGTTGTAAGTTTTTTTGCTAGTGTGTTAAACATGTCTGACTCAGAGGAAGATATCTGTGTCATTTGTTCCAATGCCAAGGTGGAGCCCAATAGAAATTTATGTACTAACTGTATTGATGCTACTTTAAATAAAAGTCAATCTGTACAATGTGAACAAATTTCACCAAACAGCGAGGGGAGAGTTATGCCGACTAACTCGCCTCACGCGGCAGTACCTGCATCTCCCGCCCGGGAGGTGCGTGATATTATGGCGCCTAGTACATCTGGGCGGCCATTACAGATAACATTACAAGATATGGCTACTGTTATGACTGAAGTTTTGTCTAAATTACCAGAACTAAGAGGCAAGCGTGATCACTCTGGGGTGAGAACAGAGTGCGCTGACAATACTAGGGCCATGTCTGATACTGCGTCACAGCTCGCAGAGCATGAGGACGGAGAGCTTCATTCTGTGGGTGACGGTTCTGATCCAAACAGATTGGATTCAGATATTTCAAATTTTAAATTTAAATTGGAAAACCTCTGTGTATTACTAGGGGAGGTCTTAGCAGCTCTTAATGATTGTAACACCGTTGCAATACCAGAGAAACTGTGTAGGTTGGATAAATACTTTGCGGTACCGGCGAGTACTGACGTTTTTCCTATACCTAAGAGACTAACTGAAATTGTTACTAAGGAGTGGGATAGACCCGGTGTGCCGTTCTCACCCCCTCCAATATTTAGAAAGATGTTTCCAATAGACGCCACCACTCGGGACTTATGGCAAACGGTCCCTAAGGTGGAGGGAGCAGTTTCTACTTTAGCTAAGCGTACCACTATCCCGGTGGAGGATAGCTGTGCTTTTTCAGATCCAATGGATAAAAAATTAGAGGGTTACCTTAAGAAAATGTTTGTTCAACAAGGTTTTATATTGCAACCCCTTGCATGTATCGCGCCGATTACGGCTGCGGCAGCATTTTGGATTGAGTCTCTGGAAGAGAACCTTAGTTCATCTACGCTAGACGACATTACGGACAGGCTTAGAGTCCTTAAACTAGCTAATTCTTTCATTTCGGAGGCCGTAGTACATTTAACCAAACTTACGGCTAAGAACTCAGGATTCGCCATACAGGCACGTAGGGCGCTGTGGCTAAAATCCTGGTCAGCCGATGTTACTTCTAAGTCCAAATTACTTAATATACCTTTCAAGGGGCAGTCTTTATTTGGGCCCGGTTTGAAAGAAATTATCGCTGACATTACAGGAGGTAAGGGCCACGCCCTACCTCAAGACAAAGCCAAAGCTAAGGCTAGACAGTCTAATTTTCGTCCCTTTCGGAATTTCAAAACAGGAGCAGCATCAACCTCCACTGCACCAAAACAGGAGGGAGCTGTTGCTCGTTACAGGCAAGGCTGGAAGCCTAACCAGTCCTGGAACAAGAGCAAGCAGGCCAGGAAACCTGCTGCTGCCCCAAAGACAGCATGAATCGAAAGCCCCCGATCCGGGACCGGATCTAGTGGGGGGCAGACTTTCTCTCTTTGCCCAGGCCTGGGCAAGAGATGTTCAGGATCCCTGGGCACTAGAGATCATATCTCAGGGATACCTTCTAGACTTCAAATTATCTCCCCCAGGAGGGAGATTTCATCTGTCAAGGTTGTCAACAAACCAGATAAAGAAAGAGGCGTTTCTACGCTGTGTACAAGATCTGTTATTAATGGGAGTGATCCATCCGGTTCCGCGGTCGGAACAAGGACAAGGGTTCTACTCAAACCTGTTTGTGGTTCCCAAAAAAGAGGGAACTTTCAGGCCAATCTTAGATTTAAAGATTCTAAACAAATTCCTAAGAGTTCCATCCTTCAAAATGGAAACTATTCGGACAATCTTACCCATGATCCAAAAGGGTCAGTACATGACCACAGTGGATTTAAAAGATGCTTACCTTCACATACCGATCCACAAAGATCATCACCGGTATCTAAGGTTTGCCTTCTTAGACAGGCACTACCAGTTTGTAGCTCTTCCATTCGGATTGGCTACGGCTCCAAGAATCTTCACAAAGGTTCTGGGTGCCCTTCTGGCGGTACTAAGACCGCGAGGGATTTCGGTAGCTCCGTACCTAGACGACATTCTAATACAAGCTTCAAGCTTTCAGACTGCCAAGTCTCATACAGAGTTAGTTCTGGCATTTCTAAGGTCGCATGGATGGAAAGTGAACGAAAAGAAGAGTTCTCTTTTTCCTCTCACAAGAGTTCCATTCTTGGGGACTCTTATAGATTCTGTAGAAATGAAGATTTACCTGACAGAAGACAGGTTAACAAAGCTTCAAAATGCATGCCGTGTCCTTCATTCCATTCAACACCCGTCAGTAGCTCAATGCATGGAGGTGATCGGCTTAATGGTAGCGGCAATGGACATAGTACCTTTTGCACGCCTACACCTCAGACCGCTGCAATTGTGCATGCTAAGTCAGTGGAATGGGGATTACTCAGATTTGTCCCCTACTCTGAATCTGAATCAAGAGACCAGAAATTCTCTTCTATGGTGGCTTTATCGGCCACACCTGTCCAGGGGGATGCCATTCAGCAGGCCAGACTGGACAATTGTAACAACAGACGCCAGCCTACTAGGTTGGGGCGCTGTCTGGAATTCTCTGAAGGCTCAGGGACTATGGAATCAGGAGGAGAGTCTCCTTCCAATAAACATTCTGGAATTGAGAGCAGTTCTCAATGCCCTTCTGGCTTGGCCCCAATTAACAACTCGGGGGTTCATCAGGTTTCAGTCGGACAACATCACGACTGTAGCTTACATCAACCATCAAGGAGGGACAAGAAGCTCCCTAGCAATGATGGAAGTATCAAAGATAATTCGCTGGGCAGAGTCTCACTCTTGCCACCTGTCAGCAATCCACATCCCGGGAGTGGAGAACTGGGAGGCGGATTTCTTGAGTCGCCAGACTTTTCATCCGGGGGAGTGGGAACTTCATCCGGAGGTCTTTGCCCAAATACTTCGACGTTGGGGCAAACCAGAGATAGATCTCATGGCGTCTCGCCAGAACGCCAAACTTCCTCACTACGGGTCCAGATCCAGGGATCCGGGAGCGGTTCTGATAGATGCTTTGACAGCACCTTGGAACTTCGGGATGGCTTATGTGTTTCCACCCTTCCCGCTGCTTCCTCGATTGATTGCCAAAATCAAACAGGAGAGAGCATCAGTGATTCTAATAGCGCCTGCATGGCCACGCAGGACTTGGTATGCAGATCTAGTAGACATGTCATCCTGTCCGCCTTGGTCTCTACCTCTAAGACAGGACCTTCTGATACAGGGTCCATTCAAACATCAAAATCTAACTTCTCTGAAGCTGACTGCTTGGAAATTGAACGCTTGATTTTATCAAAACGTGGTTTTTCTGAGTCGGTTATTGATACCCTGATACAGGCTAGGAAGCCTGTTACCAGAAGGATTTACCATAAAATATGGCGTAAATACCTATACTGGTGCGAATCCAAAGGTTACTCCTGGAGTAAGGTTAGGATCGCTAGGATATTGTCTTTTCTACAAGAAGGTTTAGAAAAGGGTTTATCAGCTAGTTCATTAAAGGGACAGATTTCAGCTCTGTCCATCTTGTTACACAGGCGTCTGTCAGAAAATCCAGACGTCCAGGCTTTTTGTCAGGCTTTAGCTAGGATCAAGCCTGTGTTTAAAGCTGTTGCTCCGCCATGGAGTTTAAACTTAGTTCTTAACGTTTTACAAGGTGTTCCGTTTGAACCCCTTCATTCCATTGATATAAAATTGTTATCTTGGAAAGTTCTGTTTTTAATGGCTATTTCCTCGGCTCGAAGAGTCTCTGAGTTATCAGCCTTACATTGTGATTCTCCTTATCTGATTTTTCACTCAGACAAGGTAGTTCTGCGTACTAAACCTGGGTTCTTACCTAAGGTAGTCACTAACAGGAATATCAATCAAGAGATTGTTGTTCCATCCTTGTGTCCAAATCCTTCTTCAAAGAAGGAACGTCTTCTACACAATCTGGATGTAGTTCGTGCCCTCAAGTTCTACTTGCAGGCAACTAAAGATTTTCGCCAAACTTCTTCCCTGTTTGTTGTTTATTCTGGACAGAGGAGAGGTCAAAAAGCTTCTGCTACCTCTCTCTCTTTTTGGCTTCGTAGCATAATACGTTTAGCCTATGAGACTGCTGGACAGCAGCCTCCTGAAAGAATTACAGCCCACTCCACTAGAGCTGTGGCTTCCACTTGGGCCTTTAAGAATGAGGCCTCTGTTGAACAGATTTGCAAGGCTGCAACTTGGTCTTCGCTTCATACTTTTTCCAAATTTTACAAATTTGACACTTTTGCTTCTTCGGAGGCTATTTTTGGGAGAAAGGTTCTTCAGACAGTGGTTCCTTCTGTATAATGAGCCTGCCTATCCCTCCCGTCATCCGTGTACTTTTGCTTTGGTATTGGTATCCCAGAAGTAATGATGACCCGTGGACTGATCACACATAACAGAAGAAAACATAATTTATGCTTACCTGATAAATTCCTTTCTTCTGTTGTGTGATCAGTCCACGGCCCGCCCTGTTTTAAGGCAGGTAAATATTTTTTAAATTATACTCCAGTCACCACTTCACCCTTGGTTACTCCTTTCTCGTTGATTCTTGGTCGAATGACTGGGACTGACGTAGAGGGGAGGAGCTATATGCAGCTCTGCTGGGTGAATCCTCTTGCATTTCCTGTTGGGGAGGAGTTATATCCCAGAAGTAATGATGACCCGTGGACTGATCACACAACAGAAGAAAGGAATTTATCAGGTAAGCATAAATTATGTTTTTTACCACATGGCTGTCGTTTTTTTCTGCATAAAAACAGTTTACTGAGCTTCCCCACTGTTGTAATATGAGTGGGAGGGGCCTATTTTAGCTCTTTATTGCGCAGTAAAAATTTAGTCACAGTCTTCCTATTTCTTCCTCCATGATCCAGGACATCTCTACAGAGCCCAGGGGTCTCCAAAACTAGTTTTGAGGGAGGTAATCAGTCACAGCAGACCTGTGACAGTGTGTTTGACTGTGATAAAAACATTTATTATTTCAACTGTTATCCGTTTTGGGTATTAAAGGGTTAATCATCCTTTTGCTGGTGGGTGCAATCCTCTGCTAACTTTATACATTTTCTGTTAAAATTTGGTTGTTTTAACATATTTGGTTCATTGTTAATTCAACTGTGTCACATTTTTATGTTTTCTTAAATGCGCAGTAGCGTTTTTTATATAGCTTGTAAATTTATTTAAAAGTTTTTTCCAAGCTTGCTAGTGTTATTGCTAGTCTGTTTAAACATGTCTGACACAGATGAATCTGTTTGTTCACTATGTTTAAAGGCCAATGTGGAGCCCAATAGAAATTTGTGCACTCAATGTATAGATGTTACTTTGAATAAAAGTCAAACTTTATATGTTAAAAAAATATCACCAGACAACGAGGGGGAAGTTATGCCGACTAACTCTCCTCACGTGTCAGTACCTTCGCCTCCCGCTCAGGAGGTGCGTGATATTGTGGCGCCAAGTACATCAGGGCGGCGCATACAAATCACTTTGCAAGACATGGCTAATGTTATGACTGAAGTACTATCTAAATTGCCAGAATTAAGAGGTAAACGCGATCACTCTGGGGTAAGAACAGAGTGCGCTGATAATAGTAGAGCCATGTCTGATACTGCGTCACAATTTGCAGAACATGAGGACGGAGAGCTTCATTCTGTGGGTGACGGATCTGATCCAAGTAAACTGGATTCAGAGATTTCAAATTTTAAATTTAAGCTTGAGAACCTCCGTGTATTACTAGGGGAGGTATTAGCGGCTCTGAATGATTGTAACATGGTTGCAATTCCAGAGAAAGTATGTAGGCTGGATAAATATTTTGCGGTACCGGCGTGTACTGACGTTTTTCCTATACCTAAAAGGGTTACAGAAATTGTTAACAAGGAGTGGGATAGACCCGGTGTGCCCTTTTTACCCCCTCCTATATTTAGAAAAATGTTTCCAATAGACGCCACCACACGGGACCTATGGCAGACGGTCCCTAAGGTGGAGGGAGCAGTTTCTACTCTGGCTAAGCGCACCACTATCCCGGTGGAGGATAGCTGTGCTTTTTCAGATCCAATGGATAAAAAGTTAGAGGGTTACCTTAAGAAAATGTTTGTTCAGCAAGGTTTTATATTACAACCCCTTGCATGCATCGCGCCTGTCACTGCTGCGGCGGCATTCTGGTTTGAGTCTCTGGAAGAGACCCTTAGCACAGCTCCATTGGATGAGATTATGAACAAGCTTAAAGCCCTTAAGCTAGCTAATTCATTTATTTCTGATGCCGTAGTACACTTAACCAAACTTACGGCTAAGAACTCCGGATTCGCCATTCAAGCGCGCAGAGCGCTGTGGCTTAAATCCTGGTCAGCTGATGTGACTTCTAAATCTAAATTGCTTAATATTCCTTTCAAAGGGCAGACATTATTCGGGCCCGGCTTGAAAGAAATTATCGCTGACATTACTGGAGGTAAGGGCCATGCCCTGCCTCAAGACAGGGCCAAACCAAAGGCTAAACAGTCTAATTTTCGTGCCTTTCGTAATTTCAAGGCAGGAGCAGCATCAACTTCCTCCGCTCCAAGACAGGAAGGAACTGTTGCTCGCTACAGACAGGGCTGGAAACCTAACCAGTCCTGGAACAAGGGCAAGCAGGCCAGAAAACCTGCTGCTGCCCCTAAGACAGCATGAAGTGAGGGCCCCCGATCCGGAAACGGATATAGTGGGGGGCAGACTTTCTCTCTTTGCCCAGGCTTGGGCAAGAGATGTCCAGGATCCCTGGGCGTTGGAAATCATATCTCAGGGATATCTTCTGGACTTCAAAGCTTCTCCTCCACAAGGGAGATTTCATCTTTCAAGGTTATCAGCAAACCAGATAAAGAAAGAGGCGTTTCTACGCTGTGTACAAGACCTCTTACTAATGGGAGTGATCCACCCAGTTCCGCGGTCGGAACACGGGCAAGGATTCTATTCAAATCTGTTTGTGGTTCCCAAAAAAGAGGGAACCTTCAGACCAATCTTGGACTTAAAGATCCTAAACAAATTCCTAAGAGTTCCATCGTTCAAAATGGAAACTATTCGAACCATCTTACCCATGATCCAAGAGGGTCAGTACATGACCACAGTGGATTTAAAAGATGCCTACCTTCACATACCGATTCACAAGGATCATTACCGGTATCTAAGATTTGCCTTCCTAAACAGGCATTACCAGTTTGTAGCTCTTCCCTTCGGGTTAGCTACGGCTCCAAGAATCTTTACAAAGGTTCTGGGCTCTCTTCTGGCGGTACTAAGACCGCAAGGCATAGCGGTTGCTCCGTACCTAGACGACATTCTGATACAAGCGTCAAGTTTCCAAACTGCCAAGTCTCATACAGAGTTAGTTCTGGTATTTCTAAGGTCGCATGGGTGGAAGGTGAACGTAGAAAAGAGTTCTCTATTGCCACTCACAAGAGTTCCCTTTCTAGGGACTCTTATAGATTCTGTAGAAATGAAAATTTACCTGACGGAGGACAGGTTATCAAAACTTCTAAATGCTTGCCGTGTCCTTCATTCCATTCAACACCCGTCAGTGGCTCAGTGCATGGAGGTAATCGGCTTAATGGTAGCGGCAATGGACATAGTACCATTTGCGCGCCTGCATCTCAGACCGCTGCAATTGTGCATGCTAAGTCAGTGGAATGGGGATTACTCAGATTTGTCCCCTCTGCTAAATCTGGATCAAGAGACCAGAGATTCTCTTCTATGGTGGCTTTCTCGGCCACATCTGTCCAAGGGGATGCCCTTCCGCAGGCCAGATTGGACGATTGTAACAACAGAAGCCAGCCTTCTAGGTTGGGGCGCAGTCTGGAATTCCCTGAAGGCTCAGGGATCATGGACTCAGGAGGAGAGACTCCTTCCAATAAACATTCTGGAATTAAGAGCAATTTTCAATGCTCTTCTGGCTTGGCCTCAGTTAGCAACTCTGAGGTTCATCAGGTTTCAGTCAGACAACATCACGACTGTGGCTTACATCAACCATCAAGGAGGAACAAGGAGTTCCCTAGCGATGATGGAAGTCTCAAAGATAATTCGCTGGGCAGAGTCTCACTCTTGCCACCTGTCAGCGATCCACATCCCAGGCGTGGAGAACTGGGAGGCGGATTTTCTAAGTCGCCAGACCTTTCATCCGGGGGAGTGGGAACTTCATCTGGAGGTGTTTGCCCAACTGCTTCATCATTGGGGCAAACCAGATCTGGATCTCATGGCGTCTCGCCAGAACGCCAAGCTTCCTTGTTACGGATCCAGGTCCAGGGACCCGGGAGCGGTGCTGAGAGATGCTCTGACAGCACCTTGGGTCTACAACATGGCTTATGTGTTTCCACCTTTCCCGATGCTTCCTCGATTGATTGCCAGGATCAAACAGGAGAGAGCATCGGTGATTCTAATAGCGCCTGCGTGGCCACGCAGGACCTGGTATGCAGATCTAGTGGACATGTCGTCCTGTCCACCATGGTCTCTGCCTCTGAGACAGGACCTTCTGATTCAGGGTCCTTTCAAACATCCAAATCTAATTTCTCTGAGGCTGACTGCATGGAGATTGAACGCTTGATTCTATCAAAGCTTGGATTCTCGGAGTCAGTGATTGATACCTTAATACAGGCTAGGAAACCTGTTACCAGGAAAATTTACCATAAAATATGGCGTAAATACTTATATTGGTGCGAATCCAAGAGTTACTCATGGAGTAAGGTTAGGATTCCTAGGATATTGTCTTTTCTACAAGAGGGTTTAGAAAAGGGTTTATCTGCTAGTTCGTTAAAGGGACAGATTTCAGCTCTGTCTATCCTTTTACACAAACGTCTGGCAGAAGTTCCAGACGTTCTGGCTTTTTGTTAGGCTTTGGCTAGGATTAAGCCTGTGTTTAAGACTGTTGCTCCGCCGTGGAGCTTAAACTTAGTTCTTAACGTTCTGCAAGGTGTTCCGTTTGAACCCCTTCATTCCATCGATATCAAGCTGTTATCTTGGAAAGTTCTGTTTTTAATGGCTATTTCCTCGGCTCGAAGAGTCTCTGAGTTATCGGCCTTACATTGTGATTCTCCTTATCTGATTTTTCATTCAGACAAGGTAGTTCTGCGTACTAAACCTGGGTTCTTACCTAAGGTAGTCACTAACAAGAATATCAATCAAGAGATTGTTGTTCCATCATTGTGCCCTAACCCTTCTTCAAAGAATGAATGACTTTTACACAATCTGGACGTCGTCCGTGCCCTGAAATTTTATTTGCAGGCAACTAAAGATTTTTGTCAAACTTCTTCCCTGTTTGTCGTTTATTCTGGACAGAGGAGAGGTCAAAAAGCTTCGGCTACCTCTCTCTCTTTTTGGCTTCGTAGCATAATACGTTTAGCCTATGAGACTGCTGGACAGCAGCCTCCTGAAAGGATTACAGCTCATTCTACTAGAGCTGTGGCTTCCACTTGGGCCTTTAAGAATGAGGCCTCTGTTGAACAGATTTGCAAGGCTGCAACTTGGTCTTCACTTCACACTTTTTCAAAATTTTACAAATTTGACACTTTTGCTTCTTCGGAGGCTGTTTTTGGGAGAAAGGTTCTACAGGCAGTGGTTCCTTCCGTGTAAAGATCCTGCCTGTCCCTCCCATCATCCGTGTACTTTTAGCTTTGGTATTGGTATCCCATAAGTAATGGATGACCCGTGGACTGACTACACTTAACAGGAGAAAATATAATTTATGCTTACCTGATAAATTCATTTCTCCTGTAGTGTAGTCAGTCCACGGCCCGCCCTGTTTTTACGGCAGGTCTAAATTTTAATTAAACTCCAGTCACCACTGCACCCTATAGTTTCTCCTTTCTCGTATGGTTTCGGTCGAATGACTGGATATGACGTAGAGGGGAGGAGCTATATAGCAGCTCTGCTTGGGTGATCCTCTTGCACTTCCTGTTAGGGAGGAGTTATAATCCCATAAGTAATGGATGACCCGTGGACTGACTACACTACAGGAGAAATGAATTTATCAGGTAAGCATAAATTATATTTTTGATGTTAATGGCTCTATGTTAAGTGCAAATAACAGGCAAGACAAGAGACATCCTTGTTTTGTCCCTTTTTTAATAAATAATCTTTGATTGATAGCCCGCAACTTTAATAAACAACAATGGGGAAGAATACATTGAGAAAATAGATTTATTAAAAGCTCCCTTAATACCAAAAGCTTTCTAAACCTGAAACATACTGTACATGTCCAGGAAACTCTATTGAACACCTATTCTGCATCCAGTAAAAGAAACTGAGAAGGCATTCCATGTTCATTGTTGAAGTCCACCAAATCTTTAATTCTCTGGACATTGTTGGGGGTTTCCCTATTTTTAATAATCCACCTGATGGGAAGAAATAAAGCTAGAAAGGTAATAATTATTTTATTTTATTTTAACATTTTAGTAAATAGTTTAAGGTCTTGATTGATTAACAATATATGTCTGTATTATTGACAATGTAACTTATCTTTGTTCGGCTTAGGTATAACCGAAATCCTTGCAGAAATCATATCCCTAGAATCTCTCCTCCTTCCATAATATGATTTAAAGAAAATACCAAATTTGGTGCTTATTCATTCGCAAGTTGTTTTTGTTTATAAAATAGACTAGAAAATCCTTATGCTCCAGGAGCCTTTGAGGCTTTCATTTGCTTAATTGCAAAGTACTTCACTAATAGAGGTGGGACATTTAACATAAATAGAGCTTCAGAATCAAAAGTGGGGAGTTTACATTCTGCAAGAAAAGCTTTAATTCTCAGTATATGTTTGTCCCCCTCATTACTATGAAAAAGATGATATAGCTTTTGATAATATGTGGCAAATACATCTTCAATTTCTTTGGGATTGTTAGTCGGTTTTCCATCTTGTTACTAGATTTGTGGAATGGCTGAGAATCTTTCATTTTCCTTGCTAACAGAAGATCTGGTTTGTTAGCATAAAGAAAATATTGGACATTTATCATATTCAGTGACCTTAAAGCCGCTTCCATCAAGTTTATCTAACTCTTCTTTTTTGGTCCTCAAGGAGGCTACATGCAAGGGTGTGAAAAAAGTATGCACCTGTTGTAAAATATCAATCTCCCTCTGAAGATGTGTAATTTTATTCTTTGTTTATTCATTTTGGCTGACTCTTCTATTAAAATACCTCAAATAGGTGTTAAATGCTCCCAAAACTAATAAAGGATTATCTGTAGAATGTAGAATAACAGACATAAAATGTTTGATATAATTTTTTAATTTAGATAAAAATAACTTGTCTCTAAGAATAGTTGGGTTAAGAGAACATGCTCTGTTCCTCAAAGGATTACACCTTTCAAGGTCAACTTTATTATAGAGGGGCCAGACCATGGGGCCGATTTATCAATGTCTGGCGGACATTATACGCTGTGAACTGCTTTTGCAATGCTGCCTCCTGCAGATTTACTAGCAGGGGGTGTCAATCAACCCGATTATATTCGATCAGGCTGATTGCTGTCCACCGCTCAGAGGTCTTAAAACCGCTGCTTCTTAACTGCTGTTACTGGCGAGCATGAAGGCTCGCGCGAATACAGAGGGATCAGGGGCCATTCGGACCTTGATAATTCGGCCCCTATGTATATGGTACTATAAAAGCAGATTGTAGTAGATGAATGAGTATTTGGCTCAGAAGCACATAATTATTTCTTGAGTGTGTATTATGTACAGAGGTATACTCTCTCCCCCAGAGGTCAAATCCTGTGACAAAAAGTGTGGGAACTCACAAGACTTCCACCCTCTCACAATTAATATTGTTTTTATATATATATATATATATATATATATATATATATATATATATATATATATATATATATATATATATACACACACACACACACACACTGTATTTATACAGGGAGTGCAGAATTATTAGGCAAATGAGTATTTTGAAAACATCAACCTCTTTATGCATGTTGTCTTACTCCAAGCTGTATAGGCTCGAAAGCCTACTACCAATTAAGCATATTAGGTGATGTGCATCTCTGTAATGAGAAGGGGTGTGGTCTAATGACATCAAGACCCTATATCAGGTGTGCATAATTATTAGGCAACTTCCTTTCCTTTGGCAAAATGGGTCAAAAGAAGGACTTGACAGGCTCAGAAAAGTCAAAAATAGTGAGATATCTTGCAGAGGGATGCAGCACTCTTAAAATTGCAAAGCTTCTGAAGCGTGATCATCGAACAATCAAGCGTTTCATTCAAAATAGTCAACAGGGTCGCAAGAAGCGTGTGGAAAAACCAAGGCGCAAAATAACTGCCCATGAACTGAGAAAAGTCAAGCGTGCAGCTGCCAAGATGCCACTTGCCACCAGTTTGGCCATATTTCAGAGCTGCAACATCACTGGAGTGCCCAAAAGCACAAGGTGTGCAATTCTCAAAAACATGGCCAAGGTAAGAAAGGCTGAAAGACGACCACCACTGAACAAGACACACAAGCTGAAACGTCAAGACTGGGCCAAGAAATATCTCAAGACTGATTTTTCTAAGGTTTTATGGACTGATGAAATGAGAGTGAGTCTTGATGGGCCAGATGGATGGGCCCGTGGCTGGATTGGTAAAGGGAAGAGAGCTCCAGTCCGACTCAGACGCCAGCAAGGTGGAGGTGGAGTACTGGTTTGGGCTGGTATCATCAAAGATGAGCTTGTGGGGCCTTTTCGGGTTGAGGATGGAGTCAAGCTCAACTCCCAGTCCTACTGCCAGTTTCTGGAAGACACCTTCTTCAAGCAGTGGTACAGGAAGAAGTCTGCATCCTTCAAGAAAAACATGATTTTCATGCAGGACAATGCTCCATCACACGCGTCCAAGTACTCCACAGCGTGGCTGGCAAGAAAGGGTATAAAAGAAGAAAATCTAATGACATGGCCTCCTTGTTCACCTGATCTGAACCCCATTGAGAACCTGTGGTCCATCATCAAATGTAAGCTTTACAAGGAGGGAAAACAGTACACCTCTCTGAACAGTGTCTGGGAGGCTGTGGTTGCTGCTGCACGCAATTTTGATGGTGAACAGATCAAAACACTGACAGAATCCATGGATGGCAGGCTTTTGAGTGTCCTTGCAAAGAAAGGTGGCTATATTGGTCACTGATTTGTTTTTGTTTTGTTTTTGAATGTCAGAAATGTATATTTGTGAATGTTGAGATGTTATATTGGTTTCACTGGTAAAAATAAATAATTGAAATGGGTATATATTTGTTTTTTGTTAAGTTGCCTTATAATTATGCACAGTAATAGTCACCTGCACACACAGATATCCCCCTAAAATAGCTAAAACTAAAAACAAACTAAAAACTACTTCCAAAAATATTCAGCTTTGATATTAATGAGTTTTTTGGGTTCATTGAGAACATGGTTGTTGTTCAATAATAAAATTAATCCTCAAAAATACAACTTGCCTAATAATTCTGCACTCCCTGTATGTATATAATCTATACACTTTTGTTAATGAAAGCAAAGTAAATCAAATGAAGGGTTGAATTGGGCCTGAGAATCATCCTCTATCACAGAGTATATATATATATATATATATATATATATATAGACATTAAATTCGTATAGAGAGACTAAAGTTTCAGAGCATATATAAATACTCTGAAAAAAGCAAGGGTAAAAATAGGCACACAGACAGCTCCTTTGTAAAAAATATTTTTTCATTTATTTAGATTTCCCATTCACGTCAGTGAAAATACTTTGAGCTTTGCCACACCACATAAGATGAACAATATATACAAAATGAATAAACACCACAAAGTGTAGGTAAAACACAAAAACTGGGACCTGAATTGACTAAAGCATACGTATGCTACCCAGATCTAAAATAGTGTGTAGCAAAATATGTGTGTTGTGGTAATTTATCTATAACGATCTAGTTGCAAAATACATTCAAACATGCTAAATGTTGCAAGAATCCTCGAAATACATGTAGCAAGCAAACAACAGATGTATGGATAAAGTCCACAAATATAGATATGGAGCAAGGATAAGCAAATTTGATAGTAATCTGGATCAAAAACAGTGGTTTTGGAAACGGATAAGCACTTATCTTAAGCGTGTAATTCCTAAGCGCTTCTAGAACCCAAGTACTCTCCGTATAACGCTATCACAGCGTGTGACGTCACTAGAGGACGGGCGGTGAAATTGTCAAGTCTCTCTGATTGGTAGAGTAGGTAGGAGTGTATCCACAGGTCTCCGGTGAGTATCCGCTCGCCACCAATGAAAGAACCAGGCTTCCACTAGGTATGATGGGCGTTGTTAACTAGTAATGAAAGAGCCAGGCTTTCTTACTAAAAGCGGACAAATCTTTATACCAAGATGTACCTCAAAAAATTTTCACAAGCACAATCCATATTAGATATAGGTCACCGATGTAAATAGTAATGAAAGAACCAGGCTTCCTTACTAAAAGCGGACTGCTTGCCTTTCCTCAGCGTGTCTTTGCAACCACAGTGCTTATTATAAGCCAAACACAGTTCACATGTGAGATAAATGAATGAATGATCCAAAATATCCTTATTCCAATGTCAAAACACAATGCAAATGTCCCAAGATGTAGAACTCACATGAATTTGCTTTACCATAATTTTTTCATATAGAAGATAGGAGTTAAATAGGGTATACTCCTAGAGATTAAAACACAGCACAGCCAACGACCGTTTCACCCCCACAGTAAGTGTGTGTCACAGGGGCTCATCAGGGCATATTGTGTCCTTACCGGACTTCCTCTTTTAAAGGTACACCTGGCCAATCACAGGTGATCCTTCTTTTTGTAGGTGATTCCTCTCTTAAAGCTATATACACCTAGATTGCCCTAAGTTATCGTGTAGTGTTTATTTACATTAATAAAGTGACCATATTATACTGAACTTGCTTAATTCCTTAGCATTCCAGAATTGTATCACTAAATTGTACATCCTATATTACAACAGATACTCTGCCAGATACATTTAGGGACTTAAGAGATTTTTATTTTATTATTTTATTTTGACCATTTACAGGAAACTGGCATATTCCAGTTTCTCATTTAAACCAGTTGGAAATCTAGTACCAAGTCTATAGATCCATTTTGTTTCTTTTTGAAGGAGTGTCTTGTCATTATTACCACCCCTGCCATTCGTTATACCTTTGTCAATAATGATAAATTTTAAAGTTTCTGTATTTCCATTGTGGAAAATGCCAAAATGTCTTGCTACATTTGTGTCCCTAGAATGTATGATATCATCACGATGCTCCTGAACCCGGTCCTTCACTAATCTCTTTGTTTTTCCAACGTAAAAAACCGGGCATGAGCATCGGAGAAGGTAAATCACCCCTTCAGATTGACAATTGAAGAAGAACCTTATATCATAGCTTTTACCAGCTTGGACAGAGAATTGCTTGGTGCTGTCCATGTGGACACAGTATACACAGTGTCCACATGGGTAGCTCCCTTTAACTCCTCTGTCCTTTCTCAGCCAATCAGCAGAAGAAGGACTTCTCACGAATTGACTTTTTACCAAAATATCTCTCAGGCTTAGTGCTTTACGGGCTGTCAGAAGTGGCTTATCGCCAATCACCTTTTTGACTTTGTCATCCAGAGTCAAAATGTGCCAGTTTTTTCTCAAAACTGATCTGACATTTTGCCATTGGTTGTTAAATTTTGAAATAAATCTGATATTACCTTGGTCAGATTTTGATCTAGTGCCATATAGAAGATCATCCCTACTGGCATGTTTAGCCTTCCACATTGCTTTTTTTAGGGATTTGTTTGAGTACCCCCTTTGAAGAAATCTCTCTTTCATAAGTGATGCATGGATATTAAATTTAGACAGTGAGGAGCAATTCCTTCTCAGGCGAAGGAACTGACCATATGGAATCCCTTTAATTAGGTGTGAAGGATGGCCACTTCCTGCATGCAAGATATTATTAGTGGCATTCTTTTTCCTGAAATTTTCAGTGACAATTTTTTGTCCTTCCTTTTTAATGGTTATGTCTAGGAAATTTAATTCCTTCATATCAGTTTCCGATGTGAGGATGATGTTCCTGTCATTATGGTTCAACATTTGGACAAAGTCATTGAATTCATTCACAGACCCGTCCCACAATACAAGAACATCATCCACATATCTGACCCACATCAACACTTTCTCATTAAATATCTCATTATGTAGTTCAAAGATATCAGATTCCCATGCCCCTAAATGGAGGCATGCATACGTGGGGGCACAAACTGCCCCCATCGCCGTACCTCTTACCTGTCGAAAGATTTGTCCATCAAACATGAATACATTGTTCTCAAGGACAAATCTAAGGAGAGAAACAACAAACTCTGTATGTTCCGAACTACAAGGGCCCCTTGTTTCAAGAAACTTTCTTATAGCTTGCAAACCTACCTCATGAGGAATGGAGGAGTATAACCCCTCCACATCTAAGGAGGCCAGAAGGGTGGTTTCATTTATCATGACTCCATCCAATTTCCTAAGAAGGTCTGAGGTGTCTTTAACATAAGATGTCAGGGTTAGCAAAAAAGGTCTTAGGAATTCATCTATATACTCCCCAACCTTTTCTGTCACGCTCCCTATTCCTGAGACTATGGGTCTTCCAGGGGGACATTTTATATTCTTATGCAATTTTGGTAGAATATAAAAGACAGGCATGACAGGAAATTCTGGGAACAAGAATTTAAACTCTCTTTGACTAATTATTCCTCTACATCTTGCCTCATTCAGAAGTATAAAAAGAGAATTTTGAATTTGTTCAAGGGGGTTATTACTCAATCTTATATATTGGTTTTTGTCATTTAATTGACGCTTAGCTTCATTTACATAGAGTTTCTCATCTAGTAATACTAGGTTCCCGCCCTTGTCAGCGGGCTTGATCACCAGGCCCGTAGCCCTACCTAGCTCTTTTAAGGCTTTTCTTTCTCTAGGTTTCAAATTGTCAACAGTCTGTTTCGAAGCAAGTAAGTCAATATCTTTTTCCATTTGCTTCACAAACAAATTGACAGCTGGAATCAATGAGAGAGAAGGCATATATGAAGACTTAGGTTTAAAGATTGGTTTAGTATATGGGGGACTTAAAGATTCATGGTCACTAGGAGTTTCTTCCTGAGTGTCCGCTGTAAATAGAGACTCTAAGTCACACAAAGCAGATTGGTCACTAGCATCTAAGACTTTTGGCTGGTCAGATTTCATGATAATAGATAAGACAATTTTTCTTGCAAATAAATGCAAATCTTTTATCACTTCAAACTTATCTATTACCGCAGAAGGGCAAAAAGAGAGACCTTTTTTGAGGAGGTCAATATGCGCCATATTTAGTGGAAAAGAGGAGAGGTTCACAATTTGCAGTTCATCCTCAATGGGGTTTGCTAGAAGCCCCTGCGATTCCCCCTCCCCCTGAATCTCCCTCTGTTCTGACCGTATTGATCCCCTCTCCCTCTGATTTGTCGGGTTGGGTATCTCTTTTCTTTCACAGGAGTACCATAAGGGTCTTTTCCTTTTTCCCCTTCTGTTCTTTCTCTTTCTTCCTTTTGGGCTGTACCAGAGTAGTTTTTTGAAGTGCTAGATTCAGAATCAGATGCATCTGTTCCTGAATCATATGTGCCTTTCTGTGACTTATAAATATAGACTCTTCCATTTTTATAATCGTCTTGGTCACGTCTAAATTTCCTACATTTACGTGTTTTAATATCTGATTTTAATTTTGTGACATTTAGACTAGTTTCCCCATTTAGCTTTTCAAAGCTTGGGTCATTTTCAAAGGTATTTACTTTCAAAAGAGCTTTTTCAGCTTCACCTTTTACTTTATCTAGTCTTTTATCATTTCTCTTTATCATCATACCCATCAAATCAAGTGAGGTCGAGGAAAGTTTATCATTCCATTCCTCCACAAAGGAGTCCCCTTCCTCATCCTCTCTTGTATTTGCACCTGGGTCTAATGATAACCTTAACCCTCTAGGTATGATCTTTTTTTCTATATAGTTAGCTAGGCTTGCATTTTCAGCTTTAATTTTTAACTGTCGGTTAATGAGATATCTATATCTCCTAAACGCACTGAAAATGGTTATAGCCTCATCATCATTATCTTCACCAACTATACTGTCATTAGCTAAGGAATCCTTCAATTCTGCCTCCCACAAATCATCTGACAGAGTATATGCCATAACACTGGCCGGCAAAGCTCAAAAAATGGTATAGGGAAAATTAGGGCTTAAACTATCGCCCTTAGCAATCTACTTCAATCACCAAAAAGAAAAGGACTTATAGAATCCTCCAAGTTATATCCTCTTACAACAATATAAAATATATAAATGAGGGTGAGAGTAGGTAATATTGCTCAAATATTGTACTGGTGCCACCCTTTAAAAAGTATAGACATTAAATTCGTATAGAGAGACTAAAGTTTCAGAGCATATATAAATACTCTGAAAAAAGCAAGGGTAAAAATAGGCACACAGACAGCTCCTTTGTAAAAAATATTTTTTCATTTATTTAGATTTCCCATTCACGTCAGTGAAAATACTTTGAGCTTTGCCACACCACATAAGATGAACAATATATACAAAATGAATAAACACCACAAAGTGTTGATCCAGATTACTATCAAATTTGCTTATCCTTGCTCCATATCTATATTTGTGGACTTTATCCATACATCTGTTGTTTGCTTGCTACATGTATTTCGAGGATTCTTGCAACATTTAGCATGTTTGAATGTATTTTGCAACTAGATCGTTATAGATAAATTACCACAACACACATATTTTGCTACACACTATTTTAGATCTGGGTAGCATACGTATGCTTTAGTCAATTCAGGTCCCAGTTTTTGTGTTTTACCTACACTTTGTGGTGTTTATTCATTTTGTATATATTGTTCATCTTATGTGGTGTGGCAAAGCTCAAAGTATTTTCACTGACGTGAATGGGAAATCTAAATAAATGAAAAAATATTTTTTACAAAGGAGCTGTCTGTGTGCCTATTTTTACCCTTGCTTTTTTCAGAGTATTTATATATGCTCTGAAACTTTAGTCTCTCTATACGAATTTAATGTCTATACTTTTTAAAGGGTGGCACCAGTACAATATTTGAGCAATATTACCTACTCTCACCCTCATTTATATATTTTATATATATATATATATATACATACACACACACACACTGTATTTATATGTATATAATCTATACACTTTTGTTAATGAAAGCAAATTAAATCAAATGAAGGGTTGAATAGTTGCCTTTGGGCCTGAGAATCATCCTCTATCACAGAGTCTCACCCACTTAAGTTGCAATAGTCCTATTTCACAAAATTCTCACTCTGACATACAAAGCCGTCAACTGCACTGCTCCCCCCTACATCTCAGACCTTGTCTCTCTAGATACTCTCCCTCCCGTTGCCTTCTCTCTGCTCACAATCTCCTCCTCTCCTCCTCTCTTGTTACCTCCTCACATTACGGTTTACAAGACTTCTCCAGACTGGCTCCCATCTTATGGCACTCTCTGCCTTGCTCCACAAGACTCTGATGTTGGCGCTCTATAAATACCTGATAATAATAATTTCTGCTGAGGAGAGCTAAATATCCCCAGAGCAAGCCACACAGAAATGTAAGCACCATGTGTTACACACTTTGCGGGGTGATAACACAGCAGGACCTCTGAATACATTTAGTGTATTAAAGGAAGTTTTATTGCCCATTACTAGAGGATGTCACTTTCCCTCTAAACAGACTGTGCTCCAGCTCCTCCCACCAGCAGCATCAGTGTTTACTGAAGTGTTTCTGTTCTCTGTCCAGAGGGAACTTAGTTCCCCCTGCAAAAATAGTGCAGGAACTCCGTTCCCATGCATTCCCGCCCGACTTGACCCCTGCTCTCCCCGATGAAATATCCTCCAGCTTTCAATCAAATTGTGATCTAATAAAAAATCTACTAATTATTTCCTAAAGAGCCTCCCGTTACTATGCAGTTCAGTCATCTACCTTACTAATTTGTCATCTAAAGTTAAATTAAAATCCCCATCTAGTATAATTTTGTGTCTCTTCCAATTAGTAAGTAATGTACTAGTCCTGGAAAGGATAACCAATTAATTTTCATTAGGGGCATACATACAACAAATATAAATTAAATATTAATTAAATTCATGTATAAGGCCTCTCAAAATTATAAATCTCCTCCTCTTGGAAATTTAAGGATGAGTGTAAAAGAAAAGCTACTCCACCATTTTGTTTATCTCCCATGGAATAATATTGTATGGCATATGCAGAATCGTGTGAAGGGAGTCTCTTATAACATAATTACATGTGCTTTGTGGTATTTAAAGTCTGTTATAGCCTTCTTTATTTTAACATTGGAATGTAGACCCCTTACATTGTGCTAGATTATGAGTGGTGCTAAGGCTAGGTAGGTAGGTATAGGTAGTATAGATTAAAGGGACACTGAACCCAAAAAAAATTTTCTATCGTGATTCAGATAGAGCATGCAATTTTAAGCAACTTTCTAATTTAATCCTATTATCAAATTATTTTCATTCTCTTGGTATCTTTATTTGAAATGCAAGAATGTAAGTTTAGATGCCGGCCCATTTTTGGTGAATACACTGTGTTCTTGCTGATTGGTGGGTAAATTCACCTACCAATAAACAAGTGCTTTCCATGGTTCTGAACCAAAAAAATAGCTTAGATGCCTTTTTCAAACAAAGAAAGCAAGAGAACAAAGAAAAATTGACAATAGGAGTAAATTAGAAAGTTGCTTAAAATTGCATGCAAAAGTGCAAATTGAATCACGAAAGAAAAAATTTGCGTTCAGTGTCCCTTTAAATATTAGTTCATAGATATTAGTAAATAGTTATGAGATAAAAGTAAGTAGTTCATAGTTAATAAGACATAGTTCATAGTTATTAGGCTAGATTTGTTAAGAGGTAATAGTAAGTAGTTCATAGGTAGTAGTAGGATATAGTTGTTAATAGTTAATATTTTTTTTACCTTCATCCTTTGTTTTTTCTTTTTGCTCAGATATATGTAAATATAATTTTTTAAACACATGTAGATTACAAGTTATGCGCGATAGAGGGTATTTAACGAACGCAACAAAATTTGCGTAATTTCACCCTCCATTGCGCTGCCATTACAAGTTTGCAAACAGCGTGCGATATGGTTGCATTGAGCTCCATACGGCACAAAATACAAGCACTGTTTTGACGTGCTCGTGTACGCTTTTCCCATAGAAATCAATGGGGAGAGCGTGTTAGAAAAAAACCTAACACCTGCGATCTCGGAAAGAAAAGCTCCATAACACAGCCCCATTGATGTCTATGGGGAAAAAAATTACGCTTAAAGGGACAGTATACTGTAAAATAGTTTTTCCCTTAATGTGTTTACAATTGCTTTTTTTACCAACTGCAGAGTAAAAAATTTATGAAAATTAGCTTTTTAAGGTTTATTTGTGTATATTAAAACTCTGATTTTGTGTTTTGAAGCCACAGCCTAATAAAATAGGTTGAGCTTGTAGGTATAATCAGATCTCATTACTGTATCACATTGTGCACATATACCTGCTTCTTTATCTTATATCTGTCCTTAAAACAATCACCAATACTTTGATGAGAGAACAATGGAAAATCAACATTTTATTACCTTATCTCTGCTTTATCACACTGGGAGTGTAATTTCTTCTGCTGGCTGTGTTTAAAAAGCTTATCTATAGCTGGTACGCGCGGCCACAAACTTTCAGAATAGGTGGGGATACCACATGCTAAATTATCAATTTCAAATGCCAATATAAGGGTAAAGGAGCTACTTGTAAACAATTTAATACACTCCAGCAGGTAAAGTGGATCATTGGGAACAAATTAAAGGGGAGAAATTTTTTGAGTAAACTGTCCCTTTAAACCTAACACCCTAACATAAAAACCATGTCTAAGCACCCCTAATCTGCTGCCCCTGACATCGCCGACACCTACATAAAGTTATTAACCCCTAATCTGCTGCTCCCGACATCGCCGCCACTATAATAAACCTATTAACCCCTAAACCGCAAGCCCCACAATGAAATATACTAAATTAAACTATTAACTCCTAAACCGAAAGCCCCCCGCATCGCAATAAACTAATTTAAAATAGTAACCCCTAAACCTAACGCCCCCCTAACTTTATATTAAAATTACAATTTCCCTATCTTAAATTAAAACTTACCTGTCAAATTAAAAAAAACTAAGTTTAAACTAACAATTAAACTAATATAACTATTTAACTAAAATTAAACTAACTACCAATTAAAGAAAACTAAAATACAAATTAAAAAAATCCCTGTGGGGAGCTTGCGGTTCAGGGGTTAATAGGTTTATTATAGTGGCGGCAGTGTTGGGGAGCGACAGAATAAGGGTTAATCACTTTAGTATAGTGGGGGGGTTTGTGGGCGGAAGGCAGATTAGGGGTTAGTAATATTTAAATACTGTTTGCGATGCGGGAGGGCGGCGGTTGAGGGGTTAATAACTTTAGTATAGTGGGGGTGATGTGGGCGGATGGCAGATTAGGGGTTAATAATATTTAAATAGTGTTTGCGATGTGGGAGGGCGGCAGTTTATGGGTTAATAACTTTAGTATAGTGGTGACGATGTCGGGGAGTGGTGGAATAGGGGTTAATACATTTTATTAGTGCCGGCGATGTCGGGCGCGGCAGATTAGGGGTTAATAACTTTAAAATAGTATTTGCGATGCGGGAGGGCCTCGGTTTAGGGGTTAATAGGTAGTTTATGGGTTTTAGTGTTCTTTGTAACACCTTAGTTATGAGTTTTATATTAAATAAAAATATAGATATATGTCTATATCTGTGAATATAAAAAGCCAAAGGGTTTTAAGCAATAAAGCTTTGCTGTTCCGGTGCTCCGAATTCAAGCTTGTTGTTCTTATATCTGTGAATACATTTATATTTTTATTTGTTAATGACATGAAACCTTTAATGATTTACGTAGAACATACAATTTTAAACTACTTTTTTTTGCTTCTTTTATCTAATTTGCTTTGTTCTCTTTGTAGCATTTGTTGAAGGAGCAGCAATGCACTAATGATTTCAAACTGAACACATGGGTGAGCCAATGAAAATCTGCATATACATGCAGTCACCAATCAGCAGCTAGAATCTTGGTTATTTGCTGCTCCTTACCTTTCCTAGATAAACCTCTCAGCAAAGGATAACAAGAGAAGGAAGCAAAATAAACAATAGAAGTAAATTTGAAAGTTGTTTAACATTGTATGGTCTGTCTGAATCATGAATGTCTAATTATGACTTTACTGTCCCTTTAATGTTTGACATTTTACATTGCAAATAGTTAAAGGGACATTCCAGTAAAAATATAAATGCACATAGATTTATTGCATCTTTGAATAGAAACATATTTGCAATATACATGTTTTGGCAAAAATCCTTCTATTAAGAGTTATCACTGTTTCAGTGTTAATATTTTTCTCTGCAAGTGCATGTGAAGCATGGTTAGATATTTTCACTGCACCCACATTTAAAAAAATGCAGCTGCTCAGATCATCAGTGGGGCTTAAATCATGTCAGCAATTAAAAAATTGAGTCATTACCAGATGGTACAATCACCTTAGGCTCTCCGAACAAGTGTTGTGTTTAAAATGCTGGTGCACGGTCAGGGCCGTCTATAATATTGATTGGACCCTGGGCAAAAATTTTCTTGGGCCCCCCACCCCATGCAATTTTGCTCTCCACCCCAACATCCCAAAAAACAACTAAATCAATTGTTTTTATTATTATTAGCCCAGCGGTGGATCATCCACTGCTGGGCTAATCATTTAAAAAAAAAAAATGCAATATGTGAAACTGGACCTAAGCAGTACTAATAAGTAAATAAATATATAAATTCCTCCACTGTGGATTCATTTAATATTCTTTTGAATGTGATTCTGGTGTGAGGTTAGCTGGTTAAAGAGATTTAGGGCAGCCAACAGGAGCAAAGCAAGGTAAAGGAGGAAGCATGGAGGTGCAGACAAATATAAGTTTACTGACTGGAACAGCAGAACTACTATGGGAAGCTGTAAAATCTGAGACAGAGAGAAAATAAAACTATAAAAATAAACCTTACATTAATGTGTGAAGTATCAGCATGACGCTATACATCAGCCACACCAGCACATGTCGCTTCTTTGCTAGGAACAAGTTCCCTCTCACCCTGAACTAGACAATGCTGCATGGGTTGGGGCGTGTGTGCACTAACTTATTCTTCCCACTGACACCTTTCTACAAAGCACTATTCCCCTAACAAACTTCAGTTAGTTGATCTTAGGGCCACAGCAGAAAGAGCAGGGCTAAGGGGACCAGTAGACTGGATGCTGTCTGTCCAAGGCTGCATGGATACAGTGTGAGATGAGTCACACAGCCCCAAGACTGAAGAGAGCAGTGTATGCAGCTGCACAGATGCTCAAATCCTCATGTGCCTGCCGCTCCAGCTTTCTGCTGCATGCGCCTACAGTCAGCCCTACCCAGAAACAATCCCCACCACCAGAGCAGTTACCGGGTAACAGTGGTAACCCCAGTAGGACCTTTTCTGATGCAGTGGGAAATGGCTGGATGCCGAGTTAGGGCTTTGCATTCAGTGCTGCACAGTGCACATCTAAAACAGCACATGGCACTAGCTTGGCATGTCACATGACACCGGCACGGTCTGGCACAGTTTTTAAAACAAATATAAGCAGAGAACTTTTGACTGTGACAGTATTAGGACTGAATGTGTGTGTTCCCCATGTCACATCAGCAGTCTGGTATGAACCATAAAAAAAAAAATATTTTTTTTTTTTTTTTTTAGGACTCTTGGGCCCCTCAACAGAGACTGGGCCCAGGGCAGCTGCCCCTTTTGCCCTGTGTTAAAGACGGTCCTGTGCACGGTACATACTTAAATACAGTTTTTATACAGCTATAGCTTTTATTAGAAGCATTTTTGCTAATGCATGTATATTAAAAAATTGCTTCTGTTCAATACCGAAATGCACCCATGTGGTATCCAATTTTGGCTGGAATATCCCTTTAAATATCAATTTACCTGATGAATCAGTTATTAGTAATGTGAAATCTGGCATTTATGGCACAAATATTGTCATAATCCAGAGTGTCTGAAATATAAGGTAAACAGTTTTTTGTAGCCTCATCTTTGCCATATACATTGTTTTCAATATTTGTGGGATGGGAGAGGAACACAAAACCCACATGAAAGGGATGTGACGGATCCTCAGAACAAACATTAATATCTTGCGAAATATCGGAAACTGGATTTTCCGACATCAAAAAGTTCAGGAAATCTTTTTTCATACTGTTTAAATTTTAGTTGTCTAATTTTTCCAACTATGTTTTTAGTTTGTTTTTTTTAATTCTGTAGATGATTTTTCTTCCTTAAAACAGTCCTTTTGATAACAGTTGACAATATCTGCAATGTCACTCCACATGACATCCCTTTCATGTGGGTTCTTCTCCATCTTCCACAATCCAATAAGGAAGTGGTCCAATTTACATATTTTTTGTCATGCAATTAGTAAAATGTGTTATAAATTCTCATTGGCTGTTAATACGGATGATAATTGTATTTTTGGTGAAAATTAACTGCATATGTCAGGTCCCTATTTCAGTTGTTATGGAACAAGACTCACCTAATACTTTATTAATGAATAAGGAACAAGATACACCAAGACACAAAGCCACTGTGTCCTGGACTATATCTATAAGAGGCGCCTAAACAAACAAAAAAAAAAAAAAACCGATAATGATAATAGGAATACTATCAGATAATGACCAAACCAGAATTCTCTATACTGAGATTATAAAAGCATATATGACAATAAATCACAATAAAAATAAAATAAGTCACAAGTTCCACAAATAAAGGTGGATTTAATACAAAGTGATAATATATCAGAGAGTAATGCACGTAATTGTGTACATGGGCACAGTCCAGTCATATACCAGAGTCTCTTATAGCCAATGGCGGTGGTGGAAGAATCTCTAAAGGGTAATTCTGTACCAAACAGTCAGGCAGCTCTTCTAAAATGTCACGCCAGACAAGGATATTTCTATGAAACAAAAGATAGAATACACCTCATGGAACAGATCAGTGGGTCACAAAGCAGGGATGAAAGGGTTAATCAGTCCTACTCCCGTGAAGAAAAGCACTAATAGTGCTCAACAGGCAAGCCTGATCCTAAGAGTTGTCCGGCAGACTCACGAGCAACACAGCAGCAAGGGCGATCCTCATCCAACAATCACAGGAGTCCAGGGATTCAGAAGACGCTGGTAGCAAAAGAGGGTCAGAGAATCCCAACAGGATTTCTCTAATATCCTATCCAAACAGAGAATCAAAGCAGCAGCAGAATGGAATTAAAAGTTTTATTAACACTCAATAAAAACAATAGCAACGCGTTTCTCAGTGACACAGCACCATTTTCTCAGGCTATACAATCAAACAGCTGCTACTTTTAAAAGAATACAAAACCAATCAAAGACCAAGAGTGGACACACACCCACTATGGTGACGTATAGAATATATCAGAAGAAGCACCGGGTAATACGCCCTCCCTGACGTGGATTTAGTATTTCCCTATTGGTAAGATGATAAGGAAGGGGTGTTATAACACACATCTTCCAGTATAACAGAATAAACTCACTCCCCCTTGATGATGTTTAAAACCAACAAGAAGTGACACAGAGCAACACAGAGTAAAACGTTCTCCTTGACGTGGATGAAATACCTGCCTATTGCTAAGTCAGTAACAGAGCGGTGTGGTATCACACCTATCACAGTGTGACAAAATACAGAAGGGGTTACGTTTATATAGTTCCATAGGTAACTGCACAATCGCGAAATTGGTTTGCAACCACTAAGAGTCATATATACGGGATTGTACATGTTATCCATATTAGAGTCTCCCAGAATCGAATCATATCAAATATCTCAAAGACTACTGGAGATACAAGGTTCCTATTAAAATAGTCAGTGCCAGGGGGAAACTACAGGGGGTGCAGAGGTCGCAATTGCGTGTGTATGTTTGTGGAACCAGCAAATTACAGACCTTGTTACTACATCATGGGGGGCTGGGGGTAAACACTATATACAGTACGGGGAGGCTGGACCATGTCACAGACTACTGTGGTCACTTTATAAAGTACTGGGGCGGGTAGGGTCAGGCCAGGCCAGTCCAGAATGCAGACTCACTATATACAGTACTGGTGGGTTAAACAGTGTCACTATATACAGTAATGGGGGGTCAGACCATCTCACAGACTGTGGGCACAGGGTACCTCCTTTTGTAGGCATGTAATCTGATTCACATTTTTTTCTGTGTTAAATGTAAAAAAAAAAAAAAAGATATGTATCAAATTCACTTTTTTTTGAGGGGGTGGGGGGCCCTTCTTAGATTCTTGCATCTAGTACGCCTCTGGTCAGTGCCCCATACACGGGGTATAAATAATATAATGAATAAAGGGGACAAGTCGTCAGATAAGACAGTGCAAAGCCGTAAACAGAAATAGGTCTTAAAAAATAATTTCATAAGTACAAATGGAATATGACAACTATAAAGCAAACAGGAACACTAAATCACTAATAGGTAGATTACGAGTTGTGCGTTCGTCTTTTAATGCTGTACCGCAAGCCTTTTAGCCTGTAACGCAACGTCAGTCCCACACTCGTAAAAATTACGTTTTTTTCATGGGACTTCCATAGTGCAGCCATTACAAATTTTGCGGTGAGGCTAAAAAGCTTGCGTTACACCCTATACCGACAAGATCCGTACTGCCATCTGAGAGCAGTAGTTATGAGTTTTACGCAACAAAACTGCTACATAAAACTCATAAATGAAGTGTCACAAAGTACATTAAACACCCATAAACTACCTATTAACCCCTAAACCGAGGCCCTCCCGCTTCGCAAATACTATAATAAAGTTATTAACCCCTAATCTGCCGCTCCCGACATCGCAGCCACTAATAACATTTATTAACTCCTATTCTGCCGCTCCCTGACATCGTCACCACTATACTAAAGTTATTAACTGTCACCCTCCCGCATCGCAAACACTATTTAAATATTATCAACCCCTAATCTGCCATCCGCCCACATCACCCCCTACCATACTAGTTATTAACCCCTATTGCGCCGCTCGCCAACACCGTCTCCACTATAATAAACCTCTTAACTCCTAAACCGAAAGCCCCCCACATCGCAATAAACTAATTTAAACTATTAATCCCTAAGCCGAAAGCCCCCCACATCCCAATAATCTAATTTAAACTAGTAACCCCTAATCCTAACGCCCCCCTAACTGTATATTAAAATTACAATTTGCCTATCTTAAATTAAATTAAAACTTACCTGTCAAATGAAAAAAACTAACGGCTAGATTACGAGTTTTGCGTTATAAGGGGTGCGGTATTAACTTGCACGTTATTGTCACCGCTCACTTACCTACAGCACTGGCATTACAGGTTTTTCTAAACCCGGCGTTAAAAGACAAGAAGTGAGCGTAGAGCAAAATTGAGCTCCATACCGCACTCCAATACCAGCACTGCTTAAGTCAGCAGTGAGCTGGTTGTACGTGCTCGTGCACGATTTCCCCATAGACTTCAATGGGGAGAGCCGGCTGAAAAAAAGCCTAACACCTGCAAAAAAGCAGCGTAAAGCTCCGTAACGCAGCCCCATTGATTCCTATGGGGAAACTACATTTATGTTTACACCTAACACCCTAACATGAACCCAGAGTCTAAAAACCCCAAATCTTACACTTATTAACCCCTAATCTGCTGCCCCCAACATCGCCGACACCTACATTATATTTATTAACCCCTAATCTACCTCCTCCAATGTCGCTGCAACCTACCTACATTTATTAACCCCTAGTCTGCCGCCCCCAATGTCGCTGCCACTATAATAAACATATTAACCCCTAAACCGCCGCACTTCCGCATCGCAAACATTAGTTAAATATTATTAACCCCTAATCTGCCGCCCCTAACATCGCCGCCACCTACCTACAATTATTAACCCCTAATCTGCCGCCCCCAACATCGCCGTCACTATATTATATTTATTAACCCCTAAACCTAAGTCTAACCCCAACCCTAACACCCCCTAACTTAAATATAATTAAAATAAATCTAATTAAAACCTACAATTAATAACTAAATAATTCATATTTAAAACTAAATACCTGTAAAATAAACTCTAAGCTAGCTACAATATAACTAATAGTTACATTGTATCTAGCTTAGGGTTTATTTTTATTTTACAGGCAAGTTTGTATTTATTTTAACTAGGTAGAATAGTTACTAAATACAGGTATACCTCACTTTACAGCGCTTCACTTTACAGCGATTCGCTAATACAGCGCTTTGTGGAGCTGAAGTTCAACCTCCAAGGATTATGAAATAGTGCTGTAATCATTGTGAGTTTGCGAGAAAAGTGACTGGCACCATTTTGTTATGCGCAGTTCACTCTGTTTACAGCTTTACAGTGCAATCTGTGTCTCAGTGCTCTAGTTTGGCAAATTTTACTACAGTAATTGTCACTATTTTACAGGTACAGTATTTATTGAATTCTGTGCTGTGCGAGTGTTAAACTAAACTTAGCCCTATTGCACCCCTAATATATGTTAGTTCAAACATGTTTTCAAGTTTTTAAACACACTGGCAAGTGCAAAGAAAGCTAAAACTGCCTTGTTTCACTTTAAGGCGGTTTTCACTTTACAGCGGGGCTCCGGTCCCTAACCCGCTGTATGAGCGGGGTATACCTGTAGTTATTAACTACCTAGCTAAGTTAAATACAAATTTACCTGTAAAATAAAACCTAACCTAAGTTACACTAACACCTAACACTACACTACAATTAAATAAATTACCTAAATTAAATACAATTAAATAAATTAAATACAAATACCTAAATTACAAAAAAAACTAAACACTAAATTACACAAAATAAAAAGCAAATTACAAGATATTTAAACTAATTACACCTAATCTAGCCCTATCAAAATAAAAAAAAACCTAGCCTAAACTATGCTACCAATAGCCCTTAAAAGGGCCTTTTGCAGGGCATTGCCCCAAATAAATCAGCTCTTTTACCTGAAAAAAAATACAAACAACCCCCCCAACAGTAAAACTCACCACCCACACAACCAACCCCCCAAATTAAACCCTAACTAAAAAAACCTAAGCCCCCATTGCCCTGAAAAGGGCATTTGGATGGGCATTGCCCTTAAAAGGTCATTTAGCTCTATTGCAGCCCAAAGCCCTAACCTAAAAATAAAACCCACCCAATAAACCCTTAAAAAAACCTAACACTAACCCGAAGAAGATCCACTTACAGTTTTGAAGATCCGACATCCATCCTCAACGAAGCCGGGAGAAGTCTTCATCCAAGCCGGCAGAAGTGGTCCTCCAGACGGGCAGAAGTCTTCATCCAGACGGCATCTTCTATCTTCATCCATCCGGCGCAGAGCTGGTCCATCTTCAAGACATCCGGCGCGGAGCATCCTCTTCGAACAAAGTCTTCCCGAATAAAGGTTCCTTTAAATGACATCATCCAAGATGGCGTCCCTTAGATTCCGATTGGCTGATAGAATTCTATCATCCATCCGGCTCCGCGCCGGATGGATGAAGATAGAAGATGCCGTCTGGATAAAGACTTCTACCCGTCTGGAGGACCACTTCTCCCGGCTTGGATGAAGACTTCTCCCGGCTTCGTTGAGGACTTCTTGCCACTTCGATGAGGACTTCTCCTGGCTTCGTTGAGGATGGATGTCGGATCTTCAAAACTGTAAGTGGATCTTCAGGGGGTTAGTGTTAGGTTTTTTTAAGGGTTTATTGGGTGGGTTTTATTTTTAGGTTAGGGCTTTGGGCTGCAATAGAGCTAAATGCCATTTTAAGGGCAATGCCCTTCCAAATGCCCTTTTCAGGGCAATGGGGAGCTTAAACTTTTCTAGTTAGGGTTTTATTTGGGGGGTTGGTTGTGTGGGTGGTGGGTTTTACTGTTGGGGAGGTTGTTTGTCTTTTTTTTCAGGTAAAAGAGCAGATTTCTTTGGGGCAATGCCTGTCAAAAGGCCCTTTTAAGGGCTATTGGTAGTTTAGTTTAGGCTAGGGTTTTTTTTATTTGGGGGCGGGACTTTTTTTTTTATTTGATAGGGCTATTAGATTAGGTGTAATTAGTTTAAATATCTTGTCATTTGTTTTTTATTTTGTGTAATTTAGTGGTTTTTTATTTGTAATTTTAGGTAATTGTACTTAATTTATTTAATTGTATTTAATTTAGGTAATTTATTTAATTGTAGTGTAGTGTTAGGTGTTAGTGTAACTTAGGTTAGGTTTTATTTTACAGGTAAATTTAACTATTCTAACTAGTAAAAATAAATACATACTTGTCTGTAAAATAAAAATAAACCCTAAGCTATATACAATGTAACTATTAGTTATATTGTAGCTAGCTTAGGGTTTATTTTACAGGTAAGTATTTAGTTTTAAATAGGAATTATTTAGTTATTAATTGTAGGTTTTAATTAGATTTATTTTAATTATATTTAAGTTAGGGGGTGTTAGGGTTAGGCTTAGGTTTAGGGCTTAATAAATATAATATAGTGGCGGTGACATTGGGGCGGCAGATAAGGGGTTAATAAATGTAGGTAATAAATGTAGGTAGGTGGCGGCGATGTTAGGGACAGCAGATAAGGGGTTAATAATATTTAACTAGTGTTTGCGAGGCGGGAGTGAGGTGGTTTAGGGGTTAATATGTTTATTCTAGTGGTGGCAATGTCTGAAGCGGCAGATTAGGGGTTAATAATTTTATTTTAGTGTTTACAATGCGGGAGGGCCTCGGTTTAGGGGTTAATAGGTAGTTTATGGGTGTTAATGTACTTTTTAGCACTTTAGTTATGAGTTTTATGCTACGGCGTTGTAGTGTAAAATTCATAACTACTGACTTTAGAATCTTTACCAATCTTGCGGGATAGGCTGTACCGCTCACTTTTTGACCTAAAAAAAAAAGCTTGGAAGTCCCATTGAAAAAAGACTATACGCAAATTGCGTAAGTTAATTTGCAGTACGGCCAAAAAAGTGTGCGGGACAGCTGTACCTACAAGACGCGTAATAGCAGCGGTAGTGAAAAAGCAGCGTTATGAGCCTTAACGCTGCTTTTTTACTCATAACGCAAGACTCGTAATCTAGCCGTAAATTTGAACTAACAATTAAACTAATATAACTTTTAAACTAACTACCAATTTAAAAAAATAAAATACGCATTAAAAAATCCTAACACTACTATAAAAATAACAAAGTATCTAATTACAATATATATAAAAAGACTAAATTACAAAAAATAACAAACACTAACTTACGAAAAATAACAAACAAAATTATCAAAAATAATAAAGAATTACACCTAATCTAATAGCCCTATAAAAATAAAAAAGCCCACCCAAAATAAAAAAACCCTAGCCTACAATAAACTACCAATAGCCCTTAAAAGGGCCTTTTTTAGGGCATTGGCCTAAGTTAAACAGCTCTTTTACCTGGAAAAAAAAATAAAAAGAACCCCCCCAACAGTAAAACTCACCACCTGTCATGGATCTTACCTATTCTTCTCTGGCCCTTTAAGAAATTACCTGTGCTCACCTAGGGAGGTTATATAAACCCTGGACACGCCCTCTACCTTGCTTCAGTATTGTTTGTTACAGACAGTTTCTAGCAGCTATACTTGCAGCCTCTGCATGTCTCCTATTCTAAAGGAAGATTATCTACCTAAAAACCTTTTACCAAAAGTTGGCACTTCTCCTAACTCCTATCAAGCAGGATTATTATCCTTTATGTGCTTGTTGTTCAACCTTTGCTCGAAAAGACGCATCTGTTCCTGATCCGAAGGAGTAAACAGACATTGCCAAATTCCAAGGGACTTTCTAAACCGCATTGCGTCATAACCGGGATCCTAGAACTTTTATACAAGGGATTCTATCAAGCTACTACTCCACAGCTCTATCCCTCCACTAAGGATCCCCCCGAAGATTCCTTACTGGCTTGGTTCCAACACTCAGCGTGATTCACACGCCAACTGCCTGTCAGCTCGGCCGCGCCCCCGCATTCAGCTGTTCACAGACGCTGCCACCTCACATCTCACAGCGCTCCTCTGCACACAGCAGAACACAGACGCTGCAGCCGCTCACCTCTCACAGGTTCTCTCAGCGTGCAGGATCTGGCCGTTACAGCCTCTCACACTGTGGCTCTGTACAGTCTCCAAGCTGATCCTTGGTATTAACCTGCCAGTCACGAACTCTAACTGCTTGTCAAAGTCTCTCTAATATTCACAATAAGAGTCTATTCTGTGTCTAAGGATAAGTAACCAATGGATGACGACTCCACACTCTATATCTAATACACATTAACCTGACTCAGAAATACTGTTCAGGTGAAAGATAAACATAGTAACCACTTTGCCTGATTTAAAAGATACTTTGTAATACAATCATAGTATCTATAATAAGGCAAACACTATCAAGCTCTGCAGTTGTGATCCACAACCTAGCATATCATTACAGAATACTGAAGCCTAATATGGATCCAGCGGAGCTACCTCAATTCGTCTACACACTCTCTCAGAGGGTTGACCAACTCAGTCAAGCACTCATGGAATTGCAGGTTCTGAATGTGACTCTCACTAATATAATCAGAGATTCTCTGGGCAAACCCTCAACAGCCGATATTCCCGCAGAACCCCAAGTTTCTTTGCCTGAGAAATTCCATGGGGACAGGGCTATGTTTTCTCAATTCAAGAATTCCTGCAACCTGCTTTTCAACTTAAAACCTAAAACCTACGCAACTGAACGCGTCAAGGTTTTAACGGTTATATCATTCCTGAGAGGGGAACCACACAAGTGGGCAGATTCCTTTTTTGAGCAAGACCATTCCATCCTCACTTCCCTGGAAGACTTCGTTAAAGAAATGGCTATTCTCTATCAGGACATCAACACCCAACTCTCAGTTGAGACAAAAATGAGATCCCTCAAACAAGGGAAAAAGCAAGTTGAGGAATACTTAAGTGAATTTAAACAATACAGTAAAGACACAGAGTGGAGTGATATTGCTCCCCGGAACCAGTACCGCCTGGGTCTAAATGATGCTGTAAAGAATGAACTTGCTCGTACAGAGCTTCCCAAAACCTTAGAGGGGTTAATTACACTCAGCATCCAAATTGATAGAAGGATAAGAGAACGGAAAATGGAAAGACAAGGGTTTGATACCGCTACTAGACCGTCTCCCTCCTATCATAAACCCACCATCACTCAAACCTCTGAACCTATGGACCTCGGGATCACAAAAGGACCTCTCCAGCCTGAAGAAAGGAACCACAGACGCATGAATAATTTATGCATGTATTGTGCCTCCTCAGCACACTCTGTGAAGGAATGTCCCATCCTCCAAAGACAAAAAAGAAGTAAGTCCTGGAGAGTAACTACATGTTTAACAACTAACATCAAAGATGTAGCTTACTGTTCTCTATCTCTTACCTTACAGTGGGATCATCGCCAGGTAACCAGTGAGGCAATCATCGACTCCGGGGCCCACTCATCATATATCGATTGTGGTTTTCTCACTGTAAATAAAATACCCACTGTATTGAAAACAACACCCGTCTCTATTCGAGTCATTGATGGTAATACCATCAGTTCCGGTCCCATTACTCACCAAACCATTCCCATCAAAGTGTCCACTTCTACAGCACACACTGAATACATTTCCTTTAATGTTATCTCTTCCCCTATGTTCCCAGTGGTACTCGGGTTGCAATGGTTACAGACACACCAACCCACCATTCATTGGGACCGGTTAGAAGTGGATTTCCAGTCTGATTTCTGTAAGGACACATGTTTCGTACACTCTCTCATATGCAATCTCTCTCCGAATACCCTTGCAGTAGATTACAAGGAATTCCAAGATGTTTTCAGTGATAAGGAGGCAGAAACTCTTCCACCACACCGTCCATACGACTGTCCTATTGAACTATTACCTGGTGCTACCATTCCTTACGGACATATATATCCACTATCCCAACCCGAATTAGACCACTTAAAAAACTACCTATCCGGGGCTGGCATATTTTTCGTCAGGAACAAAGATCACTCTCTTCGCCCCATTATTGATTATAGAGAGCTTAATAAGCGCACCGTGAAGAACCGATACCCATTACCCTTAATTCCCGAACTCATCGAACGTCTCAGCAAGGCAACCATATACACCAAATTAGATCTGCGTGGAGCGTATAATCTCGTCAGGATCAGGAAAGGGGATGAATGGCTCACCTCCTTCAGAACAAGATATGGGCTTTATGAGTACAAGGTGATGCCATTCGGGCTTTGCAACGCCCCTGCTACGTTACAATATCTGATCAACGATGTATTCCGTGATCTTCTTGACATATGTGTCGTTGTATACCTAGACGATATTTTAATATACTCTAGTGACATGACGGAACACAAGAAACATGTTCGATGGGTACTCTCACGGCTCAGACAACACCGTCTTTTTGCTAAGTTGGAAAAATGTATATTTCATACCTCTGATATCACCTTCCTAGGTTACACCATTTCAACAGCTGGGATCCAGATGGATGACTCCAAAGTTGATACAATTAAAAATTGGCCTGAACCCACCTCCAGGAAAGACCTGCAGAGATTCTTGGGGTTCTCAAATTACTATAGGAAGTTTATCAGGAACTATTCAGCTTTGACAAAACCTTTAACTACCCTCACCGGGGCTAACACTCCGTTCCTTTGGACAGAACAAACTCAGACCGTTTTTAACCATCTTAAGAATGCTTTTACTAAAGCTCCAATTCTAAAATTCCCAGATCCAGATTCCTACTACATTCTCGAAGTTGACGCTTCCGATTATGCACTTGGGTCCATTCTTTCGCAACGGAAAACCCCCGAAGAACCTCTCCACCCAGTGGCTTTCTTCTCCAGAGTTATTACCGCAGCTGAATTTAACTATTCTGTTGGTGAGAAGGAGTTGTTGGTCATTAAAGTTTCTTTGGAGCACTGGTGACATCTTCTGGAAGGCACTAAACATCCTATTCTAATTTATACAGACCACAAAAATTTGGAATACCTCCTCACTAACCGTACTCTATCCTCCCGACAGCTGAGATGGAGTTTGTTCCTTTCACGGTTCGATTTCCATATTACATACAGGCCGGGGAGTAAGAATGGGAAAGCGGATGCCCTCTCCAGGAAGGATTCCAAACCCCCAACCTTCAATGTTCCTAGAACTATCATACCTGTAGAGCAAATCATAGCATTATCACCAACTTATCCTGAAATCCTCAAAAGTCTCCAAAAAGAAGACAGATCCTCTTCCAGTTTAGACCTCATCTTAGGACCTGACGGTCTCTATTACCACCATGGGCAAATCTACGTTCCTCCTTTCCTACGTGACAATCTATTAAAGGAACATCATGACTCCCCATTGGCAGGACATCCAGGAATCAATAAGACCTTATATCTTCTTACACGTACCTATTGGTGGCCTACTATCAGATCAGATGTGGAAAAATACATTAAAACTTGTTACGTGTGCACCACCTCCAAGACTGAAAGGAAACCTCCTTTCGGACTACTCTTACCCTTACAAATACCTGACCGTCCCTGGCAAACCATAGGAATGGACTTTATTGTAGAACTTCCCAAGTCAAACGGTTACAATACCATACTCGTGGTAGTAGATCATCTAACGAAAATGGCACATTTCTTACCATTCCACAAGCTTCCCACCTCTTCCGAACTAGCCATGTTATTTCTAAATAATGTCGTAAAGTTACATGGACTTCCACAAGCCATAGTGACAGATAGAGGTTCCCAATTCACCTTGCGCTTCTGGAGAAGTTTATGTGACTGCATGCAAGTCGAACTCCGTTTTTCCTCCTCCTTCCACCCACAATCGAATGGCCAAACGGAGAGAATAAACCAATGGCTCGAACAGTATATACGTTCTTACTGTTCCAGCCACCAAGATCAGTGGGCATACACCCTCACCATGGCAGAATATGCCTACAACAATTCCACAAGTTCTACCACACGTAAGACACCATTCTTTGCAAACTATGCATATCATCCATCCTTTCAGCTTCATCCACAACCCAATTCAAGTTGTCCCAATTTAGATGATCTCACTAAGAACCTCCAGGATCTTTTCGTAGAACTTAAAGCTCACATACATGAAGCACAGATCCACCAAAGTCACTATTATAATCTCCGGCGACGCAAGCCACCTGATTACAAGATTGGAGATTTACGGCTAGATTTGGAGTTTTGTCGGTTACGACCCGAAAAACTAACGCCGGCTTTTTTCTGGCCGCACCATAAAAATAACTCTGGTATTGAGAGTCCACATAAAGGCTGCGTTAGGCTCCAAAAAAGGAGCGTAGAGCATTTTTAACGCAGCTTCAACTCTCGATACCAGAGTTGCTTACGCAAGCGGCCAGCCTCAAAAACGTGCTCGTGCACGATTCCCCCATAGGAAACAATGGAGCTGTTTGAGCTGATAAAAAACCTAACACCTGCAAAAAAGCCGCGTTCAGCTCCTAACACAGCCCCATTGTTTGCTATGCGGTAACACTTCCTACGTCTCCACCTAACACTCTAACATGTACCCCGAGTCTAAACACCCCTAACCTTACACTTATTAACCCCTGATCTGCCGCCCCCGCTATCGCTGACCCCTGCATATTATTATTAACCCCTAATCTGCCGCTCCGTAAACCGCCGCTACTTACATTATCCCTATGTACCCCTAATCTGCTGCCCTAACATCGCAGACCCCTATATTATATTTATTAACCCCTAATCTGCCCCCCACAACGTCGCCTCCACCTGCCTACACTTATTAACCCCTAATCTGCCGACCGGACCTGAGCGCTGCTAAAATAAAGTTATTAACCCCTAATCAACCTCACTAATCAACCCACCACCCACATACCCCTAATCTAACCCAAACCCCCCTTAAATAAACCTAACACTAAGCCCCTGAAGATCTTCCTACCTTATCTTCACCCTGCCAGGTTCACCGATCCGTCCTGAAGAGCTCCTCCGATGTCCTGATCCAAGCCCAAGCGGGGGGCTGAAGAGGTCCATGATCCGGCTGAAGTCTTCATCCAAGCGGGAGCTGAAGAGGTCCATGATCCGGCTGAAGTCTTCATCCAAGCGGGAGCTGAAGAGGTCCATGATCCGGATGAAGTCTTCTATCAACGGCATCTTCAATCTTCTTTCTTCCGGATCCATCTTGCAGACCTCCGACGCGGAACATCCTCTTCTCCCGACGCCTACTAGCCGAATGACGGTTCCTTTAAGGGACGTCATCCAAGATGGCGTCCCTCGAATTCCGATTGGCTGATAGGATTCTATCAGCCAATCGGAATTAAGGTAGGAATATTCTGATTGGCTGATGGAATCAGCCAATCAGAATCAAGTTCAATCCGATTGGCTGATCCAATCAGCCAATCAGATTGAGCTCGCATTCTATTGGCTGTTCCGATCAGCCAATAGAATGCGAGCTCAATCTGATTGGCTAATTGGATCAGCCAATCGGATTGATCTTTATTCTGATTGGCTGATTCCATCAGCCAATCAGAATATTCCTACCTTAATTCCGATTGGCTGATAGAATCCTATCAGCCAATCGGAATTCGAGGGATGCCATCTTGGATGACATCCCTTAAAGGAACCGTCATTCGGCTAGTAGGCGTCGGGAGAAGAGGATGTTCCGCGTCGGAGGTCTGCAAGATGGATCCGGAAGAAAGAAGATTGAAGATGCCGTTGATAGAAGACTTCATCCGGATCATGGACCTCTTCAGCTCCCGCTTGGATGAAGACTTCAGCCGGATCATGGACCTCTTCAGCTCCCGCTTGGATGAAGACTTCAGCCGGATCATGGACCTCTTCAGCCCCCCGCTTGGGCTTGGATCAGGACATCGGAGGAGCTCTTCAGGATGTATCGGTGAACCTGGCAGGGTGAAGATAAGGTAGGAAGATCTTCAGGGGCTTAGTGTTAGGTTTATTTAAGGGGGGTTTGGGTTAGATTAGGGGTATGTGGGTGGTGGGTTGTAATGTTGGGGGGGGTATTGTATGTTTTTTTTTACAGGCAAAAGAGCTGAATTCTTTGGGGCATGCCCCGCAAAGGGCCCTGTTCAGGGCTGGTAAGGTAAAAGAGCTTTGAACTTTTGTAATTTAGAATAGGGTAGGGCATTTTTTTATTTTGGGGGGCTTTGTTATTTTATTAGGGGGCTTAGAGTAGGTGTAATTAGTTTAAAATTGTTGTAATATTTTTCTTATGTTTGTAAATATTTTTTTATTTTTTGTAACTTAGTTCTTTTTTATTTTTTGTACTTTAGCTAGTTTATTTAATTGTATTTATTTGTAGGAATTGTATTTAATTAATTTATTGATAGTGTAGTGTTAGGTTAATTGTAGGTAATTTTAGGTAGTTTATTTAATTAATTTATTGATAGTGTAGTGTTAGGTTTAATTGTAACTTAGGTTAGGATTTATTTTACAGGTAAATTTGTAATTATTTTAACTATTTTAGCTATTAAATAGTTCTTAACTATTTAATAGCTATTGTACCTGGTTAAAATAAATACAAAGTTACCTGTAAAATAAATATAAATCCTAAAATAGCTATAATATAATTATAATTTATATTGTAGCTATATTAGGATTTATTTTACAGGTAAGTATTTATCTTTAAATAGGAATAATTTATTTATTAAGAGTTAATTAATTTCGTTAGATGTAAATTATATTTTAGTTAGGGGGGTGTTAGTGTTAGGGTTAGACTTAGCTTTAGGGGTTAATACATTTATTAGAATAGCGGTGAGCTCCGGTCGGCAGATTAGGGGTTAATAAGTGTAGGCAGGTGGAGGCGACGTTGTGGGGGGCAGATTAGGGGTTAATAAATATAATACAGGGGTCGGCGGTGTTAGGGGCAGCAGATTAGGGGTACATAAGGATAACGTAGGTGGCGGCGCTTTGCGGTCGGCAGATTAGGGGTTAATTATAGTAGGTAGCTGGCTGCGACGTTGTGGGGGGCAGATTAGGGGTTAATAAATATAATATAGGGGTCGGCGGTGTTAGGGGCAGCAGATTAGGGGTACATAAGGATAACGTAGGTGGCGGCGCTTTGCGGTCGGCAGATTAGGGGTTAAGAAGTGTAGGTAGGTGGAGGCCACGTTGTGGGGGGCAGATTAGGGGTTAATAAATATAATACAGGGGTCGGCGGTGTTAGGGGCAGCAGATTAGGGGTACATAAGGATAACGTAGGTGGCGGTCGGCAGATTAGGGGTTAAAAAAATTTATTCGAGTGTCGGCGATGTGGGGGGACCTCGGTTTAGGGGTACATAGGTAGTTTATGGGTGTTAGTGTACTTTAGAGTACAGTAGTTAAGAGCTTTATAAACCGGCGTTAGCCCAGAAAGCTCTTAACTACTGACTTTTTTCCTGCGGCTGGAGTTTTGTCGTTAGATGTCTAACGCTCACTTCAGAAACGACTCTAAATACCGGAGTTAGAAAGATCCTATTGAAAAGATAGGATACGCAATTTACGTAAGGGGATCTGCGGTATGGAAAAGTCGCGGATGAAAAGTGAGCGTTAGACCCTATTTTGAGTGACTCCAAATACCGGCGGTAGCCTAAAACCAGCGTTAGGAGCCTCTAACGCTGGTTTTCACGGCTAACGCCAAACTCCAAGTCTAGGCCTTAGTTTGACTCTCAACCAAGAACATCAAACTCAAAACCCCAAGCAAGAAATTTAATGCAGCTTTCATTGGTCCCTATCCTATTACGAAGATATTAAATCAGAATGCTGTCACCTTGGAATTGCCCCCCAATTCCAGGCTACATCCCACATTCCATGTCTCCCTGTTAAAGCCTTATCATGAAATAAGACAGACCAGCATCACCTCACCTCATGTAATCGCACTTGACTCAGAGGAAGAATACGAAATTGAATCTATATTGGACTCCCTCATCTACCATGGTGTTCTCCAGTATCTGATCCACTGGAAAGGGTTCGCTGACGAAGATGATTCCTGGGAGCCCTCCACGAATGTTCATGCTCCCAGATTGGTTTCCATGTTCCACAGGAGGAATCCTGATCGTCCGAGGTTTATAGCTGCGGGGCAGCTACCTTGAGGAGGGGGATATGTCATGGATCTTACCTATTCTTCTCTGGCCCTTTAAGAAATTACCTGTGCTCACCTAGGGAGTTTATATAAACCCTGGACACGCCCTCTACCTTGCTTCAGTATTGTTTGTTACAGACAGTTTCTAGCAGCTATACTTGTAGCCTCTGCATGTCTCCTATTCTAAAGGAAGATTATCTACCTAAAAACCTTTTACCAAAAGTTGGCACTTCTCCTAACTCCTATCAAGCAGGATTATTATCCTTTATGTGCTTGTTGTTCAACCTTTGCTCGAAAAGACGCATCTGTTCCTGATCCGAAGGAGTAAACAGACATTGCCAAATTCCAAGGGACTTTCTAAACCGCATTGCGGTCATAACTGGGATCCTAGAACTTTTATACAAGGGATTCTATCAAGCTACTACTCCACAGCTCTATCCCTCCACTAAGGATCCCCCCGAAGATTCCTTACTGGCTTGGTTCCAACACTCAGCGTGATTCACACGCCAACTGCCTGTCAGCTCGGCCGCGCCCCCACATTCAGCTGTTCACAGACGCTGCCGCCTCACATCTCACAGCGCTCCTCTGCACACAGCAGAACACAGACGCTGCAGCCGCTCACCTCTCACAGGTTCTCTCAGCGTGCAGGATCTGGCCATTACAGCCTCTCACACTGTGGCTCTGTACAGTCTCCAAGCTGATCCTTGGTATTAACCTGCCAGTCACGAATTCTAACTGCTTGTCAAAGTCTCTCTAATATTCACAATAAGAGTCTATTCTGTGTCTAAGGATAAGTAACCAATGGATGACGACTCCACACTCTATATCTAATACACATTAACCTGACTCAGAAATACTGTTCAGGTGAAAGATAAACATAGTAACCACTTCGCCTGATTTAAAAGATACTTTGTAATACAATCATAGTATCTATAATAAGGCAAACACTATCAAGCTCTGCAGTTGTGATCCACAACCTAGCATATCATTACAGAATACTGAAGCCTAATATGGATCCAGCGGAGCTACCTCAATTCGTCTACACACTCTCTCAGAGGGTTGACCAACTCAGTCAAGCACTCAGGGAATTGCAGGTTCAGAATGTGACTCTCACTAATATAATCAGAGATTCTCTGGGCAAACCCTCAACAGCCGATATTCCCCCAGAACCCCAAGTTTCTTTGCCTGAGAAATTCCATGGGGACAGGGCTATGTTTTCTTAATTCAAGAATTCCTGCAACCTGCTTTTCAACTTAAAACCTAAAACCTACGCAACTGAACGCGTCAAGGTTTTAACGGTTATATCATTCCAGATTCCTTTTTTGAGCAATCAGGACATCAACACCCAACTCTCAGCTGAGACAAAAATGAGATCCCTCAAACAAGGGAAAAAGCAAGTTGAGGAGTACTTAAGTGAATTTAAACAATACAGTAAAGACACAGAGTGGAGTGATATTGCTCTCCGGAACCAGTACCGCCTGGGTCTAAATGATGCTGTAAAGGATGAACTTGCTCGTACAGAGCTTCCCAAAACCTTAGAGGGGTTAATTACACTCAGCATCCAAATTGATAGAAGGATAAGAGAACGGAAAATGGAAAGACAAGGGTTTGATACCGCTACTAGACCGTCTCCCTCCTATCATAAACCCACCGTCACTCAAACCTCTGAACCTATGGACCTCGGGATCACAAAAGGACCTCTCCAGCCTGAAGAAAGGAACCGCAGACGCATGAATAATTTATGCATGTATTGTGCCTCCTCAGCACACTCTGTGAAGGAATGTCCCATCCTCCAAAGACAAAAAAGAAGTAAGTCCTGGAGAGTAACTACATGTTTAACAACTAACATCAAAGATGTAGCTTAATGTTCTCTATCTCTTACCTTACAGTGGGATCATCGCCAGGTAACCAGTGAGGCAATCATCGACTCCGGGGCCCACTCATCATATATCGATTGTGGTTTTCTCACTGTAAATAAAATACCCACTGTATTGAAAACAACACCCGTCTCTATTCGAGTCATTGATGGTAATACCATCAGTTCCGGTCCCATTACTCACCAAACCATTCCCATCAAAGTGTCCACTTCTACAGCACACACTGAATACATTTCCTTTGATGTTATCTCTTCCCCTATGTTCCCAGTGGTACTTGGGTTGCAATGGTTACAGACACACCAACCCACCATTCATTGGGACCGGTTAGAAGTGGATTTCCAGTCTGATTTCTGTAAGGACACATGTTTCGTACACTCTCTCATATGCAATCTCTCTCCTAATACCCTTCCAGTAGATTACAAGGAATTCCAAGATGTTTTCAGTGAAAAGGAGGCAGAAACTCTTCCACCACACCGTCCATACGACTGTCCTATTGAACTATTACCTGGTGCTACCATTCCTTACGGACATATATATCCACTATCCCAACCCGAATTAGACCACTTAAAAAACTACCTATCCGAAAATCTAAGGAAAGGTTTCATACAACCTTCCACCTCTCCAGCCGGGGCTGGCATATTTTTCGTCAGGAACAAAGATCACTCTCTTCGCCCCATTATTGATTATAGAGAGCTTAATAAGCGCACCGTGAAGAACCGATACCCATTACCCTTAATTCCCGAACTCATCGAACGTCTCAGCAAGGCAACCATATACACCAAATTAGATCTGCGTGGAGCGTATAATCTCGTCAGGATCTGGAAAGGGGATGAATGGCTCACCGCCTTCAGAACAAGATATGGGCTTTATGAGTACAAGGTGATGCCATTCGGGCTTTGCAACGCCCCTGCTACGTTCCAATATCTGATCAACAATGTATTCCGTGATCTTCTTGACATATGTGTCGTTGTATACCTAGACGATATTTTAATATACAGGGAGTGCAGAATTATTAGGCAAGTTGTATTTTTGAGGATTAATTTTATTATTGAACAACAACCATGTTCTCAATGTACCCAAAAAACTCATTAATATCAAAGCTGAATAGTTTTGGAAGTAGTTTTTAGTTTGTTTTTAGTTATAGCTATTTTAGGGGGATATCTGTGTGTGCAGGTGACTATTACTGTGCATAATTATTAGGCAACTTAACAAAAAACAAATATATACCCATTTCAATTATTTATTTTTACCAGTGAAACCAATATAACATCTCAACATTCACAAATATACATTTCTGACATTCAAAAACAAAACAAAAACAAATCAGTGACCAATATAGCCACCTTTCTTTGCAAGGACACTCAAAAGCCTGCCATCCATGGATTCTGTCAGTGTTTTGATCTGTTCACCATCAACATTGCGTGCAGCAGCAACCACAGCCTCCCAGACACTGTTCAGAGAGGTGTACTGTTTTCCCTCCTTGTAAATCTCACATTTGATGATGGACCACAGGTTCTCAATGGGGTTCAGATCAAGTGAACAAGGAGGCCATGTCATTAGATTTTCTTCTTTTATACCCTTTCTTGACAGCCACGCTGTGGAGTACTTGGACACGTGTGATGGAGCATTGTCCTGCATGAAAATCATGTTTTTCTTGAAGGATGCAGACTTCTTCCTGTACCACTGCTTGAAGAAGGTGTCTTCCAGAAACTGGCAGTAGGACTGGGAGTTGAGCTTGACTCCATCCTCAACCCGAAAAGGCTCCACAAGCTCATCTTTGATGATACCAGCCCAAACCAGTACTCCACCTCCACTTTGCTGGCGTCTGAGTCGGACTGGAGCTCTCTGCCCTTTACCAATCCAGCCACGGGCCCATCCATCTGGCCCATCAAGACTCACTCTCATTTCATCAGTCCATAAAACCTTAGAAAAATCAGTCTTGAGATATTTCTTGGCCCAGTCTTGACGTTTCAGCTTGTGTGTCTTGTTCAGTGGTGGTCGTCTTTCAGCCTTTCTTACCTTGGCCATGTCTCTGAGTATTGCACACCTTGTGCTTTTGGGCACTCCAGTGATGTTGCAGCTCTGAAATATGGCCAAACTGGTGGCAAGTGGCATCTTGGCAGCTGCACGCTTGACTTTTCTCAGTTCATGGGCAGTTATTTTGCGCCTTGGTTTTTCCACACACTTCTTGCGACCCTGTTGACTATTTTGAATGAAACGCCTGATTGTTCGATGATCACGCTTCAGAAGCTTTGCAATTTTAAGAGTGCTGCATCCCTCTGCAAGATATCTCACTATTTTTGACTTTTCTGAGCCTGTCAAGTCCTTCTTTTGACCCATTTTGCCAAAGGAAAGGAAGTTGCTTAATAATTATGCACACCTGATATAGGGTGTTGATGTCATTAGACCACACCCCTTCTCATTACAGAGATGCACATCACCTAATATGCTTAATTGGTAGTAGGCTTTCGAGCCTATACAGCTTGGAGTAAGACAACATGCATAAAGAGGATGATGTGGTCAAAATACTCATTTGCCTAATAATTCTGCACTCCCTGTACTCTAGTGACATGACGGAACACAAGAAACATGTTCGATGGGTACTCTCACGGCTCAGACAACACCGTCTTTTTGCTAAGTTGGAAAAATGTATATTTCATACCTCTGATATCACCTTCCTAGGTTACACCATTTCAACAGCTGGGATCCAGATGGATGACTCCAAAGTTGATACAATTAAAAATTGGCCTGAACCCACCTCCAGGAAAGACCTGCAGAGATTCTTGGGGTTCTCAAATTACTATAGGAAGTTTATCAGGAACTATTCAGCTTTGACAAAACCTTTAACTACCCTCACCGGGGCTAACACTCCGTTCCTTTGGACAGAACAAACTCAGACCATTTTTAACCATCTTAAGAATGCTTTTACTAAAGCTCCAATTCTAAAATTCCCAGATCCAGATTCCTACTACATTCTCGAAGTTGACGCTTCCGATTATGCACTTGGGTCCATTCTTTCGCAACGGAAAACCCCCGAAGAACCTCTCCACCCAGTGGCTTTCTTCTCCAGAGTTATGACCGCAGCTGAATTTAACTATCCTGTTGGTGAGAAGGAGTTGTTGGTCATTAAAGTTTCTTTGGAGCACTGGCGACATCTTCTGGAAGGCACTAAACATCCTATTCTAATTTATACAGACCACAAAAATTTGGAATACCTCCTCACTAACCGTACTCTATCCTCCCGACAGCTGAGATGGAGTTTGTTCCTTTCACGGTTCGATTTCCATATTACATACAGGCCGGGGAGTAAGAATGGGAAAGCGGATGCCCTCTCCAGGAAGGATTCCAAACCCCCAACCTTCAATGTTCCTAGAACTATCATACCTGTAGAGCAAATCATAGCATTATCACCAACTTATCCTGAAATCCTCAAAAGTCTCCAAAAGGAAGACAGATCCTCTTCCAGTTTAGACCTCGTCTTAGGACCTGACGGTCTCTATTACCACCATGGGCAAATCTACGTTCCTCCTTTCCTACGTGACAATCTATTAAAGGAACATCATGACTCCCCATTGGCAGGACATCCAGGAATCAATAAGACCTTATATCTTCTTACACGTACCTATTGGTGGCCTACTATCAGATCAGATGTGGAAAAATACGTTAAAACTTGTTACGTGTGCACCACCTCCAAGACTGAAAGGAAACCTCCTTTTGGACTACTCTTACCCTTACAAATACCTGACCGTCCCTGGCAAACCATAGGAATGGACTTTATTGTAGAACTTCCCGAGTCAAACGGTTACAATACCATACTCGTGGTAGTAGATCATCTAATGAAAATGGCACATTTCTTACCATTCCACAAGCTTCCCACCTCTTCCGAACTAGCCATGTTATTTCTAAATAATGTCGTAAAGTTACATGGACTTCCACAAGCCATAGTGACAGATAGAGGTTCCCAATTCACCTCGCGCTTCTGGAGAAGTTTATGTGACTGCATGCAAGTCGAACTCCGTTTTTCCTCCTCCTTCCACCCACAATTGAATGGCCAAACGGAGAGAATAAACCAATGGCTCGAACAGTATATACGTTCTTACTGTTCCAGCCACCAAGATCAGTGGGCATACACCCTCGCCATGGCAGAATATGCTTACAACAATTCCACAAGTTCTACCACACGTAAGACACCATTCTTTGCAAACTATGCATATCATCCATCCTTTCAGCTTCATGCACAACCCAATTCAAGTTGTCCCAATTTAGATGATCTCACTAAGAACCTCCAGGATCTTTTTGTAGAACTTAAAGCTCACATACATGAAGCACAGATCCACCAAAGTCACTATTATAATCTCCGGCGACGCAAGCCACCTGATTACAAGATTGGAGATTTAGTTTGGCTCTCAACCAAGAACATCAAACTCAAAACCCCAAGCAAGAAATTTAATGCAGCTTTCATTGGTCCCTATCCTATTACGAAGATAGTAAATCAGAATGCTATCACCTTGGAATTGCCCCCCAATTCCAGGCTACATCCCACATTCCACGTCTCCCTGTTAAAGCCTTATCATGAAATAAGACAGACCAGCATCACCTCACCTCATGTAATCGCACTTGACTCAGAGGAAGAATACGCAATTGAATCTATATTGGACTCCCGCATCTACCATGGTGTTCTCCAGTATCTGATCCACTGGAAAGGGTTCGCTGACGAAGATGATTCCTGGGAGCCCTCCACGAATGTTCATGCTCCCAGATTGGTTTCCATGTTCCACAGGAGGAATCCTGATCGTCCGAGGTTTATAGCTGCGGGGCAGCTACCTTGAAGAGGGGGATATGTCATGGATCTTACCTATTCTTCTCTGGCCCTTTAAGAAATTACCTGTGCTCACCTAGGGAGGTTATATAAACCCTGGACACGCCCTCTACTTTGCTTCAGTATTGTTTGTTACAGACAGTTTCTAGCAGCTATACTTGCAGCCTCTGCATGTCTCCTATTCTAAAGGAAGATTATCTACCTAAAAACCTTTTACCAAAAGTTGGCACTTCTCCTAACTCCTATCAAGCAGGATTATTATCCTTTATGTGCTTGTTGTTCAACCTTTGCTCGAAAAGACGCATCTGTTCCTGATCCGAAGGAGTAAACAGACATTGCCAAATTCCAAGGGACTTTCTAAACCGCATTGCGGTCATAACCGGGATCCTAGAACTTTTATACAAGGGATTCTATCAAGCTACTACTCCACAGCTCTATCCCTCCACTAAGGATCCCCCCGAAGATTCCTTACTGGCTTGGTTCCAACACTCAGCGTGATTCACACGCCAACTGCCTGTCAGCTCGGCCCCGCCCCCGCATTCAGCTGTTCACAGACGCTGCCGCCTCACATCTCACAGCGCTCCTCTGCACACAGCAGAACACAGACGCTGCAGCCGCTCACCTCTCACAGGTTCTCTCAGCGTGCAGGATCTGGCCGTTACAGCCTCTCACACTGTGGCTCTGTACAGTCTCCAAGCTGATCCTTGGTATTAACCTGCCAGTCACGAACTCTAACTGCTTGTCAAAGTCTCTCTAATATTCACAATAAGAGTCTATTCTGTGTCTAAGGATAAGTAACCAATAGATGACGACTCCACACTCTATATCTAATTTACATTAACCTGACTCAGAAATACTGTTCAGGTGAAAGATAAACAGTAACCACTTCGCCTGATTTAAAAGATACTTTGTAATACAATCATAGTATCTATAATAAGGCAAACACTATCAAGCTCTGCAGTTGTGATCCACAACCTAGCATATCATTACACCACCCAACCAACCCCCCAAAATAAAAAACCTAACTCTAACAAAAACCTAAGCTACTCATTGCCCTGAAAAGGGCATTTGTATAGGCATTGCCCTTAAAAGGGCATTTAGCTCTTTTAAGAAAAGCCCAAACCCTAAACTAAAAAAAAAAAACACCCAAAAAAGTTTAAAAAATCCTAACACTAACCCCTGAAGATCCACTTACAGTTCCTGAAGTCCAGACATCCAGGTGGCGAGAAGTCTTCATCCAGGCAGCTCCATCTTCATCCATCACGGGCAGGGCCGGCCTTAGGGCAAGGCCGGCCCTGCCTAGGATTCTGCGGTTAGGGGGGCCCACAGTGCAGGTTCAAAGAAAACAATTTTTATATATATATATATATATATATATATATATATATATATATATATATATATATATTTGTGCTGCCACTTTTTAAAAAATTTTTAAATTTTTTTTGCCTCCATTTATATTTAATTTTTTTGGGCGCAAGTTCAGGACGTGAGGAGGCGGAGCGGCGCGGCGGCACAGGAGGAGAAGTGACAGGCAGTGTGGGACCGACTCGGGAGGCAGCCTGACCCAAACAAGGCAAGTTGTGAAGCAAGCTGAAGCCCCTGCAGGTATTGCCTGTCAGGGAGGCTTCTTATCCAGATGATTAAGATCGCTGGCCTGGCCATGGGATACCCTCGGTGTTCAGGTATGTACGGTGTGTATGGATGTGTGAGTGACTTGCACTGCAGAAGTGTCGTCCCTCTAACAAGCCTAAATAAATATATGCGATGCGTATAACTGTCAGGGAGCAACGGCTGAACTTGTTGCCATATCGTGCTGTGAGAGGATGAGAAATGACAAGAATGTTTGCCATAATGGACATTGATTGTTATTCTAAGCCTGTAGGTTATCTTAAGAATTAAATAGAAAAAGTCCATTAAAATTATATCAAAAACCTGTCCTATTTTGGGACACAAATACTTGGCACAACATGCTACAAAAACCATTTTATCAAGATAAAAATAACTTTGGAGAGAAAATCCTACTGACATTCTCTTGTAGTGAAAAGTTTTCTTTCAAATAGACAATACAGTGGCTTTACAAACTTCTGCTGATCCAATCACAACCCAGCTGTGCAACTAGCAGCATTTTAAGTTTGTGTTTAACCCCTTTGCAGGTAAAATGACATGCTCTAACAATATAATGGCCCTATAATATGAAAACAGCATGCATTGATGCTGCAGAACCTGATCTATATTGTACTATATGATTTTACCAAATGCTGCTGGGTACAAGGCCTATGATAAGAAGAATATCATTGAGATTCTATCTGCAATAAGTTTAGTTTAACTGGTACAAATAATCAACATGGTAGGCTATAGACTATGCTTCAGGTTTAGTTTTAAAGGGACATGGAATCACCACTGCTGTATTTAGTTTAATGTTGCCCTAGGCACTGAGAATTTAACTGAGATATTTAATTCTCACAACCAGAGGCCAGGAGCATACAGAGGGAGAGGATTCATATGCCTCACAACCAATACTAATTGATTTTGTAGTAAAATTAATAAATGATCTGGAGAGCACTGGAGTAGGAAGGCATCTTTGCATATAATTACCCTTTATAATGTGCTCCCCTAGGCACAAGTCTAGTTAACCCTCAAGAACCAAACTGGCATATGCACACAGACTCCAGTCCTAACAAGCTCTATATAAGGTGCTGGCACATTGTTTACTTTCACCCACAGCAGCAGGTTCTGAGTCCAGCTGGGCATCACTAGTAATACACAGGTACCATGTGCATTATGAGGGGCACACTATTTACACTGTATGTTGGTGACTTGTGGCCACAGAAGCATTTACACAAGTCACATCTCAGGTTACACAGAACTACAGACCGCGTGCTGAGACTCCGGCTACAAGTCAGGCACTAAAGCAGAATGTGAGTCACCTAACTGGGTCATGGCTGTGCCTTATAAATGCAGGTCGTCGCTTCAGAGGAACAAGTCACCTTAAGTCATATAATATGATGCTGGTGCATTAGTAAATGGAGGCTCCATCAGTAACTCTGCACAGTAGAACAGAAATATAGCTCTTGGTGTCAGATTAAACCCTCTCAGGACCATCCAGCCTCCCCATATTACCTACTGAAGTATAACTGTATGTGTACCCCAAACATTCCTGTATTCCTTACCTCCCCTACTGGGTGTCTACCAATATTACCTACTGAAGTATAACTGTGTATTCTAGACATTCCTGCATTCATTACCTCCCTACTGGGTATCTGCCCATATTACATATGTATGTATGTGTGTGTGGGCTATCTGTGTGTGTGCTGTGTGTGTGCTATCTGTGTGTGTGTGTGTGCTATCTGTGTGTGTGGGCTATGTGTGTGTGTGTGTGGGGGGGGGGCTATGTGTGTATGTGGGGGGGCTATGTGTGTGTGGGCTATCTGTGTGTGTGTGTCGGGCTATCTGTGTGTGTGTGGGGGGCTAGCTATCTGTGTGTGTGTGTGTGGGGGGGGGGGCTATCTGTGTGTGTGTGTGTGTGTGTGTGGGGGGCTGGCTATCTGTGTGCGTGTGTGTGGGCTTGCTATCTATGTGTATGTGTGTGTGTGTGTGTGGGCTGGCTATCTGTGTGTATGTGTGTGTGGGCTGGCTATCTGTGTGTGTGTGTGTGGGCTGGCTATCTGTGTGTGTGTGTGTGGGGGGGCTGGCTATCTGTGTGTGTGTGTGTGTGTGTGTGGGCTGGCTATCTGTGTGTGTGTGTGTGTAGGCTATCTCGGTGTGTGTGTGTGTGGGGGCTATCTGTGTGTGTGGTGGGGGCTATCTGTGTGTGTGTGGGCGGCTATCTGTGTGTGTGTGGGCTATCTGTGTGTGTGGGCTATCTGTGTGTGTGTGTGGGCTATCTGTGTGTGTGTGTGTGTATGGGCTATCTGTGTGTGTGTGGGCTATCTGTGTGTATGTGGGCTATCTGTGTTTGTGTGGGCTATCTGTGTGTGTGTGTGTGGGGGGGGGGACTATCTGTGTGTGTGTGTGTGTGTGGGCGCTATCTGTGTGTGTGTGTGTGTGGGGGGCTATCTGTGTATGTGTGTGTGGGCTATCTGTGTGTGTGTGTGGGGGCTATATGTGTATGTGTGTGTGGGCTATTTTTGTGTGTGTGTGTGGGCTATCTGTGTATGTGTGTGTGGGCTATCCGTGTATGTGTGTGTGTGTGTGGGCTATCTGTGTATGTGTGTGTATGTGTGTGTGGGCTATTTGTGTATGTGTGTGTGTGTGTGTGGGCTATCTGTGTATGTGTGTGTGGGCTATCCGTGTATGTGTGTGTGTGTGTGGGGGGGCTATCTGTGTATGTGTGTGTGTGGGGGCTATCTGTGTATGTGTGTGTGTGTGGGCTATCTGTGTATGTGCGGGCTGTGTGGGCTATCTGTGTATGTGTGGGCTATCTGTGTATGTGTGGGCTGTGTGGGCTATCTGTGTATGTGTGTGGATGTATGTGTTTATAAGTATCTCTGTGTGTGTATAATATCTGTGCACTGTGTTTGTGTGGTAAAGTGTATTGCACCATTTCTTTTAAGTATTTTTTTGTTCTGTGTAGAGGCCCGTGCTGTCATTCTGCCTAGGGACCTGCACTTGCTGAGGCAGCCCTGGCATCTCTGTAATGTTCTTGTTATCATAAGAAAACACATAAAAATAAGGCACAGTTCAACTCAACTGTTCCTAATTGTCAGCATAATTCTTCATTATATACATAACAGTTGTTCCAATAGTACAAATGGTATATTGCAATATATACAATGTTATAGTGCTCCACATTAGTGGATTTATGTTTTTTATATATATAAAATGTTGTGTATTACCTGAAATTATTTTTCTTCTATTTTTTTTTTAATTTTAAAAGCTTTGGGGGCGGATACTGTGCGGGGTTGGGGGCAGAGACTGGGCAGGGTTGGGGGTGGAGATAAAAGGGGGCCCCATTTTGTCATCCTGCCTTGGGCCCCGCAATGGTTAGGGCCGGCCCTGATCACGGGAGTGGCATCTTCTTCATACCTGCGGAGGCGGAGCGGTCGATGCACGGAGGCGGAGGTCCAGGCGGAAATCCAAGGCAGAGGTCCAGGTGGATTGGCATTCCTATTGATTGAAAAATTTGAATCAGCCAATAGAAATTAGGGCTGCTAATATCCTATTGGCTGTTTTTTAGCAGCCCTTTTATACTGGGAGTACCATTGCATTCCTATTGGCTGAACAATTTGAATCAGCCAATAGGAATGCAATGATACCCCCAGTATAAAAGGGGTACCTTGCATTTCAATCCTCAGTGTGCGGCGGATGATTGCATGAAGAGGACCTCCACTTCGGATCGATAAGCCTCTGCCTGGAACTCCTCCCGGACTTCGGCCTGGACCTCCGCCTCCATTGTCGCTCTGCCTCCGCAGGGATAGAGAAGATGCCAGTCCCCCGATGGATGAAGATGGAACCACCTGGATTAAGATGCCGCCTGGATAAAGATGGAGCCGCCGGGATGAAGATCCTTCAAGCTGGACTTCAGCAACTGTGAGTACCTAAAGAGGGGTTAGCGTTAGTTTTTTTTTTTTAGTTTAGGGTTTGGGCTTTTCTTAAAAGAGGTAAATACCCTTTTCAAGGCAATGCCCATACAAATGCCCTTTTCAGGGCAATGGGTAGATTAGGTTGTTTTAGATAGCTTTTTTATTTTGTGGGTTTGGGGGTTGGGGTTTGTAATGTTAGTGTGTCTTTGCATTTTTGTTTCAGGTAAAAAAGCTGTTTAACTTTTAAGGGCTATTGGTAGTTTATTATAGATTAGGTTTTTTATTTTGGGGTGTTTTTTTTTTTTAAATGGGTATTAGAATAGGAATAATTGTTATTATTTTGGATAATGTGTTTTATATTTTTTGTAATGTTTATTTTTCCTTTTGGGGTGGGTTTTTATTTTTAGAATAGACATTTCTTATTTTTAATGGGCAGCAAAAGAGCTGAATGCCCTTTTCAGGGCAATGCCCATACAAATGCCCTTTTCAGGGCAATGGGTAGATTTGGTTTTACTTTATTTTTATTTTGTATGTTTGGGGGGTGGGGTGTTTGATTTTTTTTTTAGCAAAAGAGCTGTTTAATTTAGGGCAATGCCCTACAAAAGGCTCTTTTAAGGGCCCACAAAATGCCCTTTTAAGGGCCCTTGGTAGTTTATTATAGAGTAGGGATTTTTACTTTGTTTTTGTTTTTTAAAGTGTATTAGAATAGGAATAATTTGGATATTTTCATTTGTTATTTTTTGTAATGGTAGTTTTTTTTATTTTTTGGAATTTTAGTGTTTGTTAGGTTTTAGTGTAAGGCAGCTTAGGTTTTATTTCACAGGTAAGTTTGTATTTATTTTAACTAGGTAGTTAGTAAATAGTTAATAACTATTTACTAACTAGTCTACCTAGTTAAAATAAATACAAACTTACCTGTGAAATAAAAATAAAACCTAAGCTAGCTACAATATAACTGTTAGTTATATTGTAGCTAGCTTAGGTTTTATTTAACAGGTAACTATGTATTTATTTTTAAATAGGTATTATTTAGTTAATAATTGTAACTTTAATTTAGCTCTATTTTAATTATGTTAAAGTTAGGGGGTGTTAGGGTTAGGGTTACGTTAGGGTTACATTAGGGTTAGGTTTAGAGGTTAATAGTTTAATTTAGGTTGTTGTGATGTGGGGGGCTGGTGGTTTTGGGGTTAATAGATTTATTTAGTGGTAGTGATGTGGGAGGCCAGACGTTTAGGGGTTAATAACTTTATTTAGTGGCGGTGATGTCAGGGAGTGGCGGAATAGGGGTTAATAGATTTATTATGGTGTGGGCGATGTTGGGGTGCAGGGAAATAGGGGTTAATAACTTTTGTATGGTGGCGGCGATATCGGGAGCGGCAGATTAGGGGTTAATAACATTATGTAGGTGGGGGCAATGTCGGAGGGCAGCAGATTAGGGGTGTTTAGACCTGGGGTTTATGTTAGGTTGTTAGGTTTAAACGTAACTTTTTTTCCCCATAGACATCAATGGGGCTGCGTTACGGAACTTTTCATTCCGCGATCGCAGGTGTAAGTTTTTTTTAGCCCGCTCTCCCCATTGATGTCTATGGGGAACGCGTGCACAAGCACTTTAAAACAGCGCTTGTATTGTGTGCATTATGGAGCTCAACGCAACCATATCAAACGCAGAAGCCGGCTGTTTCAAAACTTTTAATGGCTGCGCTATAGTGGGTTAAATAACGCAACTTTTGCTGCGTTTGTTAAAAACCCTGTAGGTTACATAACTCGTAATCTACCTGTAAGTATATAAAAAAGAAAAAGATAAATAAATCTATCAATAAATCTATAACAAACTCGTATATTGGGTGCATTTAAATAAACATAAACATTTAAAGGAATGAGATATTGGGTAAAGATATCCCGAAAATAACTGGGATAGACACAAAAAGATAAGGCGTGACGTTTAAAGAGAAATAACCGGAATGGTGTGAAAGGTGGTATTAAAACTAATGATGATACTTAACAATGTGATAAATTCATATGTGTATATAGTTTGTTATAGATTTATTTATCTTTTTATTTTTTATACACTTACGCCTAGATTACGAGTTTTGCGCTATAGAGTAATCTCCGTAACGCAACCCCATTGATGTCTATTGAGAAAAAAAGTTAAGTTTAAACCTAACACCCTAACATAAACCCTAAGTCTAAACACCCCTAATCTGCCGCCCCCAACCTCGCCGCCATCTAAATAAAGTTATTAACCCCTAAACTGCCGCTCCCAACATTGCTGCCACTAATAAAAGTTATTAACCCCGATTCCGCCGCAACCCGACATCGCGAGCACTAATAAAAGTTATTAACTCCTATTCCGCTGCTCCCTGACAACGCCGCCACTATAATACATTTGTTAACCTTTAAACCTCTGGCCTCCCACATCACTACCACTAAATAAACCTATTAACCCCTAAATCACCAGCCCCCCACATCGCCACTAATAAACTATTAACCCCTAAACCTATCACCCCCTAACTTTAAATAAAAATGACAATATCCCTATCTTAAAATAAATAAAAACTTACCTGTGAAATAAAAAAATAAAATAAGTTTAAACTAACAATTAACCTAACATAACTATTATACTAAAATTAAAATAACTACCAATTAAAAAAAACTAAATTACAGGCTTAGGTTTTTTTTTACAGGTAAGTTTATTTAGATTTATTTTAATTTTATTTAAGTTGGGGGTGTTAGGGTTAGACTTAGGCTTAGGGATACGTTAGGGTTAGGTTTAGGGGTTAATAACTTTAGTATAGTGGCAGCGACATTGGGGGCAGCAGATAAGGGTTAATAAGTGTAATGTAAGTGGCGGAGATGTTAAGGGCAACAGATTAGGGGTTAATAACTGTAATGTAGGTGGCGCGATGTTAGGGGCAGCAGATTAGGGGTGTTTAGACTCAGGGTTTATGTTAGAGTGTTAGCTTTAAGCATAACTTTTTATTTCCCCATAGACATCAATGGGGCTGCATTACGGAGCTTTTTTTTTTCCGCGATCACAGGTGTTAGGCTTTTTTTTGCTGGCTCTCCCCATTGATGTCTATGGGGAAATCGTGCACGAGCACGTCAAAGCAGCGCTTGATTTCGGTGCGGTATGGAGCTCAACGCCTGCTTTTTTAAAACTTGTAATAGCAACGCTCATTAATTTCCCTATAGCGCTCAAAACTCGTAATCTGGCTGTTAGTTTTTTAATTGGTAGTTATTTTAATTTTAGTATAATAGTTTAGTATAATAGTTATGTTAAATTAATTGTTAGTTTAAACTTAGGTTTTTTTAATTTCACAGTTAAGTTTTTATTTATTTTAAGATGGGATATTGTAATTTTAATTTACAGTTAGCATTTGATAAGTTTAGGGGTTAATAGTTTAATTTATGAGTGGCAATGTGGGGGGGGCTGGCGGTTTAGGGGTTAATAGGTTTATTTAGTAGTGGCGATGTGGGGGGCTGGTGGTTTAGGGGTTAATAGGCTTAGTTAGTGGATGGCGGTGGTGGAGAGCGGCAGAATAGGGGTTAATAACTTTATTATAGTGGCAGGGATGTGGGCGGACAGCAGATTAGGGGTTAATAAGTTTTAAATAGTGCAATGTGGGAGGGCCTCAATTTAAGGGTTAATATGTAGTTTATGGGGGTTAGTGTACTTTGTAACACTTTTAGTTATGAGGTTTTTTTGCAACACTTTAGTTATGAGTTTTGGTCTCAGATGGCGGAATGGATTGTGTCAGTATAGGCTGTAACGCAAACATTTTAGCCTCACTGCACAACCTGTAATACCGGCGCTATGGAAATCCCACACAAAAACGTAATTTTTTTAAAAGCGGATTGACGTTGCGTTACAGGCTAAAATGCTTGCGGTATAGCTATACCGACACGACTCATAATGTCTGTGTTACTGTTTTTACTCTGAAGTTTCCATTTTTTCAGCGTTAAAACCGTAACGCACAACTCATAATCTAGGTGTTAGTGATTTAGTGTTCCTATTTGCTTTATAATTGTCATATTCCATTTGTACTTATGAAATTATTTTTAAGACGTATTTCTGTTTTCGGCTTTGCACTGTCTTATCTGACGACTTGTCCCTTTTATTCATTATATTATTTATACCCCGTGTATGGGGCACTGACTATTTTAATAGGAACCTTGTATCTCCAATAGTCTTTGAGATATTTGATATGATTCAATTCTGGAAGACTCTATTATGGATAACATGTACTATCCCATAGATATGACTGTAAGCGGTTGCGATCCAATACGTGATCGTGCAGTTACCTAGGGAACTATATAACCGTAACTCCTTATGTATTTTGTCACACTGTGATAGATGTGATACCACGCCCCTCTGTTACTAACTTACCAATAGGCAGGTATTTCATCCACTTCAAGGAGGGCGTTTTACTCTGTGTTACTTCTGATTGATTTTAAACGTCATCAAGGGGGAGTGAGTTTATTCTGTTATACTGGAAGATGTGTGTTATAGCAACCCTTCCTTATCATCTTACCGATAGGGAGATACTAAATCCACGTCAGGGAGGTGCTTATTCTGATATGTTTTATACGTCACTATAGGGGGTGTGAGTCCACTGATTGTATAGCCTGACGAAATGGTGCTGTGTCACTGAGAAACGCGTTGCTGTTGTTTTTATTGAGTGTTAATAAAACTTTTAATTCCATTCTTCTGCTGCTTTGATTCTCTGTTTGGATACGATATTAGAGAAATCATGTTGGGATTCTCTGACCCTCTTTTGCTGCCAGCGTCTTCTGAATCCCTGAACTCCTGTGATTGTTGGATGAGGATCGCCCTTGCTGCTGTGTTGCTCGTGAGTCTGCCGGACGACTCTTAGGATCCGGCTTGCCTGTTGAGCACTATTAGAGCTTTTCTTCACGTGAGTAGGACTGATTAACTCTTTCATCCCTGCTTTGTGACCCACTGATCTGTACCATGAGGCGCATTCTATCTTTTGCTTTATTATTGAAGACAACAAAAGACTCCATACAAATGTCGCTTATGGATTGTAAAACCACAAAATAAAAACTACAGACGATTACAAAGAACATCAAAAGTCAGACGAAAAAATATGCTTAATTAAATCATGAACACTAGCATTATTGGGACTGTTTTGTGATATCCTTACATACAACGTATAGTTTGCCCTGGTTTGTTTTAACTGTCCCTGAGACAGAGCGCTACATCACTCCAGGCATTTGCAATCCTTCCTCTGTACAGGTTTCCATCATATACGGACAAAACTTCCTGACTTATTACGGTGACCAAGCACTCCATCCTCGCTTCCCCCCAGTTTGTGCATCTTAGTGCACACGATCAATGGTAACAGTTTTCCCATGTCATTTAACATGGATTATTTAGGTACCTGACTGGACCTGTTTATGGACTGTGACATTATCATTGGATCCTATGAGAGGTCTGTACAGCATAGCACTTATTACGTGCGATTAATCCTATTGCTTTACTTCCTGCTGCAGTCCAGAAGTGCACACAGATATCTTTACTCAATTTAAAATCTGAATATGTTTGGAGCCATTGTCATGCGCTCAAAAGAAACCTCTGTAAATGTTTTTTTCATGTGTGCATGAAGCTATTTCTGCATTTTATTGATGTTAAATTTTATAATATTCACATCCGCAATGTAATCAAATTATTCTTAAGTATTGCACACATAATTGCATTCTAAAAAGTTGTTTGTTTGCAAATGATATAACTCTGCTATGTTTAATCATAATATGTGCACACGTTTATGTATTAGTCTCCAACATAACGCTTGCTCAGTGTACTAGTTTCAGTAGCAGTGTTTACATTGCGCAAGGGTCCCCAAGATTGAACTGCGTTTGTACCTTTTTGTATTTGTGCTGGTAGTTTGATTTCTCTCAATAATATCAATCCCCTTTTCCTTTGTTTTCTTTTTATTTCCACAATACAGTTGAAACTACAAAGCTTGTCCCCAATGTCCGACAGTGATTGATGTTGGTGGGCGTGCATAAATATGATGTTTGCAACATTGTGGACTCACTGTGTACTTTTAACTGTATGTTTAATGCATCAACACAAGATTTATAGATTAAAAGAGGTCCATTGAGCAATTCTATAGTTAACCATTAAAAGTGTGACCCTCTTTATGTTCTATGTAAGACTATAGGTTGCACTTATGATTGTCACCTCATCCCTGTTTTCCATGACAGTTCTGAGTTACCCATGTTTCAGTGTGTGCATATGGTAACAGGCATTGCGCCCCAGGACAGCACACATATATTGAGGCTGGAGATCACTATTCCTGTTCCCCTCTGCAAACCCTGAAGCGTGTATGTCATGTGTCCATAAAAACATGGCCAAGGTATCAACCCTATGCCCACTCCAGCAATCATTGTAAAATGTGATATAGATGTAAATCCAATTAAAGTGGCCATTGTCCTTTCTTGTGCTGACCCTATAATTAAATTTTGTATATGCGTATGCACATGGTAGATGTGTTAATATGCAGTTGTTCTAAGTGGTTTTCCAACACATTATTGGTTGTCACCATTTTGATTAATTAGTTTGTTTTAATTGAAAAAACATGTTCTTATTCCCTCAATTAATTACGTCACAATCCAAGTAGGTCTTTGATTACGTAGGTGGTGTAATACGAACACAATATAGTAGAAAATTCCCCTCACAATAATATGGCGTGAGCAAGCAATGTTTCTACTTTCAACTTGTAATCCTATGCCAAAACACCATGCACAAGGTTTACAATAGAAAAATCCTGTCAGTGCAATTTACTGTTTTACGTAAATGCAATTTAACACTCCTGTCATCTAGATCTTAGAAAGAGATTCAGAAAATGCTTTGCAGTTCTTTTATTGCCAAGATTACATAATTTATAGGCACCAAACCAATGTTCTTTTTAAGTGTTTAAAACTGTAGACTAGGAACATCATGATTAATAAAATAAGAGAATTATTTTCTTTATTTTTAATAAAGTTAAAAAAGGTTAAGTCAAGTAGAGCAGTACTCAAGTACCCAAATGTACTTGAACAAGCCATTTATTTCCTATTCAATTTTTTTTTGAGTATTTACAGATTGTTTTAAACATATCTTTTGGAATTAAAGCAATATAAGCCCTGCTAATTCTACATGATCATAACTTTTTTTGTGCCTTTATTTTAGGATCTGTCAAAGCTAAAATTAACTTCCAAAAATTACAGTAACCTAAGCATCAAGTTGGATATAATTTCCCACATCTTAAAGACTAAGCTGTAGTCAGCCTCTTGTGGTGAGCTGGTGTTCTCATACTCCTAGCAGTAGTCTAGATCTGGGCTGTTTGCTTCATGCCAAGAATGAACAAATTCCTCTGAAATGTAATACAAATCCTTTTATATTTCCCATTTTCCAAATCCGGCAAGTGGTCAGGAACAGATTATTTCATATCAAAATGCCTTGTTATATCATCCTTTTGTGGAAAATGGGTAGACAGACAGTTGTTTATATATGGGAAGGCTAGATGCATTCTGTGGTGAGAAAAGTTTTAGACCCATGTGTGTAGTTTTGACCCCCTTAAAGGGACAGGAAACCCCAAAATGTTATTTTGTGATTCAGATAGAACATACAATTTTAATCAACTTTCCAATTTACTTCTATTATTAAATTTGTTTCATTCTCTTGTTATCCTTTGCCAAGGAACACTGGCAGCTAGCTGAACACATCTAGTTAGCCAATCACAAGAGACAAATGTGTGCTGGCACCAATCAACACCTAGCTCCCACTAGTGTAGGATATGTGCGTATTCTTTTTTAATAAGGGATACTAAGAGAACAAAGCATATTTGAAAATAGAAGTGAATTAAAAAGTGTCTTAAAATTACATGCTCTTTCTGAATCATGCAAGTTTAATTTTGTCGTTTCTATCACTTTAAGTGTGTTTATAAGTTTTTAAATTCAAACAGCCTATTAACATAATGCAGACTCTTACATTAAAGTATTAAACTATCAACATCTAAACATTATATTTTTGTCAAAATGTTGTTGCATAGAATCCATCAAACACAAACATGTTTTTCATGTTGAAATATTGCCAATTTTTGCCATCTGTTTCAGGCCATTATGTTCTTTAAGAGACACTGTTCACTGTTGTGAATAATATGAATACTGCATAATCATGTATAATGTGCATAGAAAGATTATATACTTCTTGGATATTGAAAAAATAAGATTATGAATATAAAGCACATCTTGATCTTATGGTGTCTTGGGTGCTACAATCTTTGGTTTCCAAGAAAATGAACATAAAAGGCCCTTTTCATATTGTGCCTTACCTCAGGTCTTTTTCAGTATGTCTTTACCTCAGAAAAATATGTAGTAGCTTAGAAAATTTGTGCTGATTCAGTTTACTAATAATTGTTTCAAAGACCAAAATTCTTGTGCACCTAGATATAACCCTATTATCCTGAGACAATAGCTCCAAGTTATCTTTGACCAATACATGCAGAGCAAGAGGACATTTCCACTATTTCCATATACCACAGTTTCTGAAGCAAAAACCTTTGACAGTCCCACTCACTGTCACTGCAATGTAGGATTTGTCAGTGTGGAAGTAGAAGGAATTAAATTAAACCAAATAGAACTCCTGGGTATATTCCAGGGTGGGTCACAGTGTTGAAGGGCTGGAGATTTTTCTCAGTAGGAGTGCACAGGGCTTGTCAGAAGCAGGTAAAAGGCCATACACAGCAATGAGTTCAAAAAAGTAGTACATGGATAAGCAGTTGCCACGTACAGGCCAAGAGTCATGCGCAGGAATCAGTCCAGATCAAAAGCAAATGTATAGGCAGTTGCAGTATAAGGTACAGGCTAAAGGTTATACACAACAGTCAGTCCAAAATAGTAGTAAGTGAATAACCAGGGCCAGGTACAGGCCAAGGCGCCCATTTAACAAGCTCCGTAGTGAGCTTGTGGGCCCGTGTTTCTGGCGAGTCCTCAGACTCGCCAGAAACAGCAGTTAGGAAGCAGTGGTCACAAAGACCACTGCTCCATAACCCTGTCCACCTGCTCTGAGCAGGCGGACAGACATCGCCGGAAATCAACCCAATCGAGTACGATCGGGTTGATTGAAACCTCCCTGCTGGCGGCCCATTGGCCGTGAGTCTGCAGGGGGCAGCGTTGCACCAGCAGCTCTTGTGAGCTGCTGGTGCAATGCTGAATACAGAGAGTGTATTGCTCTCCGCATTCAGCAAGGTCTGGCGGACCTGATCCGCACTGTCGGATCAGGTCCGGCAGACTTTGTTAAAAAGAGGCCAAAGTGTCATGAACAAGCAAAGTTTTGAACCAGAAGTATGATCAGAAATGAGCAACAACGGAGGATCAAATGGAAAATGGTTCCAGTGAGCTCTTAGCTATCAGGCCTGCTCAAAGATCCCACCTATCACTCCAATTACCTGGCCAGTAGTCTTGTTATCCCAGAATAAGGTGAAGTGACAGGTAATTCCCACAGCTACGAAGATCAAAATGAAAAAGAGGACGAGGTTGGAAGAAATACAGGCAGGCAGGATAAGTACAGGAAAAGGTTACGGCTAAGTCTCGGTCAGGTACAAAGCGAGGGTCAGTAAAAGGAAGGCAGAATATCACAGTATAAATGGAATAAACAGATCAAGGTCAGAGTCCAGGCCGGGTCAGCACCAAATCAGATTGCAGAGGTACCAGGAAAAATCCAAGGGCAGATGAAAAGACAAGCCAAATTTCATGAGCTAGTAATCCAAATAAAAGTATAGAGCACCCAGGTAGCCCAAAGTAAGAACCTATGCACGGGCAAAGTGCACCCTCATTACCAATAATAGGCACTAAAAACATAAATAACACACCTCTACTGTGCACCTAGCCCAGCTTATACAAAACAACATGCCAGAACCCTGCAGCACATTTGAGGACAAGAGAGCTAAGCAGGAATAATGACATCAGCATCCCTTGAAAACTTGGTGTAGAGGGTGGAAATCTTTTTCCCAGGACTTACCCATATCTACAGCAGGACTCCAAATTGAATAGCCTCTGTTGTTTTTGAGTAATATAGGTAAGGGAAGTTAGATTTGTAAATTCAGCTTTAACGAAATAGGCTAGTCGGGCCAAAGCACAAAGTGGTGGTGGGTGCATGCCGCTGCTGGATGAGATCTCTTGGTAAGAGACCTGAGTAAGGACCTGAGACACCTTTGAAAAGAAATTATGTGTATGCTATAAAAGAATGTGAAGCTATGACTGTTATGCTAAAAAAACTAAAAGCAGAATATAAAAATAAGAGGCAAGAGCTGAGAGCTACAGAACCTCTAATACTAAGAGCATTTACAGTATGACAGAAAAAATTAACGAACTTAGGAATGAATGTAAAATTTCAGGGTAGTGAATAAATGAATGTGAAAAAGCAAAGCAGAAAGTTGTTAAGGAAGGTATATTAATGAACTCTGGCCTAGATTACAAGTGGTGCTATCCATATCGCAACCCTGCGCTAAGAATGGTAAAACAGAATTAACAGAGAATCTTAGAGCAGCCAACTTTTTTTTAGCACACCCTATCCTGCCAAATCAACTAGCCCTGAAGATGGGTAGCGCTGGAATGTTGGGTCCATGCCCGGCAACCACTGGTGACAGGAACCGCGGGGCTAGTTTGCAAAACAAGCACCCTCTCAAAACACATTAAGGGGTCTAATTCCCAGACGACAAGTAGACCACAGTATGCCCCTAAATAGCATCACAGAGGTTGAATTTAATTATATGGAACACACTACAAATTATGAACAAGTTCATCATTCTGACCAGTGCAGACAAAGAACCACTCTCATTTTTTGAACCCTCGGTTTGTCTCCTAAAATTCCAATCTAGTTTTCATCTATAAACAAGATAGTTTGCATGATTTTCTAAAAAATTTACTTTGGCCTCAATTTTTACTCCCATAAGCTAACATGGGGCCATGTCGCAAACCGGTATCACATATTCAGCGCAAGGACTTACATGGTGAAAATGGAGACATTTTACTCCATTTTCACCTTGCTACAGAAAGGCAGTCACAGCAAGCCTTGCGCTGAGTATGTGAGCACCGTAACTCCCATAACTGCCTGAAAATATTAACTGACACCTAACGCATGCGCAATATCTATCTACCTGTCAACCGTCAACCCCCACCGCAATAATTAATAAAGTATATTAACCCCTATATCCGCTATCAAGCCCACATCGTAACTCATAATTAAAGTTTTAACCCCTAAATCCACCAACCCCAACATTGCAAACTACCTATTAAAACTATTAACCCCTAATCCGCCCTTAAACCCACAACACAATAAACTTATTAAAGTATTAACGCCTAACCCGCCAAACCCACACAACTCAATGCTAATAAATCTATTAACCCCTAACCCGCCAAAGCCCACAACTCAATGCTAATACATCTATTAACCCCTAAACCGTCAAAGCCCACAACGCAAATAACTAAACACTAAGCACCCTAACCTAACACCTCCTAAATTAACCCCAAATCATAAATTAAACTAAAACTAAATTACAATTAAAATAAAAAAACTAACATTACTTTAAAAATAAAAAAAACTAAGTTTAAATTAAGATAAAATTACAAAAAATAAAAAAGCTAAAATTACAGAAAATAAAAAACAAAAATGATCAAAAATAAAAAAATACCTATCCCTATAAAAATAAAAAAGCCCCCCAAAATAAAAAAAATAAAAGCGCCTTTTGTAGGGCAGTGCCCTAAAGAAATCAGCTCTTTTCCTTAAAAAAAATCCTTCCTCTAACAGTACTCAGCTCTTTTGCTGCCCTTTAAAGGGCATTCAGCTCTTTTAAGAAGTGCCCATCCCTAATCTAAAACTTTTTTTGATAGGGATTAGGTATAATTTCTTTTATTTTTGATAATTTAGTTTTTTATTTTCTGTAATTTTAGCTTTTTTATTTTCTGTAATTTTAGCTTAATTTAAACTTAGTTTTCCATCTTAATATGAGGAGAGTCCACGGCTTCATTTCTTACTTGTGGGAATACAGAACCTGGCCACCAGGAGGAGGCAAAGATACCCCAGCCAAAGGCTTAAATACCTCCCCCACTTCCCTTATCCCCCAGTCATTATTGGCCTTTCATCAGAGGAGGATGGCAGAAAAGTGTCGGAAGATTCGGGGGGGGTTTCTTATGGAGGGTAGTACTCTTTGGCATGGGCCTGGAGATTTAAGTAGTTTTGTCAGCCTCTCAGTGAGAGCATTGATGAAGGTTAGAGTCTGGAGATGCAGGGAGAGTCTTTTTCGGTGAAACCATCCAGACTCGAATTAGCAACTCCTAAGCAATCAGTGTTGATGAGTTTCACTGCCTGCTTCTATCACTCAAGTCCATGTCAGGTGCAATGCTACAAGACTGTCAAACTTGAGAGGCTGTGTGTCTGTTCCACGGCGTAGATTCCGGTAAGATCATTTCATTTTATACTTATATGATAACGTAAGAAGACAGGGTCAAAGTGTGACTCCTTTATTTGTATGAAATCAAGGGTTAATATCTCCGGAAGGAGATTATTGAACAGGGGGATTAATACATGATTTGCTTTATTATGTTTTATGCTGCGACATGTTGTGATATGAGGCTCTGGCAGATGTGGGAACATCAGTATTTACTTTTGTTTTTGGATAACTGCGCAGCCTGTTAGTTTGGTGCGCTTTTCTCCTGCAGCAGGGGCGGTCCTGCATGGCACTCCATGCGACCGGGTGTGGCCTCATTAAATTCTTCTTCCTGACCGTGCGGTTTACAGGAGAAGAAGCGTTTTCTCTGTGGGGCCTCGGTCATAGGAGGTGGTGAGTGCCCCAGCCATTGGGGGTATAAAGGTGCCATTTATTGTTTTCTATAGTCCTTCTCCAAAGCGCAAACTATAGAGGACTCTGATATGTTAGATCTGATATGCAAGATCTAATAACTGTCTTTATTGTGAGGAGGCTACGGTATACCCACCTGCTCAATTATGTTCCACATGCCTTGATAAAGTAATTATATCTAAAAAGACCAAGATGTTTAGTACTATTGAGCCGTCCACCTCTGAGGGGTCTCCGTCCCATGAGGTGCGTTCCCTGCAATCATCTCCTATTACACATGCAGCTCCCGATTGCACTACTAATCCTCCTTCGGGAGGGGCCCTCTTACCGCCAGACTTTAACGAACAGTTGCAAATGGCGGTGTCTGCAGCCTTCCATGCTTTACCTCGTCCTGCTAAGCGCAAGCAAAAGGTTAAATATTGCTATCCTTCTCAGGGGCCATCTACCAACTTGTTGTATTTATCTGATACTAGATTATCCACTGATGAAGACGCCTCTGTACTTCAGAGGAGGCTCTTTCTGGGTCAGAATCGGCTGCCTCTAAGCCTCTGGCTGCGGAGGAACTAGACTTTAAGTTTAGGATAGAGCGCTTACGCTTTCTGTTAAAAGAAGTGTTAGCTACTTTAGAGGTTCCGGAACCTAAATTACCTGAGGAACCTTCTATTTCTAAGCTTGATAAGGTTTAATGATATGGACAGGGTGGTGCCACAGACTTTCAGGGTTCCTGTAAAGATGGCAAATATTATTAAGAATTAATGGGAAAGGCTTGGATCCTCTTTTTCCCCTTCTTCTTCCTTTAAAAAATTGTTTCCGGTCCCTCACTCTCAATTGGAGTTGTGGGGGTCGGTCCCTAAGGTGGATGGAGCTATCTCCACGCTTGCTAAGTGCAACACTATCCTGCTCGAGGATAGTTTGTCATTTAAGGAGCCCATGGATAAGAAGCTTGAAACTCTGTCAAGAAAGATGTTTCAGCACACAGGGTATTTATTTCAGCCTGCAGTGGCTGGAGCCTCTACCTATTGGTGTGACTCTGTTGGAGATGATCGAGGTGGAAACTCCCCTCGAGGAAATCCAGGAAAAAATTAGGGCCTTGAGGGTAGCTAATTCATTTATCTGTGATGCAAACATGCAGATTATTAGCTTTAATGCCAAGACATCAGGCTTTTCTGTTCTAGCCCGTACGGCACTGTGGCTGAAGTCTTGGTCTGCTGATATGACTTTAAAATCTAGACTGCTTTCCCTAACATTTAGGGGGTGGATTCTTTTCGGTCCAGGCCTGGACTCTATCATATCCACAGTCACGGGGGGCAAGGGTGCCTTTCTACCGCAGGATAAGAAGATTAAACCTAAAGGACAGGGTCCTAATTTTCGTCCCTTTTGTTCGGATAAATCCCAACACCAGAAGCCCTCCACGATGCCTGATCAGCCCTAAAGGGAACCTAGAAACCATCTCAATCTTGGAATAAATCCAAGCAGAACAAGAAGCCGGCAGAGACAAAATCGGCATGAAGGGGTGGCCCCAGATCCGTCATTGGATCGTGTTGGGGGCAGACTATGTATTTTTGTGGAGGCTTGGCTGGAAGACGTGCAAGACCCTTGGGTTCTGTAGGTCATTGCTAAGGGTTACAGGATAGGTTTCAAATCTCATCCACCCAGGGGCAGATTCCTCTTATCAAACCTGTCTCTGTCCTGCAGTCTGGCAGTGGACCATTCAAGAGCTCTTCTTCTTCTTCTGCAATCTCATGGATGGAAGATAAACTTAGGAAAGAGTTCTTTGGTTCCAAGTACTAGAGTGGAATTCCTGGGCATGATAATAGATTCCATATCTATGAAGATATTCCTTACAGACCAAAGACGTTGCAAAATTACTTCCAATTGTCTTGCCCTCCAGACCTCCTTAAGGCCATCTGTGGTCCGGTGTATGGAGGTAACTGGGCTCATGGTGTCCAGCATAGATGTCATTCCATTCACCAGATTCCATCTCAGGCCTCTTCAGTTGTGCATGTTGAGGCAATGGAACAGCGATTACTCAGATTTATCCCAACAGATTTCTCTGGACAATTGGTCGAGAGAATCGCTGTCTTGGTGGCTCTGTCCAGATCACCTATCCCAGGGGACATCCTTCTTGAGACCATCCTGCGAGATTGTGACTACGAATGCAAGTCTATCTGGATGGGGAGCTGTTTGGGGTGCCATGAAGGCACAGGGCCAGTGGTCTCGAGAGGAATCTCTCCTCCTGATCAACATTCTGGAACTTCGAGCAATCTTCAACACTCTGAAGGCTTGGCCTCTTCTGGTGTGTCCCAGTTTATTAGATTCCAATCGGACAACATTACCTCAGTGGCTTGCATCAACCATCAAGGGGGAATGAGAAGCTCCCTAGCTATGAGGGAAGTATCTCGGATTCTGGAATGGGTGGAGGCCTACAACTGCTCGCTGTCAGCGATCCACATTCCGGGTGTGGACAACTGGGAAGTGTACTTTCTCAGCAGACAATCGTTTTTTCCGGTGGAATGGTCTCTCCATCCCGAAGTGTTTGTGGAGATTTGCAACAGATGGGGGATGCTGGATATAGATCTCATGGCATTCAGACTCAATACCAAGCTACCTAGATACAGGTCACGGTCCAGGGATACGCAGGCAGAGCTGATAGATGCCTTAGCAGTGCCCTGGGGGTTCAGACTAATCTACACCTTTCCACCGTTGCCACTTCTACCTCTGGTAGTGGCCCGCATCAAGCAGGAGTAAGCCTCAACTATTCTAATTGCTCCATCGTGGCCGCAAAGGATGTGGATTGGGGACCTGATGGGGATGTCATCATTTCCTCCATGGAGGTTACCCTGTCGCAGGGATCTGCTGGAACAGGATCCCTTTGTTCATCAAAATCTGGATTCTCTGAGGCTGACTGCGTGGTGATTGAACGCTTAGTTTTCTCCCTTAGGTGGTGTCTGATTGCAACATCCATCAGGAGATCGTGGTTCCTTCTCTGTGTCCTAATCCTTCTTCTTCTTCGAAGGAATGATTACTTCACAATTTGGATGTGGTTTGGGCATTAAAACTCTATCTGCAGGCTACGAAGGATTTTAGACATACATTGTCATTGTTTGTTGTCTATTCTTGGAAGTTTAGAGGACTGAAGGCTTCTTCCACCTCCCTATCTTTTTGGTTGAGCATTATACGCTTAGCATATGAAACAGTGGGACATAAGCCTCCTCAGAGGATTACGGCTCATTCCACTAGAGCTGTGACTTCTTCTTGGGCTTTCAGGAATGAGGCCTCTATGGAGCAGATTTGTAGGGCGGCTACCTGGTCCTCCTTACATACTTTTTCAAAGTTTTACAAATTTGACGTTTTTGCTTCGGCTGAAGCAGATTTTGGGAGAAAGGTTTTCCAGGCTGTAGTGCCCTCAAAATAGGGCTCTCTTTTTACCCTCCCGTTTTCATTCAGTGTCCTCTAGAGCTTGGGTATATGTGTCCCACAAGTAAGGAATTAAGCCGTGGACTCTCCTCATATTAAGATGGAAAACATAAAACATTTTTGTTTGTTATTCTGGCACCATTTATATCCTGATATTTCTCCTACTGTTCCTTGTTCCCTCAGCAGAATGACTGGGGGATGAGGGAAGTGGGGGAGGTATTTAAGCCTTTGGCTGGGGTGTCTTTGCCTCCTCCTGGTGGCCAGGTTCTGTATTTCCACAAGTAAGGAATGAAGCAGATGGAAAGGAAATTATCTGGTAAGCATAATTTTGTATTTTTTTTATTTTTAAATTAATGCTAGTTTTTTTTAATTTTTTTTAATTGTAATTAAGTTTTAGTTTATTTTTTGTAATTGGGTTAAGGGGTGTTAGGTTAGGGGACTTAGTGTTTAGTCATTTGCGTTGTGGGGTTTGGCGGTTTAGGGGTTATTAGATTTATCAGCATTGCGTTGTGGGCTTTGGCGGGTTAGGGGTTAATAGATTTATTAGCGTTGTGTGGGTTTGGCTGGTTAGGGGTTAATACTTTAATAGGTTTATTGCGTTGTGGGTTAATGGCTGTTTAGGGGATAATAGTTTTAATAGGTAGTTTGCGATGTTGGGGTTGGCGGATTTAGGGGTTAATACTTTAATTATTAGTTACGATGTGGGTTTGATGGCGGATATAGGGGTTAATAATAGTTTAATTAGGCATTTTGCGTTGTGGGGGGTTTGTCGGTTTCTGCGTTAATACTTTTATTAGTTCCGATGTGGTTTTGATGGCGGATATAGGGGTTTTACATTTCGGGTTTATTTTTGGGAGACGTGTTTTTTTTTTACGGGAGATTTGATATATATATTATTTTTCTTAGGCGCCGGCAGTTTCTAAAGTGCCGTAAGTCACTGGAGACTCCATAAATTTGTATTTCTGCACATTTCTGGACATCATTAGTTTATCCGACTTACGGCACTTTATGAACTGCCGGCGCTGTATATGTGATAGCCCGATGTGCGAGGTAAAAGTAGTAATGAATCCATATTTTATTAAGTCCTTTACTGTTGTCTGCTATGTTTTACTTGAGTGTAGTTCTGTGAAAATGTGTGTTACATATAGATTTTGTTGGTTCCTCCAATACAAAGGGATGTTATTGTAATGCATGAAATTTCAGTTGCAAAATAAATAATTTAAAAAATGTCATATTAGCAATTGTTTAAGCAATTAAAAAGTTTCCAATTTAATTCTATTATAAAATTAGCTTCATTCTTATGTTATTCTTTGTTGAAGAAATACCTAGATAGGTAGCGTGCACATGTATGTAGCTCTACACGACAGGAAATAGTGCCTCCATCTAGGGGTCTTGCTAATGTATAACATTGTTGCAAAAATGCCAAGCACTTGCATGCTCCTGAACTTATGTTCCTGCTTTTCAACACAGGATAACAAGAAAACAAAGAAAAGTTGATAATAGAAGTAAATTGGAAAGTTGTTTAAAATTTTATGTTCTATCTGAATTATAAAAGAAAAATGTTAGGTTTTATGTCCCTTTAAGGGTCCAAACAATGACATATAGAAGGAAAAAAACCTGGTATCCATGGAAACATTAAACAGTATGGGCTAGATTACAAGTGAGGTGCAAACAGTTTTGCGCTAGTGCAATTGCGATTTCGCAATCCATTTTTCTTCCGCCTTTTATTTCAAATCGGGAGAAGTCGTGATTGTGCTAGCCTTTTTCGCTTTAATCCTTACCGCGATCAAAGAGCTGTGATAAACTGTGTTCCGAAATTAAAAATTAGCACGAAACACCAAAAAAATACACTACAAAGTACACTTACATCCATAAACTACACTATCCTATATAATAAAAGGCCAAGTGTGTTTGTCCGAAGCTGCCATGCGCAGTAGAGACTGCACTCGAGGACAAACACACCTGGCCTTCCAACTGACCTGGTGTCGTGTGGTGGAGTGGGCGTGCCCAGACGGGTGCGTCGTGGGTATGACCAGGTGGGTGCGACATGGGCGTGGTTGGGCGTGACATGGGCGGGGCCGGACGGGGCCAGATGCCGAGAGACAGAGAGCTCTAAAGAGGGGGGATAGAGAGAGCAGAAGAGGGGGATAAAGAGAGGGAGAGAGAGACAGCAAAAGAGAGGGGGGAGAGAGACAGCAAAAGAGAGGGGGAGAAAGACAGCAAAAGAGAGGGGGGAGAGTGCGCAAAAGAGAGGGTGGAGAGTGCGCAAAAGAGAGGGGGGAGAGAGCGCAAAATAGATGTGAGAGAGAGCGCAAAAGAGAGGGGAAGAGAGCGCAATAGAGGGAGGGGAGAGAGCGCAAAAGAGAGGGGGGAGAGAGCACAAAAGAGAGGGGGAGAGAGCACAAAAGAGAGAGGGGAGAGAGCGCAAAAGAGAGGGGGAGAGAGCGTAAAGAGAGGGGGAGAGAGCGTAAAGAGAGGGGGAGAGAGAGCAAAAGAGAGGAGAGAGAGAGCAAACAAGAGGAGATAGAGATCAAACGAGAGAAGAGAGGGCAAACGAGAGGGTGGAAGAGAGAGAGCAAAAGAGAGGTGGGAGAGAGCGCAAAAGAGAGGGGAAGAGAGCGCAATAGAGAGGGGGGAGAGAGCGCAAAAAAGAGGGGGGAGAGAGCGCAAAAGAGAGAGGGGAGAGAGCGTAAAAGAGAGGGGGAGAGAGCGCAAAAGAGAGGGGGAGAGAGCGCAAAAAGAGAGGGAGAGAGACAGCAAAAGAGAGGGAGAGAGACAGCAAAAGAGGGGGAGAGACAGCAAAAGAGAGGGGGAGAGAGAGCAAAAGAGGGGAAGAGAGACAGCAAAAGAGAGGAGAGAGAGAGCAAATGAGAGGAGAGAGAGCAAACGAGAGAAGAGAGAGCAAACAAGAGTGTGGAAGAGAGAGAGCAAAAGAGAGGGAGAGAGACAGCAAAAGAGAGGGAGAGAGACAGCAAAAGAGGGGGAGAGAGAGAGCAAACGTGAGAAGAGAGAGAGCAAACGTGAGAAGAGAGAGAGCAAACGAGAGGGGGGATGAGAGAGAGCAAAAGAGAGGGAGAGAGACAGCAAAATAGTGGGAGAGAGAGAAAGCAAAAGAGAAGGAGAGAGACAACAAAAGAGGGGGAGAGAGAGCAAAAGAGAGGGGGAGAGAGAGAGAGAGCAAAAGAGAGGGGGAGAGAGAGAGTGCAAAAGAGAGGGGGAGAGTGAGAGTGCAAAAGAGAGGGGGAGAGAGAGCGTGCAAAAGAGGGGGGGAGAGAGAGAAAGCAAAAGAGTGGGGGTTGAGAGATCGTAAAAGAGAGGGGGGAGAGAGCGCAAAAGAGAGGGGGACAGAGAGCAAAAGAGAGGGGGGAAGAGAAAGCAAAAGAGAGGGGGAGAGAGGGAGCAAAAGAGAGGGGGGAGAGAGAGCGCAAAAGAGAGGGGGGAGAAAGAGCACAAAAGAGAGGGGGAGAGAGAGAGAGCAAAAGAGGGGGAGAGAAAGAGCACAAAAGAGAGGGAGAGAGAGAGAGCGCAAAAGAGGGGGAGAGAGAGAGCGCAAAAGAGAGGGGGAGAGAGAGCGCACAAAAGAGGGGGGAGAGAGAGAGCTCAAAAGAGAGAACGCAAAAGAGAGGGGGGAGAGAGAGAGCATAAAAGAGAGGAGGAGAGAGAGAGTGCAAAACAGAGGGGGAGAGAGAGCAAAAGAGAGAGGGAGAGAGAGGGGGAGAGAGAGGGAGCAAAAGAGAGGGGGGAGAGAGAGAGCAAAAGAGAGGGGGAGAGAGAGAGAACACAAAAGAGAGAGGGAGAGAGAGGGGGAGAGAGAGGGAGCAAAAGAGAGGGGGGAGAGAGAGAGCAAAAGAGAGGGGGAGAGAGAGAGAACACAAAAGAGAGGGGGAGAGAGCGCACAAAAGAGAGGGGGAGAGAGCGCACAAAGAGAGGGGGTGAGAGAGCAAAAGAGAGGGAGAGAGACAGCAAAAGAGAGGAGAGAGAGAGCAAACGAAAGAAGAGAGGGCAAACGAGAGGGTGGAAGAGAGAGAGCAAAAGAGAGGTGGGAGAGAGTGCAAAAGAGAGGGGAAGAGAGCGCAATAGAGAGGGGGGAGAGAGCACAAAAGAGAGGGGGGAGAGAGCGCAAAAGAGAGGGGGAGAGAGCACAAAAGAGAGGGGGGAGAGAGCAAATGAGACGGGGGGAGAGAGAGAGCAAAAAAGAGGGGGAGAGAGAACGCAAAAGAGAGGGGGAGAGAGCGCAAAAAGAGAGGGGGTGAGAGAGAAAAAGAGAGGGAGAGAGACAGCAAAAGAGAGGAGAGAGAGAGCAAACAAGAGAAGAGAGGGCAAACGAGAGGGTGGAAGAGAGAAAGCAAAAGAGAGGTGGGAGAGAGCGCAAAAGAGAGGGGAAGAGAGCGCAATAGAGAGGGGGGAGAGAGCACAAAAGAGAGGGGGAGAGAGCGCAAAAGAGAGGGGGAGAGAGCACAAAAGAGAGGGGTTAGAGAGCACAAAAGAGAGGCAGGGAGAGAGCACAAAATAGAGGGGGGAGAGAGCGCAAAAGAGAGGGGAGAGAGCACAAAAGAGAGGGGGAGAGAGCGCAAAAGAGAGGGGGAGAGAGCACAAAAAGAGAGTGAGAGAGACAGCAAAAGAGAGGGAGAGAGACAGCAAAAGAGGGGGAGAGACAGCAAAAGAGAGGGGGAGAGAGAGCAAAAGAGAGGGAGAGAGACAGCAAAAGAGAGGAGAGAGAGCAAACAAGAGGAGAGAGAGAGAGCAAACGAGAGAAGAGAGAGCAAACGAGAGTGTGGAAGAGAGAGAGCAAAAGAGAGGGAGAGAGACAGCAAAAGAGGGGGAGAGAGACAGCAAAAGAGGGGGAGAGAGAGAGCAAACATGAGAAGAGAGAGAGAAAACGTGAGAAGAGAGAGAGCAAACGAGAGGGGGGAAGAGAGAGAGCAAAAGAGAGGGAGAGAGACAGCAAAAGAGGGGGAGAGAGAGAGAGTAAAATAGAGGGAGAGAGACAGCAAAAGAGGGGGAGAGAGAGCAAAAGAGAGGGGGAGAGAGAGAGCACAAAAGAGAGGGGGAGAGAGAGCACGCAAAAGAGGGGGGAGAGAGAGAGAGAACGCAAAAGAGAGGGGGTTGAGAGAGCGTAAAAGTGAGGGGGGAGAGAGCGCAAAAGAGAGGGGGAGAGAGAGCAAAAGAGAGGGGGAGAGAAAGCAAAAGAGAGGGGGAGAGAGGGAGCAAAAGAGAGGGGGGAGAAGGAGCGCAAAAGAGAGGGGGGGAGAAAGAGCACAAAAGAGAGGGGGGAGAGAGAGAGCCCAAAAGGGGGGGAGAGAGAGAGCACAAAAGAGAGGGGGAGAGAGAGAGCGCAAAAGAGGAGGAGAGAGAGAGCACAAAAGAGATGGTAACAGAGCAAAAGAGAGGGGGGAGAGAGAGAGCGTAAAAGAGAGGGGGGAGAGAGCGCAAAAGAGAGGGGGACAGAGAGCAAAAGAGAGGGGGGAGAGAAAGCAAAAGAGAGGGGGAGAGAGGGAGCAAAAGAGAGGGGGGGAGAGAGAGAGCAAAAGAGAGGGGGGAGAAAGAGCACAAAAGAAAGGGGGAGATAGAGAGCGCAAAAGAGGGGGAGAGAGAGAGCACAAAAGAGAGGGAGAGAGAGAGAGCGCAAAAGAGGGGGAGAGAGAAAGCGCAAAAGAGAGGGGGAGAGAGAGCGCACAAAAGAGGGGGGAGAGAGAGAGCTCAAAAGAGAGAACGCAAAAGAGAGGGGGGAGAGAGAGCATAAAAGAGAGGGGGAGAGAGAGCAAAAGAGAGAGGGAGAGAGAGGGAGAAAGAGGGGGAGAGAGAGGGAGCAAAAGAGAGGGGGGAGAGAGAGAGCAAAAGAGAGGGGGAGAGAGAGAGAACACAAAAGAGAGAGGGAGAGAGAGGGGGAGAGAGAGGGAGCAAAAGAGAGGGGGGAGAGAGAGAGCAAAAGAGAGGGGGAGAGAGAGAGAACACAAAAGAGAGGGGGAGAGAGCGCAAAAAGAGAGGGGGGAGAGAGCAAAAGAGAGGGAGAGAGACAGCAAAAGAGAGGAGAGAGAGAGCAAACGAGAGAAGAGAGGGCAAACGAGAGGGTGGAAGAGAGAGAGCAAAAGAGAGGTGGGAGAGAGCGCAAAAGAGAGGGGAAGAGAGCGCAATAGAGAGGGGGAGAGAGCACAAAAGAGAGGGGGGAGAGAGCGCAAAAGAGAGGGGGAGAGAGCACAAAAGAGAGGGGGAAGAGAGCAAATGAGACGGGGGAGAGAGAGAGCAAAAGAGAGGGGGAGAGAGAGAGAACGCAAAAGAGAGGGGGAGAGAGCGCAAAAAGAGAGGGGGTGAGAGAGCAAAAGAGAGGGAGAGAGACAGCAAAAGAGAGGAGAGAGAGAGCAAACGAGAGGAGAGAGAGAGCAAACGAGAGAAGAGAGGGCAAACGAGAGGGTGGAAGAGAGAGAGCAAAAGAGAGGTGGAAGAGAGCGCAAAAGAGAGGGGAAGAGAGCACAATAGAGAGGGGGGAGAGAGCACAAAAGAGAGGGGGGAGAGAGCGCAAAAGAGAGGGGGAGAGAGCACAAAAGAGAGGGGGGAGAGAGCACAAAAGAGAGGCGGGGAGAGAGCACAAAATAGAGGGGGGAGAGAGTGCAAAAGAGAGGGGAGAGAACACAAAAGAGAGGGGGAGAGAGCGCAAAAGAGAGGGGGAGAGAGCGCAAAAAGAGAGGGAGAGAGACAGCAAAAGAGAGGGAGAGAGACAGCAAAAGAGGGGGAGAGACAGCAAAAGAGAGGGGGAGAGAGAGCAAAAGAGGGGGAGAGAGACAGCAAAAGAGAGGAGAGAGAGAGCAAATGAGAGGAGAGAGAGCAAACGAGAGAAGAGAGAGCAAACAAGAGTGTGGAAGAGAGAGAGAGCAAAAGAGAGGGAGAGAGACAGCAAAAGAGAGGGAGAGAGACAGCAAAAGAGGGGGAGAGAGAGAGCAAACGTGAGAAGAGAGAGAGCAAACGAGAGAAGAGAGAGCAAACAAGAGTGTGGAAGAGAGAGAGCAAAAGAGAGGGAGAGAGACAGCAAAAGAGAGGGGGAGAGAAAGCAAAAGAGAGGGGGAGAGAGGGAGCAAAAGAGAGGGGGGAGAGAGAGTGCAAAAGAGAGGGGGGGAGAAAGAGCACAAAAGAGAGGGGGGAGAGAGAGAGCGCAATAGAGGGGGAGAAAGAGAGCACAAAAGAGAGGGGGGGAGAGAGAGCGCAAAAGAGGAGAAGAGAGAGAGCGCAAAAGAGATGGTGACAGAGTAAAAGAGAGGGGGGAGAGAGAGAGCGTAAAAGAGAGGGGGGAGAGAGCAAAAGAGAGGGCGAGAGAAAGCAAAAGAGAGGGAGAGAGACAGCAAAAGAGAGGGAGAGAGACAGCAAAAGAGGGGGAGAGACAGCAAAAGAGAGGGAGAGAGAGCGCAAAAGAAGGGGAGAGACAGCAAAAGAGAGGGGGAGAGAGAGCAAAAGAGAGGGAGAGAGACAGCAAAAGAGAGGAGAGAGAGCAAATGAGAGGAGAGAGCAAACGAGAGTGTGGAAGAGAGAGAGCAAAAGAGAGGGAGAGAGACAGCAAAAGAGAGGGAGAGAGACAGCAAAAGAGGGGGAGAGAGAGCAAACGTGAGAAGAGAGAGAGCAAATATGAGAAGAGAGAGAGCAAACGAAAGGGGGTAAGAGAGAGAGAGCAAAAGAGAGGGGGAGAGAGAGGGGGAGAGAGCGCAAAAGAGAGGGGGAGAGAGTGCAAAAAGAGAGGGAGAGAGACAGCAAAAGAGAGGGAGAGAGACAGCAAAAGAGGGGGAGAGACAGCAAAACAGAGGGAGAGAGACAGCAAAAGAGGGGGAGAGACAGCAAAAGAGAGGGGGAGAGAGAGCAAAAGAGAGGGAGAGAGACAGCAAAAGAGAGGAGAGAGAGCAAATGAGAGGAGAGAGAGAGCAAACGAGAGAAGAGAGAGCAAACGAGAGTGTGGAAGAGAGAGAGCAAAAGAGAGGGAGAGAGACAGCAAAAGAGAGGGAGAGAGACAGCAAAAGAGGGGGAGAGAGAGCAAACGTGAGAAGAGAGAGAGCAAACGTGAGAAGAGAGAGAGCAAACGAAAGGGGGGAAGAGAGAGAGCAAAAGAGGGGGAGAGAGAGAGAGAGAGAGCAAAAGAGAGGGAGAAAGACAGCAAAAGAGGGGGAGAGTGCAAAAGAGAGGGGGAGAGAGAGAGCGCAAAAGAGAGGGGGAGAGAGAGCGTGCAAAAGAGGGGGGAGAGAGTGAACGCAAAAGAGAGGGGGTTGAGGGAGCGTAAAAGTGAGGGGGGAGAGTGCGCAAAAGACAGGGGGAGAAAGAGTTAAAGAGAGGGGGGAGAGAAAGCAAAAGAGAGGGGGAGAGAGGGAACAAAAGAGAGGGGGGGGGAGAGAGAGCGCAAAAGAGAGGGGGGAGAAAGAGCACAAAAGAGAGGGGGAGAGAGAGAGCGCAAAAGAGGGGGAGAGAGAGAGCGCAAAAGAGAGGGGGAGAGAGAGCGCACAAAAGAGAGGGGGAGAGAGAGGGGGAGAGAGAGGGAGCAAAAGAGAGGGGGGACAGAGAGAGCAAAAGAAAGGGGGAGAGAGAGAGAGAACACAAAAGAGAGGGGGAGAGAGCGCAAAAGAGAGGGGGTGAGAGAGCAAATGAGATGGGGGGAGAGAGAGAGAGAGCAAAAGAGAGGGGGAGAGAGAGAGAACGCAAAAGAGATGGGGAGAGAGAGCACAAAAGAGAGGGGGTGAGAGAGCAAAAGAGAGGGGGGAAAGAGAGAGCGTAAAAGAGAGGGGGGAAAGAGAGCGCAAAAGAGAGGGGGAGAGAGAACAAAAGAGAGGGAGAGAGAGAGCAAAAGAGATGGGGGAGAGAGCGCAAAAGAGAGGGGGAGAGAGAGGGGGAGAGAGAGGGAGCAAAAGAGAGGGGGAGAGAGAGAGAACACAAAAGAGAGGGGGAGAGAGCGCAAAAGAGAGGGGGAGAGAGAGCACAAAAGAGAGGGGGTGAGAGTGCAAATGAGATGGAGGGAGAGCGAGAGAGAGAAAAAGAGAGGGGGAGAGAGAGAGAACGCAAAAGAGAGGGGGTGAGAGAGCAAAAGAGAGGGGGGAGAGAGAGAGCGTAAAAGAAAAGGGGGAGAGAGCGCAAAAGAGAGGGGGAGAGAGAGCAAAAGAGAGGGGGAGAGAGAGCAAAAGAGAGAGGGGAGAGAAAGCAAAAGAGAGGGGGAGAGAGAGAGCAAAAGAGAGGAGGAGCAAGAGAGAATGCAAAAGAGAGGGGGAGAGACAGCACAAAAGAGAGGGGGTGAGAGAGCAAAAGAGAGGGGGAGAGAGACAGAGAGCAAGGGGTGGGACCGCTGTACTGCAAAAAATGGCCCGTGTGAACAGGCTTTAGGACTAGTTCATCCATAAACCGCCATCCCCCCACATTGAAAACACTAACTAATAATATTAACCCCTAAACCGTCATTTCCCCACAACGCAAATAATAAATAATACTATTACTACAGCAAAAGAGGGGGAGAGACAGCAAAAGAGAGGGGGAGAGAGAGCAAAAGAGAGGGAGAGAGACAGCAAAAGAGAGGAGAGAGAGCAAATGAGAGGAGAGAGAGAGCAAACGAGAGAAGAGAGAGCAAACGAGAGTGTGGAAGAGAGAGAGCAAAAGAGAGGGAGAGAGACAGCAAAAGAGAGGGAGAGAGACAGCAAAAGAGGGGGAGAGAGAGAGCAAACGTGAGAAGAGAGAGAGCAAACGTGAGAAGAGAGAGAGCAAACGAGAGGGGGGATGAGAGAGAGCAAAAGAGAGGGAGAGAGACAGCAAAAGAGGGGGAGAGAGAGAGAGCAAAAGAGAGGGAGAAAGACAGCAAAAGAGGGGAAGAGCGCAAAAGAGAGGGGGAGAGAGAGCGCAAAAGAGAGGGGGAGAGAGAGCGTGCAAAAGAGGGGGGAGAGAGTGAACGCAAAAGAGAGGGGGTTGAGAGAGCGTAAAAGTGAGGGGGGAGAGAGCGCAAAAGAGAGGGGGAGAAAGAGTAAAAGAGAGGGGGGAGAGAAAGCAAAAGAGAGGGGGAGAGAGGGAACAAAAGAGAGGGGGGGAGAGAGAGCGCAAAAGAGAGGGGGGAGAAAGAGCACAAAAGAGAATGGGAGAGAGAGAGCGCAAAAGAGGGGGAGAAAGATAGCACAAAAGAGAGGGGGAGAGAGAGAGTGTAAAAGAGGGGGAGAGAGAGAGCGCAAAAGAGAGGGGGAGAGAGAGCGCACAAAAGAGAGGGGGAGAGAGAGGGGGAGAGAGAGGGAGCAAAAGAGAGGGGGGACAGAGAGAGCAAACGAAAGGGGGAGAGAGAGAGAACACAAAAGAGAGGGGGAGAGAGCGCAAAAGAGAGGGGGAGAGAGCACAAAAGAGAGGGGGTGAGAGAGCAAATGAGACGGGGGGAGAGAGAGAGAGCAAAAGAGAGGGGGAGAGAGAGAGAGAGCGCAAAAGAGAGGGGGAGAGAGAGCACAAAAGAGAGGGGGTGAGAGAGCAAAAGAGAGGGGGGAGAGAGAGAGCGTAAAAGAGAGGGGGGAGAGAGAGCGCAAAAGAGACGGGGAGAGAGAGCAAAAGAGAGGGGGAGAGAGAGCAAAAGAGAGGGGGGGGAGAGAGCGCAAAAGAGAGGGGGAGAGAGAGGGGGAGAGAGAGGGAGCAAAAGAGAGGGGGAGAGAGAGAGCAAAAGAGAGGGGGAGAGAGAGAACACAAAAGAGAGGGGGAGAGAGCGCAAAAGAGAGGGGGAGAGAGAGCACAAAAGAGAGGGAGTGAGAGTGCAAATGAGATGGAGGGAGAGCGAGAGAGAGCAAAAGAGAGGGGGAGAGAGAGAGAACGCAAAAGAGAGGGGGAGAGAGAGCACAAAAGAGAGGGGGTGAGAGAGCAAAAGAGAGGGGGGAGAGAGCGTAAAAGAAAGGGGGGAGAGAGCGCAAAAGAGAGGGGGAGAGAGAGCAAAAGAGAGGGGGAGAGAGAGAGCAAAAGAGAGGTGGAGCAAGAGAGAATGCAAAAGAGAGGGGGAGAGACAGCACAAAGGAGAGGGGGTGAGAGAGCAAAAGAGAGGGGGAGAGAGAGAGCAAGGGGTGGGACCGCTGTACTGCAAAAAATGGCCCGTGTGAACAGGCTTTAGGACTAGTTCATCCATAAACCGCCATCCCCCCACATTGAAAACACTAACTAATAATATTAACCCCTAAACCATTATTTCCCCACAACGCAAATAATAAATAATACTATTACCCCCTAAAACGTCATCCCCCACAACACAAAATATCTCAATAACCTATTAACCCCTAAACCGCTATCCCCCACAATGCAAAGTATCTAAACAACCTATTAACTCCTTAACCGCCCCCCACATCGCAAACTACCTAACTAAAATATTAACCTCTAAATCGCCATCCCCCACAATGCAAAGTAATAAACTATCAACTAAACCCCCTAACATCTCTTAACTTAAAAAAACATTTAAAAAAAAAAAACTACCATTACAAAAAATAGCAAACAAAATTACGAAACATAAAAAATAATCCTATTCTAATATCCCTTAACCCCCCTCAAAAATAAAAAAAATCCTATTCTAAAAATAAACTACCATTGCCCTAAAGTGCATTCAGCTCTTTTGCTGCCCAAAAAAAAAAAAAAATCTCAAATAAAAAAATAAAAAAAACACCATAAAATAAATTATTTTTTTACTCTAACCCCAAAGTTGGCACTCACTGGAGATGAAGGGCGGTGCTCCATCTTCATCCATTGCTGGTCCATCTTCATCCCAGCCGCGGCCCTTCTCCATCTTCATCCGGGTGGCCACCGAGGAGTCATCCTTTTGGCTGATTTGAATTTGAAGATTGAAATCAGCCAATAGGAATGCAAGGGTAACCTTATATAAAAGGGGTACCTTGCATTCACTATTAAGTGTGCGGCTGGAGACTTTTTATTAGTGTTTGCAATGTGGAGGGATGCTGGATTAGGGGTTATTAGGATAGGTGCTTATGGTAGGGTTTTTTTTCCACTTTTATTTTTTGTTTTTCGCCAGTAGAGGGTTATTTTTTTTCATCTTTTTTCTCTCCATTGATTTCTATGGGGTAACACGTGCATGCAAAAACTCCACTAGCGATTTTTGCACTTTTTGGGCTATCGATAGCTCAAAATAATATATTTTTTAACTTGTAATATGAGCGGATCCCGAGAAGCACAAAAAACTTTTCTAAATTTAGATTTACAGCAGCACTTCTAATCTAGCCCTATGTAGCTTATTGAAAAGTGACAATGCTTCAACTGGATGTTAATGATTAATTTTTCTATATTCTATTTTTGATATATTTAAAGGGAAAGTAAACACCAAATCCCTTTCCATTCCCCAGTTAAAGAAATACACTTTTTACCTCTGCAATTACCTTGTATCTAAGCTTCTGCTGACTGCCTCCTTATCTCAGTTCTTTTGACAGACTTGCATTTCATGCAATTAGTGCTGACTCTTAAATAACTTCACGTGCATGAGCATAGTGTTATCTTTATGAAACACATGAACTAACGCCTTATAGCTGTGAAAAACTGTCAAATGCATTCAGATGAGAGGTGGCCTTCAAGGGCTTAGAAATTAGCACATGAGACTACCTAGGTTTAGCTTTCAACTAAGAATAACAAGAGAACAAAGCAAATTTGATGATAAAAGTAAATTAGATAGTTATTTAAAATTGCATGCCCTATCTGAATCATGAAAGTTTAATATAAACTTTACTATCCTTTTAAAACCAATTTTGTTAGTATGTGAGTTGGAAATTCTTATGCAAAAATTACAACTCATTAAAGTATGCAATTTTTGCAATACTGACAACAGATAACTATGGCCCAGATTATAAGTGGAGCCATATTGATAGCTTAGGGTATGCTATCTATATTGTGATCTTGCACTAAGAAGGTGAGGTCAACAAGGGAGAACCTAGCTCTGATAGTAAGTCACAGCAAATAAAAATTAAACTGAAATGTTTTATAAAACATATATGTAGATGTCATGAATACCTCATGATTTAGATGCTAAGAGGTTAATTTTCTTAGCCCGTGTGCTAGAAAACTTTTTGTTTTTTCAAGAACTGTGTTGCTGTGTTTTTGTGTTAATAATTTTTCCTTTTAATCAGACAGAAGCCCTAATTAATAAGCTTGAAGATGCACAAGAGAACTTTATTGCCCCAACCTGTCAGCAAAGGGATTGATGAAACACAGGGTCTTTTTCAAAGAACTAACACGGGGTCATTGACCAGACAGCCAGCCTGGCAAATTATATTTTATAAGTAATAATGCCTCATTAACATAAAGAATGCAATATACATGGTGTTTGGTATCAAAATACTCATCATAACATCACGAAAATATTGCACTTCTGTGTATATGAAATAGATGTACATAGCAGAAGTTATAACGTGTTCTATAATTTCTGGCAAAGACTCAGGACTTTATTGACTGTCATAAAAGAGAGTGGTTTCCTAGCCCTCTTGATGAGAGGGTTGGTCAAGCCATTTGATATCATGGAAAGAAGTATACAATTTTGTGTTTTAACATTTTCAACTGTTCATTCTTCATTGGAGGCTGTACACTACAGAGTGAGGGACCATTGTTTCCTGCCATCTCCCTGGTGCAGATACCTAAGCTAGGAAAGTATAAGGTTTTCTGTTATTTCTAATTTTTATTTTAAAACTGCTTGCTTGTGTATAATTCTATCTGTTAACATCTTTTTATTAATAATGCACTGTGCATAATTTTTCGGATTATAAATCATTCATTATTAAGTTTTTTTGCCTTTGTCTAATATTTGAACCTCGTTATTGAAAGAGACTGGTAGTATTATTACTGTGATATTAGGTTATTTTTTTGCTACATTGTATTCTGGAATTTAACTTGTTAGCTTGGGTTTTCCTTAAGATTTCCCAAATAATATAATTTTAAGTGGTGGCAGCTTAGAGATAGTTTTAGTTTAGTTTGGGTAGCAGTAAAAGTGGAATTTGGGCATTTTTTCTAAGTCTAGGGTAGACTAGAGAGTGTTGTTAACCCTTGCACCCACTGAACTAATCCGCAGGCCTGCCTGGAGTGGCTAGACTGTGACAGATTAGTGAAATTGGAATTTTAAAGCCAGGGTTCAAGCTTTTTATCAAACATTTAAAAATCAGTGGAATTCCTTACTTAAACTCCCCCACTCCCCCTTTCGAGTTTGCATGACATCATCATCATCACTAGTTAAAATTCTATATGTTTGTGTATATGCAGTTAGTGCAGAAATATATATTTTAAAAAAGCACACAGAGATAACTTTTGTAACAGTATAGGTGATGCCAGTAGAGAAATGTGGTGTTGAATGGTGAGCAGGATTTATATGCAAGGGATTGGAGATGAGAGGAGATTAAAGGGGGCGGAGACAATGTGCAAGGATGATTGGGCTAAAAGAGTGAGCAAGGGCTGGCTTGTAAGGGACAGGGAGCTAAGAGGATAAGCATGGTTGTGTGTAAAGAATAAGGAGTGAAAGGATAAGGAGGAGGCTGTGTGTAACAGACAGAGAATGAGGTGGCTACTGTGTGTGAGGGAGAGAGGAATAAGAGGGTAAAAATGAACTTGTGTGAGAGGATAAGGATAGTCTTTATCAAGGAGGTTTAAAGGGAGTTTTGGGATGGTGTGTTTGAAGAGGGAGGGTTAAAAGGATACATAGAAACGGGTGTGTGATAGTTTGAATGAGAGGGTGAGCAGTGTGTGAGGGAAAGGTTGCTGATAAGATGAGTTAGAGGGAGTGAGAGGAAGTGTTCTTCACAATTAATTTAAACAAATACACATATTAACACATATATATATGTATATATGCATATACATATATATTTAAAATTGCTGCCATCGCTGCGCTACTTACCCCCTTCAATGCGCTGAAGTTCTGAAGCCGTCTCTGACAGTATCAGAACGAGGCTCCCATAGGAGCCTATGGAAGCACGCTCTCGTTGCTTCCCAGCAATACGAACGTGAGGGTTCGTTCGCATTGCTGTGAACTAGTAATACCAGTGCACATTAGCGTGTGCTGGTATTGCATAGTGGAGCGCAAATATCACTTTAATGAAAGCAATATTTAGTGCTCCACTTGTAATCTGGTCCATTGTGTGTGTGTGAGAAATGGAAGTGAGAATGTCAGGAGGTGGCGGAACCATGTGAGGACTTTGATAAGGTGACCAGGGGCTTAGGTAAGTTAGAGTGAACTAAGATGATGCACATTATATAATACACCATGTCATCAGTGACGTCATTGATGATGTCATGCAAAGCTCCTAAGGGGAAGTGGGAGCAGTTTGTTATATATATTTATTACTTTAAAACATAGTTTTAATTTATTTTGAAGAACACAAACTTTAATTTCTTTAAAGTACCTTCGGATTAGCATGCCTTCATGTTAGAGTTTGAGTAAAAGCCAGACCTGAGTTTTGTAGCATGCTTCATAGAAGTCTATCCAACCTCTAGATGTTAACGTACCGAGGCTTAACTCGCGCACTAACATTTTATTTTTAACTTATGAAAGTAAAAAATGTGAGTTATATGGATTGTGCTCTAGCGATATAGCTCACAATAGCGCTATAATTTTCTTTTACCCTAATACCCCCTTAAGTTGAAGGGATAGATGATCAGTATAACCATGAAGTTAGCGTTTAAATTAAAGGTATACCCCCACTGGCCATGTTCTATCTTTAAGCAGACATGCCTAGGCCTTCTCCTAGCCTTAAATTCACATCCCCAGGTGTAATGCCACCCTTTAACAGATCTCCCCAGGTGCTCTCCTGCCCTTACACCGACCTGGCACTCTCTGTATGTTTTTAAACACATATGCGTACACCCCAGAAACAGTACTCGACTTACACTTTATGCATTCTTCCACCCTAACACCAACACACAGGCCACTTTATTTAAAAAAAGGGGGCAGACCCGCAAAGTGCTGGTGAATGGCCATGCATCTCCTATAGGAAAATATAGGGAGGGGTGTATTTGAAGTGTTCCTACACAGCACAGGCAGTGCATTCACTGAAACCAAACATGGTTTCTGTGTTGGAACACTTCAAATAATGCCTGTGTGACCTAACTGTCACTTAACCTACACTATCTTCCTCATGCTGTAAAGTCTTGCCACTATCCTGACAAAAGATTGCCATTAAGAGGGCATTTGGTTGGGCATTGCCCTTAGAACTACCGTATTCTAAAAAAAAAAAAACTAAGTTAAAAAAAAACCCTATCCTAAAAAAGATGCACTGAGAAGGGCATTTTGTTGGGCATTGTCCTAAACAGCTCTTTTGCCCAATAACATAAAAAATACCCTATTCTAAAAAAAATCCTAATCTAAAAAAAACCCTAACCTAAGTTAAAAACAATAAAATACCTGTCAGGATTCCCCTCCAGGATTTCTCTCTCACCTAAACATACCTGCACAGTTACACCACTCCCCTATTTAAGGCTTCTGTGCACCTTAAACAGGTGCTTAGTTATTGAAGTTACAAGCTAGATACTACGCCTAAGAACTGTGATATTCTTATCCCAGGACTAATAATCTTTACTCTCAAGGAGACATTCAAAGACCAACCTTATCCTGCTCCAAAGCCTTCTGTTTGACAAGCTGAACTTGCGGATAACATCCAAGTAGCAGCTGTTCGCATAACCCCATTACACGCTGCCTGAAACAACCTCTTACTCTGAACTCTAGCTGACTAACACTTACAGCTTGAATCTGCTTCCTTCACTGGATTATTACCTCTACGCTGTATAAGCCATTCCAGAAGCTGAAGTAAAAGAAACATTCCGGTCACGAACGGAACTCAGCCACTCCCACCGGCTCCGTGTAAGCAACAATTCCAGGAAACACCCAGAGCTCTGAGGTAAATAACTATCTCTATACAAATAAATATCAAGCTGCTTCCTCCTGTTTGCTTACTGCAGTTAACCCAAGTATCTCCGGTAACGGACTTTGGCCACGCCCCTTCTGGGTTGGCTTTCATCAAGTCAGACTGTCACTCAAAACACCGGGGGTTGGTCGGCAGTCCTGTTACCTGCTTTCACAGATTAGCCTGCCACTTTATGGACACTGTCAGCCTGAAGTATTATTATAAACCAGATCAGGGAATGTAAAGCTGACAATCACTGTATAAAGTTACAGACATAATTATTTTGTGCAAATCTGATGAGAGAGGACACTTATTACTTGTTTGGTCAAACTACATCTTGCATCGAAGTTGCAATAACTTTTACATTGTAACTGGACTTAATTAAGTAACATCCTAAACTGCAAGAATTACTGTCAGACGATACAATTTAAGAGACTTTATTTTGAATTACAAATCAAACTCACTACAGTCAATCTGTGTTTATTTCCTATATTAACATAGAGACTCAAGTGGAACATACCAACATTATACAATCTTGATCTACAGTTGCTATCCAATATATATACAGTAAGAATCTTCTTCTATATCTCACAGAATAACTAAGCCTATTAAATATGGAAGCAGTAGATCTACCTCAAGTGGTCTATAGTCTTTCCCAAAGAGTGGACCAACTTAGCCAGGGTTTAAGAGAACTCCAAGTGGAAAATGAAACCCTGCGTAAAGTAATTAAAGACACAGCACCCTCTAGGGTTCCAACCGTTGAATATGCACCTGAACCTACGATTTCTGCCCCGGATCTTTTCTATGGGGATAGAACTCAATACCGGCAATTTAAGAACGCCTGCCTCCTGATGTTCCACCTCAAGCCTAGAACATATCCAAATGATAACATCAAGGTTCTCACTTTGATTTCATATCTAAGAGCAGAACCTAGGGTTTGGGCAGACAACCTATATGAAACCCAAAATCCAGTCTTAAGCTCTCTTAACTCCTTTCTAACAGCTATGGATGAATTCTACTCAGACACTAATCTCCAACTTAGTGCTGAAGGGAAGATGAGAAAGTTAAAGCAAGGAGCAAGACCTGTCGAATTGTATATTACCGAATTCAAGCAATTCGCCACAGATTCGCAATGGAACCAAATTGCGTTAAGAAACCAGTTCAGACTAGGTCTCTCAGAGTCCCTTAAGGACGAACTCGCCAGAGTAGTTCTACCCGAAGATTTGGAAACACTTATGAAATTAAGTATGCAAATAGACCGAAGACTTCGTGAAAGAAAGAGTGAACGTCATAACTTTGATCTGACTTTCAAGAAACCTACCCAAACTTCACACTCACCATCCACACGTACTTCAAATCAAGGAGAAGCAATGGACATAGGGTTTATACGTGGACCCCTGTCATCAGAGGAACATACCAGGCGCAGAAATAAAGGCTTGTGTATGTACTGTGGATTAGAGAACCACACAGTCAGAGACTGTCCTTCCCTAGAAAAGAATAAATCCCGTAAGTGTTCTTCTTCTATCACATCTCTAATTGTACATAATAAACCAACTCACTGTAGCTTATTACTCTCTTTACAGTGGGAGCGAAGGCTGCTGAAGAAAGAAGCTATCGTTGACACTGGTGCCCAAGGAAATTATATAGATCACTCACTTGTAGTTCAAAATAAAATACCACTAATTAAAAAATGCAATCCTGTGTCTATACGTGTTGTTGATGGTTCAGAAATATCCTCAGGTCCCATCACACACCACACCATTCCTATCCTTGTTACTGTACACGACTCACATCAAGAATTGATTACTTTTGATGTCATACTCTCACCACTCTTCCCAATTGTATTAGGGTTACAATGGTTGCAACTACATGAACCCACAATAAACTGGAAAACTTTGCAGTTAACTCTGGATTCTTCATTTTGCAGTCAATCCTGTTACCAACACTCATTGTCGCCTCTGATGCAGATAAATGAGAGTCAACAACACCCTGATTTGTCCTTTATCCCAGAAGTGTATTCCAAGTTCAGAGAAGTATTCAGTAAAAAAGAGGCAGAGACCCTGCCACCCCATCGTTCCTACGACTGTCCGATTGATCTAAAACCTGGGACCTCACCACCCTGCGGACGACTCTATCCTCTCAGTAAACCAGAATTGGACCATCTCAAAGAGTACTTAGAGGAGAACCTCAGAAAGGGTTTTATACGTCCTTCAGTGTCCTCTGCTGCCGCCGGCATCTTCTTCGTCCGAAATAAGGATCAGTCTCTTCGTCCAATAATAGACTATAGAGAACTTAATAATATCACCAAAAAGAATAGGTACCCGTTGCCACTCATCCCTGAACTAATCGAAAGACTCCAAGATGCGAAGATATACACGAAGTTAGACTTGCGAGGAGCCTATAACTTGATTCGTATCAGAGAGGGGGATGAGTGGCTCACCGCATTTAGGACAAGGTATGGTCTATACGAATATTTGGTTATGCCTTTCGGCTTAACAAACGCCCCTGCAACCTTCCAATTTTTTATTAATGATGTCTTTAGAGATCTCTTGGATACCTGTGTCGTGGTATACCTCGACGACATCTTGATCTACTCCTCCTCCTTAGAAGAACATGTAAAACATGTAAGTTGGGTACTATCTAGGCTACAAGTCCATCGTTTATATGCTAAGGCTGAAAAGTGCCTATTCCATACTCAAGATATCACTTTCCTTGGTTACCGAATCAGCCCAAGAGGTATACAGATGCAGCAAGATAAGGTGGATGCAGTAAAACTCTGGCCTCAACCCACCACCAGGAAACAATTACAACGGTTTTTAGGGTTCAGTAACTACTATAGAAAATTCATTAAAAATTATTCAAAAATTGTGAAACCTCTTACAAGTTTAACCAGCTCTAACATTCCTTACAGATGGAATGATCAGGCAAATCATGCTTTCCAATTTCTCAAGAATGCTTTCACGTCCGCACTTATTTTAAGTTTCCCTGACTCTACTCTCCAATATATTTTGGAAGTTGATTCTTCAGAATACGCTGTTGGTGCCGTCCTATCTCAACGCAAAGCTCTGAATTCACCACTTCATCCAGTTGCCTTTTTCTCTAACACATTATCTCCAGCAGAGATTAATTATCCAATAGGCGAAAAAGAGCTCCTAGCCATCAAAAAGGCCTTTGAACATTGGAGACACCTCCTAGAGGGAACCATAGATCCAATAATTATTTACACAGATCACCGCAACCTGGAGTATCTACAAAAAAACAAGTCTCTCTCAAGCCGACAAGTCAGGTGGAACCTTTACTTCAGTCGGTTCAATTATCAGATTATCTATAGGCCTGGTTCACGGAACGGAAAAGCGGACGCTCTCTCAAGGTTAAATGATAAACCACCTTCAACTACTTTACCTGCTTCAATTATTCCATCCGAAAGATTTCTTGGAACAATGTTGGTTTCCGAAAATGACGTAAAATTGGCACTCAAATCTGATAAACAGATCCCTTTCAACAAAGTCTCCATCAACAAAAATCTGTACTTTCATGGTACTAGACTATACATTCCACTTTCACTCAGGTCTCTCCTGATCAGAAACTTTCATGATCCTCCCCTCTCAGGACATCCTGGTGTTCAAAGAACTCTGGAACTACTACAAAGGCACTATTGGTGGCCGAACATGATCTCCACTATACAGGATTTTATAAAATCTTGTAAAATTTGTACTGTCTCAAAGGCAGAAAAGAAACCACCATATGGATTTCTACTACCATTACCCATTCCAAACTCCCCTTGGAACCATTTAGGAATGGACTTCATAGTTGATCTACCTGTAAGTTCTGGAAACAATACCATCTTGGTCATCACAGACCTTTTGACGAAAATGGCCCATTTCGTTCCTTTTCGTAAGATCCCTTCTTCTGCCGAAACTGCTCAACTTTTCCTGGATAACGTAGTACGTCTTCATGGTCTTCCTTCCTTCCTAACGACTGATAGGGGAAGCCAGTTTACATCCCAGTTTTGGAAACATCTCACTACAGCCCTGCAAATTGATCATCGTTTGTCTACCTCATATCACCCGCAGACAAACGGTCAGTCAGAAAGAATCAATCATTGGTTAGAACAGTATTTAAGATGCTATTGTGCATACCACCAAGAAGACTGGTGTAAATTCCTGAGTATGGCTGAGTTCTCTTATAATAACACCCTAAACTCATCGTCTCAAATGACACCTTTTTTCGCTAACTACGCATATCATCCTCGTTTATCTTTTAATTATTCAGGGATAGAAGACATGCCCTCTGTAGATGAATTGCTACGTAAATTGTCTGAGAACTATCTGGTTCTGAAGAAAAATATCCAACAGGCTCAGGCATCCCAGAAGAGGTTTTATGATCTGAGGAGAAGACCTGCTCCCTCTTACTCAGTGGGTGACAAGGTGTGGCTTTCTACCAAGTTTTTACGTCTCCAGGTACCAAGTAAAAAACTTGCTACTCTTTTCATTGGTCCCTTTCCCATTTCGAGAATCATAAACAGGAATGCTGTGATACTGGATCTTCCGCCTACTCTTAAGATTCACCCATCATTCCATGTTTCCCTGCTTAAACCTGTTACAACTTTGGATAAACAAGACCAGGTACTTCCTCCACCTTCTACCATCCTTGATTTGGACTCCTTTGAGGTACACGATATTTTGGACTCCAGGATGTTCAACGGAGTTGTTCAGTATCTTATCCGTTGGAAGGGCTTTTCACCTGACGATGACACCTGGGAACCTTCTACCAATGTCAATGCACCTAGATTGGTTGCTCGTTTCCATAGACGATATCCCTGTAGACCTAAACCACAAGCCGAGGGTCGGCTTGCTTGAAGGGGGGGATCTGTCAGGATTCCACTCCAGGATTTCTCTCTCACCTAAACATACCTGCACAGTTACACCACTCCCCTATTTAAGGCTTCTGTGCACCTTAAACAGGTGCTTAGTTATTGAAGTTACAAGCTAGATACTACGCCTAAGAACTGTGATATTCTTATCCCAGGACTAATAATCTTTACTCTCAAGGAGACATTCAAAGACCAACCTTATCCTGCTCCAAAGCCTTCTGTTTGACAAGCTGAACTTGCGGATAACATCCAAGTAGCAGCTGTTCGCATAACCCCATTACACGCTGCCTGAAACAACCTCTTACTCTGAACTCTAGCTGACTAACACTTACAGCTTGAATCTGCTTCCTTCACTGGATTATTACCTCTACGCTGTATAAGCCATTCCAGAAGCTGAAGTAAAAGAAACATTCCGGTCACGAACGGAACTCAGCCACTCCCACCGGCTCCGTGTAAGCAACAATTCCAGGAAACACCCAGAGCTCTGAGGTAAATAACTATCTCTATACAAATAAATATCAAGCTGCTTCCTCCTGTTTGCTTACTGCAGTTAACCCAAGTATCTCCGGTAACGGACTTTGGCCACGCCCCTTCTGGGTTGGCTTTCATCAAGTCAGACTGTCACTCAAAACACCGGGGGTTAGTCGGCAGTCCTGTTACCTGCTTTCACAGATTAGCCTGCCACTTTATGGACACTGTCAGCCTGAAGTATTATTATAAACCAGATCAGGGAATGTAAAGCTGACAATCACTGTATAAAGTTACAGACATAATTATTTTGTGCAAATCTGATGAGAGAGGACACTTATTACTTGTTTGGTCAAACTACATCTTGCATCGAAGTTGCAATAACTTTTACATTGTAACTGGACTTAATTAAGTAACATCCTAAACTGCAAGAATTACTGTCAGACGATACAATTTAAGAGACTTTATTTTGAATTACAAATCAAACTCACTACAGTCAATCTGTGTTTATTTCCTATATTAACATAGAGACTCAAGTGGAACATACCAACATTATACAATCTTGATCTACAGTTGCTATCCAATATATATACAGTAAGAATCTTCTTCTATATCTCACAATACCTTGTGTTCAAAGCAAAATCTCAGTAAGGGTTATTGATGGCAGTCCAGTACCATCTGGACCAAGTACACATGAAAAGAGTCCACTCCACCTAATAACTCATGAGGGTCATACTGAAATTACCACTTTAGATATAACACTGTTTGCTTAGGCCTAGATTTAGAGTTGGGCGGTAGCCGTCAAAACCAGCGTTAGAGGCTCCTAACGCTGGTTTTTACCGCCCTCTGGTATTTGGAGCCAGTCATTAAAGGGTCTAACACTCACTTTCCAGCCGCGACTTTTCCATACCGCAGATCCCCTTACGTGAATTGCGTATCCTATCTTTTCAATGGGATCTTTCTAACGTCGGTATTTAGAGTCGTGTCTGAAGTGAGCGTTAGAAATCTAACGACAAAACTCCAGCCGCAGAAAAAAAACAGTAGTTAAGAGCTTTCTGGGCTAACGCCGGTTTATAAAGCTCTTAACTACTGTGCTCTAAAGTACACTAACACCCATAAACTACCTATGTACCCCTAAACTGAGGTCCCCCCACATCGCCGCCACTCTATTAAATTTTTTTAACCCCTAATCTGCCAACCGCACACTGCTGCCACCTACATTATCCCTATGAACCCCTAATCTGCTGCCCCTAACACCGCCGACCCCTATATTATATTTATTAACCCCTAATCTGCCCCCCTCAACGTCGCCTCCACCTGCCTACACTTATTAACCCCTAATCTGGGGTTAATAAAATTGTTGTAGTGTTAGGTTTAATTGTAGATAATTGTAGGTATTTTATTTAATTAATTTATTGATAGTGTAGTGTTAGGTTTAATTGTAGATAATTGTAGGTATTTTATTTAATTAATATATTGATAGTGTAGTGTTAGGTTTAATTGTAACTTAGGTTAGGATTTATTTTACAGGTAATTTTGTAATTATTTTAACTATTTTAGCTATTAAATAGTTCTTAACTATTTAATAGCTATTGTACCTGGTTAAAATAAATACAAAGTTACCTGTAAAATAAATATAAATCCTAAAATAGCTATAATATAATTATAATTTATATTGTAGCTATATTAGGGTTTATTTTACAGGTAAGTATTTAGCTTTAAATAGGAATAATTTATTTAATAAGAGTTAATTTATTTAGTTAGATTTAAATTATATTTAACTTAGGGGGGTGTTAGGGTTAGGGTTAGACTTAGCTTTAGGGGTTAATCCATTTATTACAGTAGCGGCGAGATTCGGTCGGCAGATTAGGGGTTAATAATTGAAGTTAGGTGTCGGCGATGTTAGGGAGGGCAGATTAGGGGTTAATACTATTTATTATAGGGTTATTGTGGTGGGAGTGAGGCGGATTAGGGGTTAATAACTTTATTATAGTAGCGGTGCGGTCCGCTCGGCAGATTAGGGGTTAATAAGTGTAGGCAGGTGGAGGCGACGTTGAGGGGGGCAGATTAGGGGTTAATACATATAATATAGGGGTCGGCGGTGTTAGGGGCAGCAGATTAGGGGTACACAGTGATAATGTAGGTAGCGGCGGTTTACGGAGCGGCAGATTAGGGGTTAAACAAAATATGCAGGGGTCAGCGATAGCGGGGGCGGCAGATTAGGGGTTAATAAGTGTAAGGTTAGGGGTGTTTAGACTCGGGGTACATGTTAGGGTGTTAGGTACAGACTTAGGAAGTGTTTCCCCATAGAAAACAATGGGGCTGCGTTAGGAGCTGAACGCTGCTTTTTTGCAGGTGTTAGGTTTTTTTTCAGCTCAAATGGCCCCATTGTTTTCTATGGGGGAATCGTGCATGAGCACGTTTTTGAAGCTGTCCGTAAGCACCGCTGGAATTTAGAGTTGCAGTGGCGTTAAATTATGCTCTACGCTCCGTTTTTGGAGCCTAACGCACTGAAAACCCAGCCATTCTGTGAACTCTAAATACCAGCGGTATTTAAAAGGTGCGGGGGGGAAAAAAGCATGCGTAGCTAACGCACCCCTTTGGCCGCCAAACTCTAAATCTAGCCGTTAGTTTGTAATAATGCTCAATATCTTCACTTTCATTTTGGCTACCTTTTGTCTCCATAACAAATAGACATGTGCGAATCTAAAAAAATTGTTTTGTTTCATTTTCATTAGTTAAATAAAACATTTTGTTTTAGCAAATTAGTTTAGTTAAGTTTAAAAAAAAAATTGTTTCGGCAAGTTTTGTTAAGTTAAATAGTTTTTTTCAGATCCATTATTTATTCATATGCATTATTCGATTTAGAATAGAATAATGCATATGAATAAAGAATGGATCTGAAAAGATGAAAGGATCAGAAAAAAACTATTTAATTTAACATAAATAATTTGCCAGCGATTCCCGAAACAAAATGATCTAAAACCGCCGCTGCCACCCACATCGCCGACACTAAATAAAGCTATTAACCCCTAAACCACCATCCCCCCACATCGCCAACACTACCTAAACCTATTAACCCCTAAACCGAACCCCACACATCACCAACCCTAAATAAAGTAACTAACCCCTAAACCGCCATTCCCCGACATCAACGACACTAACTAAACACTAAATAAACCTATTAACCCCTAAACTGCCATTCCCAAACATCGCCAACACTAACTAAACCTATTAACCCCTAAACCGCAGTTCCCTGACAACGCCGAAACTAAATAAATCTATTAACCCCTAACATCGCCAACACTGACTAAACCTATTAACCCCTAAACCGCTGTTCCCAAGCATTGCCAACACTAACTAAACCTATTAAACCCTAAATTGCAGTTCCCCGACATCGCCAACACTAACTAAACCTATTAACCCCTAAACCGCTGCCCCCCACATTGCAACAACCTAAATTAAACTATATTAACCCCTGAACCTAACACCCCCTAACTTTAACATAATTCAAATAGACCTAAATTAAAGTTACAATTATTATCTAACTACCTATTTAAAAATAAATATAAACCATTTCCTGAACTCCAGTGCGGTACAGGGAAACAGCCCATTGCAGAAAAGTTCCTTTACCATAATCTTTTCTAACCCTGAGGCACCGAGGTGGATCGTTTAGCCTGGAGACACATAAGAGGTGAGTACGCTGTGTCATGGGAAGGCAATTAAAAACACCAGGGCCATAGCAGGGGCGAGAGCGTCTTGGTAAGAAGTATTGCAACTAGAAAGAAACACTTTACAGTTTGATTAACAAACCACAGTCTGGAGAAGAAACAGACAGCTGTAAAAAGATTTAAACAGAAATAAAGAGTATGAGCACCATATCTGAAGTAATCTTTTTTCAACATTAGAAGGAATCCTTTTAACATTTTGGATACAAATTTTCCAAAAATCCGTCATAATTTGAATTTAAGGGTAACGAGATTTCAAGCATACTATTGGCCAGTGGAGAACACATGAACACGTGTTCTATTAAAGGGACAGTCAACACTTACTTTAACATGTTTTTATATTGAAAATAACAAAACGGAGGTCCGCCTACACTATACCCCTCCTGCCTTGCCGCCTTGCTTCTGTCCTAATCAGCGGCGCTAACTACTCTAATACCCGGTAAATATGGATGCCGGACTCCCCCCACCATTAAGTAGCTGCCTTCTTCTTCAACTTATAAGCAAATCAGAATCCAGTCCTCGGACTGAAATTGCACGCGCTTGCAATTTCTGTCCGATGCCTGGATTCTGATTTGCTTATAAGTTGAAGAAGAAGGCAGCTACGTAATGGTGGGGGGAGTCCGGCATCCATATTTACCGGGTATTAGAGTAGTTAGCGCCGCTGATTAGGACAGAAGCAAGGCGGCAAGGCAGGAGGGGTATAGTGTAGGCGGACCTCCGTTTTGTTATTTTCAATATAAAAACATGTTAAAGTAAGTGTTGACTGTCCCTTTAAGGAAATAAAGTTATTCACCTAGATTTAGAGTTCTGCGTTAGGGTTAAAAAGCAGCGTTAAGGGGTCCTAACGCTGCTTTTTAACGCCCGCTGGTATTTAGAGTCAAGCAGGAAAGGGTCTACCGCTCACTTTCTTTCCGCAACTCGAGGCTACCGCAAATCCCCTTACGATAATTGCATATCCTATCTTTTCTATGGGATTTGCCTAACGCTGGTATTACGAGTCTTGGAAGAAGTGAGCGGTACAGCCTCTACCGACAAGACTCCAACCGCAAAAAAAAGTCAGTAGTTAAGAGCTTTATGGGCTAACGCCGGAACATAAAGCTCTTAACTACTGTGCTATAAAGTACACTAGCACCCATAAACTACCTATTAACCCCTAAACCGAGGCCCCCCCACATTGCAAACCCTATAATCATTTTTTTTAACCCCTAATCTTCCGACCGGACATCGCCACCACCTACATTATTCCTATGAACCCCTAATCTGCTGCCCCTAACATCGCCGACACCTACATTATATTTATTACCCCCTAATCTGCCCCCCCCAATGTCGCTGCCACCTACCTACACTTATTAACCCCTAATCTGCCGACCGGACATCACCGCCGATATAATAAATGTATTAACCCCTAAACCGCCGCACTCCCGCCTCGCAAACACTATAATAATTTTTATTAACCCCTAATCTGCTCTCCCTAACATCGCCGCCACCTACCTACAATTACTAACCCCTAATCTCCCGCCCCCAACGTTGCTGCTACTATAATAAAATTATCAACCCCTAAACCTAAGTCTAACCCTAACCCTAACACCCCCCTAAATTAAATATAATTTAAATAATACAAAATAAATTTACTATCATTAAATAAATTATTCCTATTTAAAACTAAATACTTACCTATAAAATAAACCCTAATATAGCTACAATATAACTAATAGTTACATTGTAGCTATTGTAGGATTTATATTTATTTTACAGGCAACTTTGTATTTATTTTAACTAGGTACAATAGTTATTAAGTAGTTAATAACTATTTAATAGCTACCTAGTTAAAATAATTACAAAATTACCTGTAAAATAAATCCTAACCTAAGTTACAAATACACCTAACACTACACTATCATTAAACTAATTAAATAAATTACCTACAATTATTTAAACTAAAATACAATTAAATAAACTAAACTATAATACAAACCCCCCCACTAAATTACAGAAAATAAAAAAAATTACAATAAGTTTAAACTAATTACACCTAATCTAAGCCCCCTAATAAAATAAAAAAGCCCCCCAAAATAATAAATGCCCTACCCTATCCTAAATTACAAAGTAGTCAGCTCTTTTACCAGCCCTTAAAAGGGCTTTTTGCAGGGTATTGCCCCAAAGTAATCAGCTCTTTTACCTGTAAATAAAAAGACAATACCCCCCCAACATTACAACCCACCACCCACATACCCCTACTCTAAAACCCACCCAACCCCCCAATCAGATTGACCTCGCATTCTATTGGCTGTTCCAATCAGCCAGTAGAATGCAAGGTCAATCCGATTGGCTGATTGGATCAGCCAATCGGATTGAACTTCCCCTCATCTATATCCCCTCATCTATAATAAACTACCAATAGCCCTTAAAAGGGCCTTTTGTAGGGCATTGCCCTAAAGTTAAACAGCTCTTTTGCTAAAAAATTAAAACAAACTCCCCCTAACATTACAACCCCCCCACCCCCCTAAACCCACAAAATAAAAAAACCTAACTAAAAAAAACCCATAATCTACCCATTGCCCTGAAAAAGGGTATTTGTATGGGCATTGCCCTTAAAAGGGAATTCAGCTCTTTTCCAGCTCATTAAAATCCCTAACCTATAAAAAAACACCCCCAAAAAAGCTAACACTAACCCCAAAATCGGTACTCACATTTGCTGAAGTCCGGTGAAAGATCTTCATCCCAGCGGCGAAGCATCTTGATCTAGGCGGCTCTATCTTCATCCATCACTGGACCGGCATCTTCTTCATCCCTTTTATAATGGGGTACTGTTGCATTCCTATTGGCTGAAAAATTAAAATCAGCCAATAGGAATTAGAGCTACTTAAATCCTATTGGCTGATTTGAACAGCCAATAGGATTTAAGCAGCTCTCATTCCTAGGGGTACTTAGTGTCATTTGGATATAAACTAAAACTCCCAAATCTTCTATATCGTTCGGGCTGAAGTTGACGGGAATCCCCAGCCAAAGTGGACATATATGATGCACTATCTGGTGATGTAGTGATTTATTTTACTTTTATATAAACAAGTTGTTATTATACATTATTGTATAAGTACAATTATTTCTTTAAGTATTTGACTGTTGAAATACTCGTGTTGGGTGCGGATGTTATGCTGTCAAATCATAAATAAATAACAAACTTATTCAAAAAGAAAGTTTTATTTAGGGGTAACGATGTTTAACAAAAGAGTTAACATTGTCAAAGACGTTACTATTCCTGGGTGTGGTTATGTGAACAATGGGACTTGACTCTTAAAGAAGCTAATCTTGTTGATGCAGTTAAAACATTAGAGGAAGTGCCTGTTGAGAGAGGAAAAGTACAGCCCGCTGCACAGAGGCTATGGATAGTGTGTACTGCATAAGAAAGTAAAGAATTGGCATAAGTGTAATTTAAAATTAGAAAAACATATTTCTGAATTAGAGGGTAATATTATGGTAGCACAATGAAACAATAGGTTGCTTTCAGATAAGTTGAGTACTTATCAACATGTAGATGAAGTAGCTGCGATGAAGGTAGCAGCTAATAAATATAAAAAACAAAAAGGGAAAGTTAGTAAAGTTAAAATCAGGAAATATATAATGGTCTCCCCAATTATTACGGAATATTCATAAAGAATTTCTCAGAAGTTGATTTCTTCTTAAATAAATTAACCAGCCCTAATTCCAAACAGATATCCAGATGATTCCATCCAAGGTCACAACCACACCTACATTACATTTTCCATATGAAGCACTGAAATACAACCTCGTAATTGATGCTTCAGATTTTGTCCTTGGGCTGTTCTGTCACAAAGACTGATTTTAAAAGATCCACTACATCCAGTTTCTTACTTCTCCCACACATTACTTTCAAACTGGAGACATTTATTAGAAGGGACATCTCCATTCAGGTAATTTCAGATCACAAGAATTTACAGTATTTACAAACCACAAAAACTCTATTGGCACATCAAGTCAAATGGAGATTATTCTTCAATCGATTCAACTTCATAATTTCTTACAGATCAGGTAACCAAAATAGGAAGCCTGGGGGCGGAGCTAGCTGCCGAAGCGGATGGTCGCAAATTTTTAGGCTCCTGGCTCTGATCATACTAAAGGAACTTTTAAACCCTATTTACTGGCTTTAATTTTGCTTAAAGAAGGTTCCTATTCTGCATGCTTCTTAAGTAAGAGTCCGGGAGCTTACTGAGCCTTGTTATCCCTTGTCTACTAGACAAAGTTTGGAGTAAGCTAGACTCTCGAGAATTACAAGATGGCGCTGACCTCATGGGGAATGGAAGTCGCAGCCCTAATAGACAACCATTTCAGCAGCTTAACACAGGCACTTGCAAGGGCTTTTGAACAGGCTTTGCCAGCCTCCGCATCCTTAGGCCACCCAGACAGGACATCCAGCCTGCATGAGGATAATGCCAGCATTTCCCCCGCAACATCTGCGTCCAAGACTGAGTGCAATCACTTAATACACAATGAAGAGGCTCTCCCTATGCAAGACACCCTGCTACTGGCTGACACCGGGGATAACGTTTCCAACTCCGACATGTCTAAATGTGTGCAACAATTCTCACAGCCGCTGATCCCTAACAGAGTTGCACTGAGGTTGGATCATAGCTCCGGTTTGCAGCGTGATGAACCCTGCTTGATGGCTTCCTCCTCGGTCTGGGAGATGTGTAGTGAAGCGGTCCCGATGAGTACACTTGCCACTGTGGCTGTGATTACCAGCATGATCTTGGAGCCGGTGGAGGATGATGGCCCTCAATTGAGACTGAAACCCAGATTGTATAACCTAAGTTCTATAGCTGATTCGACGGAGCCCTGGAGTCCTGGGAATCTTGTTACTGTTGGGGCCGATGTCAGAGAAGGCTGTGTTCTGCAGGTGCAACTTGTTTCCTTGGACACTAGAATCGGTGTTGGTTAGTTTGGCTACCGCTTCAACATGAACAGTGGGGGAAATTTTTGCAGCAATTGTGACATTTTGAGTTTTCTGAATTACACCACGTCCCATATTCCTGTGTTTGAGGAGCGAGCCATTCCTCACTATTATGTCTGTCTTTTAGAATGTTACTTATGCGCTCCCAATACCAACTAGCTGTATTATATTTGTAAGTATGTTTGTTTGCTACCACAGGCCAATTATGTGTAGCTTTTCAGCCATGATGATAATCGTAAAAGTCAGGTTAGCTTTCCCAAAATGTATCCTATCTATAGCCTAATGCTGCTTGTGTACCATATTCCTGCTACTTAGGATAGGAGGCCCTAACCCTCATATACCTGCGTATATATCATGCTACACTGTACTAATGTAAACTGAAGTGTAATTACTGCCTTATTTGTACAGATATCTTGGCACCCCTGCACTGTTATTATGTTGACACTGTTTGTTATATACTATTGACATTAGTATTCATTTGGAGTTGAGTTACTTTTAAATAGCCATGTCACTAGTCAGGCTAAATAAGCATACTTCCATTATCAGTGCATATTTTGTAGTGGAATGGGACTATTACATCCCGATCATATGTTTAGAGTGTCTTTATCTGCCCTCTCTTATTTAACTTCTGATCTATGTCATGTGGCGCGCCTCCAGTGGCCGGGGCGGCGTGTATATATAACATATTTCCTTTTCTAGTGGCAGGACCGCATATATTGGAAGTTACATTATATTATGACTTTGAAGTGAGGTCTGATAAAAGCTTATACATTTGTGTATATACAGAGGGAGGCACATACTAGCATGGGGTCATGTGGTCCCAACAATCTTGTTTATATACACATAGTTTCTTCTCTCGGCACAGAATAAGTTTAAGCAGGCGTAAACTCAACCCCTGGAATTTAGCACCAGGCTCCACCTAATTACAGCCCCTTGCAGGGCACACCTTCTGTATACATGGACCTTTTGTTCCCTTTAAAAGGGGTGAATATAGGTACACCTTTTGTGTAAACTTATTGGCAGTACACTTAACCCCTAATTAGCACTATACGAATCATATAGATTGCCCCATAGCGGTTGGTTAGACCCTATGCATAAGGAATATTTTATTTTGCTTCTGTATATGAACCGCTGCTGTGGAGTTCTCAAATGTCAGCACCTTAACCTCATTATCTGTTCTACATATTGGCCTCACCATGTGATCCAAAAGTTTACTATTTCACTCCTTCCCCTACCCATTAGTTAATATATGGCTGTCAGGATGTCACTGTAAGCTGGTATGTTTCTCATAATAACATCCCCCACACCTGACCTACTGGCATCTCATAAGCTTCAATTCTCCCAAGTATACCTATTATCTAGTTAGGTCAGCAGGTCTGACCATTATTATTAGCCTGATGAGTCTATAATCTCCATACACACCCTATCTTTTTTACAACCCCACTAATTTTTCTCCTTAACATGGCAATATCATAATTGATACCCCATATTTTAAAAGGTTTTTTTGGCATATATTATATTCATCGCATTTCTTTTACCACCCCCCCTCTCTGTAATGCATCTCCTAGCCCTAGGAGAACTAACCTAGCGGTTTCTCTTACATATACCGCACCCTCCTTCACTCCATTAGTACACTCTCCTACTTTACATAATACCACAAAACGGGTCCCACATATTTCATCTAGACCAGTAGACCTCCTTAAATAGTTCTATTAAGTTTCTCTCCATACAATATATTTTAGAGACTTTTGTGAGTCCAAATCAAAAGCAGCAAATGCCTTGAGGTACTGGTTGGAAGGCTTCGCTGTGGATCCTATTTTCTACTAAGGGAGTTTAGAACATATTATAGTATACTATTTTACCTTGATATTGATATTTTTCATATAAAAAGTAAAAATAGAGGTTTTTCAATAAGGACCCATAAGTGGTCCTCTTTAAGTCATGACTACCTACTCTATATTCTGATCATGGTAACTCTAGGTGGCCCAACAGTGGTCGCTTACACCAGGTAGTAGGTGTCCAGTTAATATGGCACTTATCGTATACTATGTGAAAGTAATTTGTCATCCAATTCTTATGTATATCCATTTGACACATGTTAGCAGTTTACCCTGTGTTAATCTTTGTTTGTCATGATGTGTATTGGCAATTACTAATTGTTTGTTTTGACAAAAAAACCTCAATAAAAAATATTAAAAAAAAAAAAAAAATAGGAAGCCTGATGCTCTATCAAGAAAAAGATGAGGTACAAGAGGAGTCACAGATACCACAATTTATAATCCCTGCAACTAGAATCTTATTTTTAACAATATACCTACAAGATTCCATTCTAAACCATAGTGCCTCAGATGGTACCACCCCTAAACATTTTTTAAAACACAATAATGACTTTTTGTACAATAAAGAGAGGTTGTACATCCCTTGATCTCTACAAATTCAAATTATTAATTAAGCCCATGTCCTTTCCGTACATTAAGGAATTTGTAAAATCAAAGAGCTAAGCTAAAAGACACTACAGGTAGCCATCCTTTAACAAAACTGTTCACCAATTTGTTGCCAGCTGTGAGAAATTCATCCAAGGACTCTCCAAGTTAGTCTGCTTGTCCGATTACCCATTCTTGATAGATCATGGAAATCCATATCCATGGATTTCATAGTGTACTACCAAGATCAAATCAAAATACTGTCATACTAGTAGTAGGTCAATTACTTACAATGGCACATTTCATACCCCTTCCTTCCTTACCAACTTCTTCTTAAACTGCCACAGCTTTCCTTCATAATATTGTAAAGTTTTACGACTTGCCAGATTCCATAAAAACAGATCGGGGAACTTAATTCAATTCTACATTTTGGAAGGAATAATCTAAATGGTACTTGGAATTCAACAAGTTCACACCACCGCCAATCTAACATTCAAGTGGAAAGGGTAAACCAGTGGCTGGAACAATATCGCCAATGTTATCTATCACATTTACAAGATGGCTGATATTCTTTGTTGTCATTTGCATAATTCTGTTTTAATAACACTGCACATTCGTGCAGTACTAATCAAACCCCTTTCTTCTCAAATTATGCCTACCATCCTACAGCCATTCCTTTTATTTCACCTACTTTTTCAGTACTCTCAGTTACAGACTACACAGCTAAGATTCAAGACAGAATTACAAAATAAGAAAAAATTATCAGCCAATCGGAATTAAGGTGGAAAAAAATCCTATTGGCTGATGCAAGCCATGAGTTATTATATGTAATAACTCATGGCTTAGGGTTTTACATATATTTTATTATGATTTTAATATACTAGTCAGTTGTCATGAAAATATGTAGAACTATTTACCCCTGGCAACATATGGTAGTTCAAATTTAGTCAGACATGACTTTAAAAATAACAAATACCTTCATTGCAATGAATAAACAAAATAAGCAGCTAAAGCTTAGAAAATATGAACTGGAAAAAGTAAATACTCAGCTTACCGAGATTTAAGTAACAAGCAGAGGAATATTGAAGAAAAAGCTCACAGTCAGAGAGGCACAATCCTTTGCTTGGGAGAGAGAGCACTAAGCAGAGATGCTGCAGCAGCTGCTGGAAGCAGGGTGTGTGAGACACAGCTGATGAGGCTTGTGGGAGAGAGAGCACAAGGCAGAGACGCTGCAGCAGAGGCTGAGAGCAGCGTGTGAGAGACACAGTGGATGCGGCTCGTGGCAGTGACGTCACCCGGTAGTCAGCTGGAACTGAAAGTCCACTACAGAGCAGGTGAGAGTAGCAGGGCTCCGGATCCAGGGAGAGAGAGAAGCAGGCAAATTTCCCCAGAATCCACAGGAGAGAAACTAGCTTCACAGGTAGAAAAGGGATTAGCTCACAGGAAGTTAATCCAGGCTGGATACATCAATACCAAGCATTGGTGTGATGTATCCAGTGTAATTTATATGCACCTGAGGTAACCGCCCCTTAAAGGGGTATAATGTTACACTGGAGGACCACTTCTGCCCATCTGGAGGACCACTTCTGCTCATCTGGAGGACCACTTCTGCCGGCTTCGTTGAGGACATCTTGCCGCTTGGATGAAGACTTCTCCCGGTAAGAGGTGTATTGGGTGGGTTTATTTTTAGGTTAGGGCTTTTGACCTGCAATAGTGCTAAATGCCCTTTTAAGGGCAATGCCCATCAAAATGCCCTTTTCAGGGTAATGGGGAGCTTAGGTTTTTTTAGTTAGGCTTTTATTTGGGGGGTTGGTTGTGTGGGTGATGGGTTTTACTGTTGGGGGGGTTGTTTGCATTTTTTTTTACAAGTAAAAGAGCTGATTTCTTTGGGGCAATGCCCTGCAAAAGGTACTTTTAAGGACTATTTATAGTTTAGTTTAGGCTAGACGTTTTTTTATTTTGGGGGGGCTTTTTCTTATTTTGATAGGGCTCTTAGATTAGGTGTAATTAGTTTAAAGATCTTGTAATTTGTTTTTTATTTTCTGTAATTTAGTGTTTTTTTTGTGATTTAGCTAATTTAATTAAATTTATTTAATTGTATTTAATTTAGTTTATTTAATTGTAGTGTAGTGTTAGGTGTTATTGTAACTTTTATTTTACAGGTCAATTTGTATTTATTTTAGCTAAGTAGTTAGTAAATAGTTAATAACTATTTAGTAACTATTCTACCTAGTTAAAATAAATACAAACTTGCCTGTAAAATAAAAATAAACCTTAAAATAGCTACAATGTAACTATTAGTTACATTGTAGCTAGCTTAGGGTTTATTTTATAGGTAAGTATTTAGTTTTAAATAGGAATAATTTAGTTAATTATAGTAATTTTATTTAGATTTATTTAAATTATATTTAAATTAGGGGGTGTTAGTGTTAGGGTTAGACTTATATTTAGGGGTTAATACATTTAATATAGTGGCAGCGACGTTGGGGATGGCAGATTAGGGGTTAATAAGTATAATGTAGGTGGCGGCGGTGTCAGGAGCGGCAGATTAGAGGTTAATAAGAATAATGTAGGTGTTGGTGATGTCGGGGGCGGCAGATTAGGGGTAATAAGTGTAAGATTAGGGGTGTTTAGACTCGAGGTTCATGTTAGGGTGTTAGGTGTAAACATAAAATGTGTTTCCCCATAGGAATCAATGGGGCTGCGTTACTGAGATTTATGCTGCTTTTTGGCAGGTGTTAGCTTTTTCTCAGCCAGCTCTCCCCATTGATGTCTATGGGGAAATCGTGCACAAGCACATACAACCAGCTCACAGCTGACTTAAGCAGCGCTGGTATTGGAGTGCGGTATGGAGCACAATTTTGCTCTACGCTCACTTCTTGCCTTTTAACGCAGGGTTTGTAAAAACCCGTAATACCAGCACTGCAGGTAAGTGAGCGGTGGCAAAAAACTGCACGGTAGCACTGCACAGCTCATAACGCAAAACTCGTAATCTGGTTATATGTTTTTAAAATAAAATACACTAGACTGTATTTTGGGGCCCATTTATAAAATTAACCAGCGATCTGATCTCTGGTTAATTTTATAAGTGCTAATTGCTACAGCAAGCTCGCAGTAGCAATAACCAGCCACTTGTAATGGCTGTTTAATTATCACACATAATTTAGCGCTCCACTTGTAATCTAGCCCTTAATCTTGTTCACCTGATCTACCAGTGCTTGTTCAATGCCTACTGAATTCTGTGTTGGAATGCAACTATTATTGGAAAAGCTACTTCTCAGGGGAAAAAAATTCCTTCAACCTTCACTTGCTACACCGAGTACTCCTTGTGCATAACCTACACTTATTCATTATTCCGTGAGGAATAATTCCCACTAAGGAATCTCTAGTCCCTGGGACACATTTGCTTGCTGAAATTTCTGGAAACTCCTAACCAATCTTACACTGGTTAGTATTCAACCTCTTCCTGCCATTCAAATAATAGCATCCATACTCACCCAGTGCTGTGTTCACAGAAGCAGTCAAATCCTTTGCTCCCTCCTGGCCAGCTGAATCGACTCCTGTGAAAAGAAAACAAAGAGACCTCAAAATTAACTGCAGATGCAAACCCATTCTAACAGCTTCACCTGTTACTATAGGGAAGATCCTTGCTACACTTTAAGATTTTCTTAAAGTGACTAACACGCTATTAAATTAAATTTATAAAAAAAATACAAATTGAGAACAGGCCTATGTGAATAAGTTCTAACATCATCTAAAATTCTATAATAAATATACATCCACATTTGGTTGCTATAGGTCCTTGCTACATTTTCTTTAAGAGAAACACTATTAAATTAAATTAATAATAACATCCAAAGTGAGAAGAGACCTATGTGAATAAGTACTAAGCTAATCTAGAATCCTATAATAAATATACCAACCACATTTTAGTTGTTACACCCTCTTACTTGAAGTGAATGTAAACTTGAGCATACTCTCTCAAGTCATAGGATAGGATTTAAAAAATGTATGAGACTTTCATTAATCAAATTTGTAGTCTATACTGATCTTCTTAGATTTTTACCTTTGAATGATATAGCAATAAGCACCATCCCTCCACCTGCCATATTGATCAATTGATCAGATGACAAATCTGCAATCCACTAATTGTTGTTCCGCCCCAACAATTAGTGGGTTGCAGATTTGTCACTGTCAATCAATTGATTAATATGGCAGGCGGGGGAAGGTGCTTATAGTTATATCAATAAAAGGTAAAAATCTAAGAAGTTTTAACAAAAAATTATATCAAAATGTGCAAGAAAATTGTACCACACAAACTTTCTTTAAATTGGGCGAGATCTCCCAACCGGATCTCAGGAGGGGAATGAGAAAGATATGCCAAAAGAAAAGCGCTACAATGTCCCTATTAGGGTGTATGTTGCTTAAGGTGGTGTCTACGATGTATATTAACGTTAAATTGAAATATAAGATATATTGATAAAAAGATAGATATCATACGTTCAGTTAAAGTTATTTAATGAAACATTCTTCTAAAAATCAAACTGGGTAAATATACGTTTTAAATACAGAAAAATACAATAATAATACAATAAAAAATACAATAAAACAGTGGTAATTCAATAAAACAAATACAATATGTTACTAAATATTTGTACTAATAAAGGCAATAAATACAATAAGAGTGATGGTATATGAATAGCAAGGATGTTAATCCAATACAGTATATACTGATCCAGAAATAATGATAGTATTCAAATAATGATAAAATATAAGCATTCAAATAATGATAAAATATAGCAGTGTTCGGATAATGTCCAAAGTGTAAATCCCCAAAGGCTCCTTTCCAATATTAATAGTGACGTGTGTGGGTGAGTCAAAACAAACGTGTCCAAAGACAATGTCTCAAAAAGTATGTATATAAAACTCCAAATGGTGGTCCTGACTGGTGTGTTGTAGTCCAATGACCAAAAAGAATTAACAATCACAAGTTGTGTTGGTGATAATAAGAAGTGAAAAAATGGAAAATAGAAGAATAAAAAAATTAAAAATTAAAAAATGAAAAATGAAAATATAGAATGAAAAATGTGAAAAAATGTGAAAAAATTTAAAATTTAAAAAATTTAAAAAATGAGGTGTACACCTAAAAAATAGAACTATAAATATATATGCCTAAAACCAATTTCCTTCCAAGAACAGTAAATGTTATTTCAAGAAGTGGTAGTGGAAGTAGTGTTGATTCAATAGAAATGATTGTCTTCCAAATGTGATTAAAGTTATTTTGGTTGATCCCTCAGTTTCCTAAGGAGAAATGAAAATGGACATAATGCAATATTGCCTCTTAACATATAAGTAATAGGTATTTAGCTTACCATGTACTCCTGAGCCATAATACCAGTAAAGTCTACGCGTTTCGACCTGGAATGACCTTTCTCAAGACAGGTACCGGCTTTTTGAAATACTGGGCTTTAAGTATACTTAACTAGCCAATAGTGTTTTAGAAGAAATGCGCCAAAAATTTGCGCCATTTGTATAGTACTTAATTCCCCGTATGCTTGATCTGGTAGTATGCCCCAGAGGTGAAATGGTGGGTCAAAGATCCATAAGGTGTAAGCATCCGTCGGGATTGCCCATAGTTCTGATATCTCCGATAGTGCTCAAACCGGAAGTGACGTTGTGACCTCTATGCATACTTCCGGTCTTGCGCTCCGAGCTGGAACTGGCATAGTAAATTGCGGTGGCAAGAGGCACATGGTGGAATTATTTATTAGAAGGTATTACGGACTCAGGGGCAGATGTTTACAACAAATACCTATATGAATATATGGATTTGAAAGGGTCTATATATAATATCCCCATATTCCAAAATATCGAAACTGTGTAGCAAAAGTTGATTAAATTATGTTATAATAATACATATATAAAAATAAAAATACATATAGAAAAAATAGAAAAAATACAATAAATACATATAAGTTGGGTAAATATATATCTAAAGTTATATAGTTATATTCCCTAATAGATCCATATATATATGTGAGTAACTTTTTTGTTTATACATACAGAACATATAAAATATTATGGTAGGCTTGTGTGTTACATATAAAAACCATGGGTTAAATACCGTTTTTAAAACCATTTTTAAAAATATAAAATAATGCGGTACACCTATATGGTACGTACAAAAACCATGGGTTAATTACCGCATATATGTGGAAACATATCAAATATATTTAAAATGTTAATTCTGAAGGTACGCATAATAAAAAATGACCTTATCAAACTGTGCTACTTAAAAATCTCCTTGGACCATCTCCTATAGTCTTTGGATAGGATATATACAGGTCTGTCCCCACTCTGGTTGTTTGTGGATGTGCAAAAGTGTATAAAAGACCTGGTCCTCTACAAGAGATATATAGTTGACATCATTATAGTGTGGAAAGGGTCTGTGGAAGACCTAGTACACACTATAAATGTGATGAACAAAAACTCCATGACTCTGCATTTCACTTACGAAATAAGTAAAAACAACATTAATTTCTTGGATTTAAATATAAGCGCATGAAAAAGGAAGGCTATCAACTTCAACATATTTTAAAGATGTAGACTGCAGCAACTACATCCATCAGACAAGCTGCCATCATCATAGATGGAAGTCCAATATCCCTAAAGGACAGTTCATGAGAATCAGAAGAAATTGCTCTGATAGTACAAAATGGAAAGAACAATCAGAAGTCCTAAAAAAGAGATTTCTCGACAGGGAATACGATGAAGCTATTATAAACAACACGATGAAGGAGGTGGAAATAATGGACAGAAGGTCCATGTTAAGATACAAAGAAAGGAATACAGATGAAGATACAAAAATGCAGGTGCCTTTTATTACTGAGTACAGTGAAAATAGATTCTTAATAGAGAGAATCATTAAGAAACACTGGCACTTCCTTAAAGAGGACAATATAATTGGGAAAGATCTAACTGAGTCCCCCAAGTTTATATATCGGAAAACAAAGAATATAAAAACAATGATCGCACCTAGCATCCCTATGACCAACACCAAAAACAAAACAATAGGTATACATGGCAAACAGCTAAAAGGCTTCTTCCCATGCTATTCATGTAGAGCATGCAAACATGGGAAGAAAGGACATATTTTCAAATCCAAGGTCACACACAAATCTTTCGATATGAAAGAGATGATAAGGTGCCATGATACAGGCATCATATATCTGATAGAATGTGGATGTGGATTGCAATACATAGGGCAGACATCCAGAAAACTGAGAGATAGGATTCGGGAGCACCTACTCCAGATAAAATGGGGAAAAGAAGACCTCCCACTCTATAAACATTTTAAAGAAATGCATAATGGAAATAATAAAACCTTCAAATTCATGGACATCAGTAAACTAATGAAAAATTGGAGAGGGGGGACTTTGAAAAGCAACTCCTCAAAGTGGAATCCAAATGGATTTTCCTCTTAGACTGCACCTTTCCAAAAGGTTTTAATAGCAGCACGGAAATATTCCATCTATTATGATAATATTTGAGACAACTTCTTTATGTCACTCCCCTCAGATCACATTCCTTTTTTCTGACATAATAAATAATTATGGAGTTCCTTAAACAATCACACGACTATTTATCTCAGATTTGAGGTCCAAATGGGTTAAAAAGTGGTAATTTAGAGATTTTAGTATATTTTAGTACAATTCACTATGTCTACCAATCCAGGGCAATACCCAACCTCAAGAACACCAGGCTTTTATACACTTTTGCACATCCACAAACAACCAGAGTGGGGACAAACCTGTATATATCCTATCCAAAGACTATAGGAGATGGTCCAAGGAGATTTTTAAGTAGCACAGTTTGATAAGGTCATTTTTTATTATGCGTACCTTCAGAATTAACATTTTAAATATATTTGATATGTTTCCACATATATGCGGTAATTAACCCATGGTTTTTGTACGTACCATATAGGTGTACCGCATTATTTTATATTTTTAAAAATGGTTTTAAAAACGGTATTTAACCCATGGTTTTTATATGTAACACACAAGCCTACCATAATATTTTATATGTTCTGTATGTATAAACAAAAAAGTTACTCACATATATATATGGATCTATTAGGGAATATAACTATATAACTTTAGATATATATTTACCCAACTTATATGTATTTATTGTATTTTTTCTATTTTTTCTATATGTATTTTTATTTTTACATATGTATTATTATAACATCATTTAATCAACTTTTGCTACACAGTTTCGATATTTTGGAATATGGGGATATTATATATAGACCCTCTCAAATCCATATATTCATATAGGTATGTGTTGTAAACATCTGCCCCTGAGTCCGTAATACCTTCTAATAAATAATTCCACCATGTGCCTTTTTCCACCGCAATTTACTATGCCAGTTCCAGCTCGGAGCGCAAGACCGGAAGTACGCATAGAGCTCACAATGTCACTTCCGGTTTGAGCGCTATCGGAGATATCAGAACTATGGGCACCTTATGGATCTTTGACCCACCATTTTACCTCTGGGGCATACTACCAGATTAAGCATACGGGGAATTAAGTACTATACAAATGGCGCAAATTTTTGGCGCATTTTTTCTAAAACACTATTGGCTAGTTAAGTATACTTAAAGCCCAGTATTTCAAAAAGCCGGTACCAGTCTTGAGAAAGGTAATTCCAGACCGAAACGCGTAGACTTTACTGGTATTATGGCTCAGGAGTACATGGTAAGCTAAATACCTATTACTTATATGTTTAGAGGCAATATTGCATTATGTCCATTTTCATTTCTCCTTAGGAAACTGAGGGATCAACCAAAATAACGTTAATCACATTTGGAAGACAATCATTTCTTTTGAATCAACACTACTTCCACTACCACTTCTTGAAATAACATTTACTGTTCTTGGAAGGAAATTAGTTTTAGGCATATATATTTATAGTTCTATTTTTTAGGTGTACACCTCATTTTTTTAATTTTTTCAATTTTTAATTTTTTCAAATTTTTTCACATTTTTCATTCTATATTTTCATTTTACATTTTTTAATTTTTCATTTTTTTTTCTTCTATTTTCCATTTTTTCACTTCTTATTATCACCAACACAACTTGTGATTGTTAATTCTTTTTGGACATTGGACTACAACACACCAGTCAGGACCACCATTTGGAGTTTTATATACATACTTTTTGAGACATTGGGGGGTAGTTATCAAGCCGTCAACCTCAAATACGCTGGAATTCCGCAGCGTATTTGTGGCGAGGCTGATTCGCCTTAGTTATCAAAGGCTAGAGACCGGCAAAAGTAGAATTTTGTGACGTAAGCTTCGATCCGCCGGACTCAGTCCGACACAGATCGATTCTTACGTCACCAAAAAGCTAGCAGGTACGCTCAGCACTTTTCCGGCCCAGCGTACCTGGTTTTCAATCCGCCACCCTGGAGGCGGCGGATCCCATAGGAATCAATGGGAGTCTGACCATAGCGAAAGTTCAGGTTCGCTGCTGCCAGACATCCCATTGATTCCTATGGAAGATGTCTGCACCTAACACCCTAACATGTACCCCGAGTCTAAACACCCCTAATCTGCCCCCCTACACCACCGCAACTAAATAAATGTATTACCCCCTAAACCGCTGCTCCCGGAGCCCACCGCCACTATAATAAACAAGTTAACCCCTAAAAAGCCGCTCCCTGACCCCGCCGCAACTATAATATATGTATTAACCCCTAAACCACCGCTCCCAGACCCCGCCGCCACCTACATGATACCTATTAAACCCTATCCTGCCCCCCCTATACCGCCGCCCTCTATAATAAAGTTATTAACCCCTATCCTGCCGATCCCGGACCTCGCCGCAACTAAATAAATAGTTTAACCCCTAAACCGCTGCTCCCGGACCCCGCCGCAACCTATATTAAACTTATTAACCCCTAATCTGCCCCCCTACACCTATAATACATTTATTAACCCCTATCCTGCCCCCCCTACACCGCCGCCACTGTAATAAAATTATTAACCCCTAAGTCTAACCCTAACCCTAACACCCCCCAACTTAAATATTAATTAAATAAATCTAAATAATATTTCTATTATTAACTAAATTAATCCTATTTAAAACTAAATACTTACCTTTAAAATAAACCCTAATATAGCTACAATATAAATAACAATTATATTGTAGCTATCTTAGGATTTACAAACCAAACACTTTACTCTAAAAAACTTGCGCTAACTTACTGATTCAATAATAGGCTTATAAGCACACTAAAAAGTACAATTTCTTTCACAAATATAAAATGATATTTATTATCTTTAGTGTCTTTGTATATTAAAAATCTGTGATTTGCTTTTCTTTAGTAATGTTTACCCATACGTTCGTTGTATATAATTTTATTTGGTATCTATTGTCACTAGTTCATTTATTTACAGCCTTGAGAATTACTAAAAAATTAGATGTAATATTTCATTAATTTAAAAATATTATATATATAAAACCAATTCCATAAAAATAATCTCTTATATATATACTGATATAATCTCACCTTAATGTCTCTGGGAGTATGGTAGAAATCAAATATGCACTCGTTGTTTCTTTAACTTTATATCAGGATCTCCCCAATTTCCTTGTGAGTGTGGTGCAGCTTCACAGTTCACTGAACTTTGCAGAGTGTTTCAGAATCGATAATACTATAAAACAAAAAGAAGAGAGAGCGCAACCACGACTCAAGGTAAAAGTATTTAATTCCACTTTTGCGCATATGAATATACTGCACTTACAGGATTAAAAAATTAACAAGCGTTTTAAGAGACGCTTGTTATTTTTTTAATCCTGTAAGTGCAGTATATTCATATGCGCAAAAGTGGAATTAAATACTTTTACCTTGAGTCGTGGTTGCGCTCTCTCTTCTTTTTGTTTTATAATATATCTTAGGATTTATATTTATTTTACAGGCAAATTTCAATTTATTTTAACTAGGTACAATAGCTATTAAATAGTTATTAACTATTTAATAGCTTACCTAGCTAAAATAAACAGAAATTTACCTGTAAAATAAATCCTAACCTAAGTTACAATTACACCTAACACTACACTATACTTTAATATATTATTTCTATTTAAAAGTAAATACTTACCTGTAAAATAAACCCTAAGATAGCTACAATGTAATTAATAATTACATTGTAGCTATTTTAGGATTTATATTTATTTTACAGGTAACTTTGTATTTATTTTAGCTAGTTAGAATAGTTATTAAATAGTTATTAACTATTTAATAACTACCTAGCTAAAAGAAATACAAAATTACCTGTAAAATAAATCCTAACCTAAGTTACAATTAAACATAACACTACACTATCATTACAATAATTAAATAAATTAAATACAAATAACTACAATTAAATACAATTACATAAACTAACTAAAGTACAAAAAATAAAAAAAGCTAAGTTACAAAAATAAAAAAATAAGTTACAAACATTTAAAAAATATTACAACAATTTTAAGCTAATTACACCTAATCTAAGCCCCCTAATAAAATAACAAAGCCCCCCAAAATAAAAAATTCCCTACCCTATTCTAAATTAAAAAAGTTCAAAGCTCTTTTACCTTACCAGCCCTTAAAAGGGCCTTTGCGGGGCATGCCCCAAAGAATTCAGCTCTTTTGCCTGTAAAAGAAAAATACAACCCCCCCAACATTAAAACCCACCACCCACATACCCCTAATCTAACCCAAACCCCCCTTAAATAAACCTAACACTACCCCCCTGAAGATTATCCTACCTTGAGTTGTCTTCAGCCAGCCGACCCACCGATGGAATCGAAGAGGAGATCCGGAGCAGCAGAAGTGATCCTCCAAGGGGCGCTGAAGAAGTCTTCCATCCAATGAAGTCATCATCCAGGTGGCGCTGAAGAAGTCTTCCATCCGGGCGATGTCATCTTCCATGCGGCGCTGAAGAAGTCTTCCATCCGGGCGATGTCATCTTCCAAGCGAAGTCTTCAATCTTCTTTCTTCAGGATCCATCTTCATCCCGCCGATGCAGAACATCCTTCTTCCCCGACGGACTAACGACGAATGAAGGCTCCTTTAAGGGACGTCATCCAAGATGGCGTCCCTTCAATTCCGATTGGCTGATAGGATTCTATCAGCCAATCGGAATTAAGGTAGGAAAAATCTGATCGGAACAGCCAATAGAATGCAAGCTCAATCTAATTGGCTGATAGGTGGCGACGGTGTAGGGGGGCAGGATAGGGGTTAATAAATGTATTATAGGTGTAGGGGGGGCAGATTAGGGGTTAATAAGTTTAATATAGGTTGCGGCGGGGTCCGGGAGTGGCGGTTTAGGGGTTAAACTATTTATTTAGTTGCGGCGAGGTCCGGGATCGGCAGGATAGGGGTTAATAACTTTATTATAGAGGGCGGCGGTATGGGGGGGCAGGATAGGGGTTACTAGGTATAATGTAGGTGGCGGCGGTGTCCGGGAGCGGCGGTTTAGGGGTTAATACATTTATAAGAGTTGCAGCGGGGTCTAGGAGCGGCGGTTTAGGGGTTAATAACTTTATTGAGTTGCGTGGGGCTCCGGGGGCGCCGGTATAGGGGGTAGAACAGTGTAGTTTAGTGTGGGTGCTTAGTGACAGGCTAGCAAGAAAGCTGTCAAAAAGTCGAAGAGCAGCGAGATCGGATGAGTGATAACTATCACAGTCGCCCCGTACTTGGTGCGCGGCTTTTTGACAGATTTATTGATAACTTAGGCGAAATTTTGCAGGTCCGCGGCAGCGATGGTAGGCGAGCTTAGGCAGGCGTATTGTACCGGCGAAGGCAGGTAAGTTGACACGTTGATAACTAGGCCTCTCTGTCTTTGGACACGTTTGTTTTGACTCACCCACACACGTCACTATTAATATTGGAAAGGAGCCTTTGGGGATTTACACTTTGGACATTATCCGAACACTGCTATATTTTATCATTATTTGAATGCTTATATTTTATCATTATTTGAATACTATCATTATTTCTGGATCAGTATACACTGTAATGGATTAACATCCTTGCTATTCATATACCATCGCTCTTATTGTATTTATTGCCTATATTAGTACAATTATTTAGTAACATATTGTATTTGTTTTATTGAATTACCACTGTTTTTATTGTATTTTTTATTGTATTATTATTGTATTTTTCTGTATTTAAAATGTATATTTACCCAGTTTGATTTTTAGAAGAATGTTTCATTAAATAACTTTAACTGAACGTATGATATCTATCTTTTTATCAACATATCTTATATTTCAATTTAACGTTAATATACATCGTGGACACCATGTAGCAACATACACCCTAATAGGGACATTGTAGCGCTTTTCTTTTGGCATATCTTTCTAAAAATCTAAGAAGCTCAGTATAGACTACAAATCTGATGAATGAAAGTCTCAATAAGTTTTTTAAATCCTATCCTATGACTTGAGCAGTTATGCCCACGTTTACATACACTTTAAGCATTCTTGTAGCTCTTATGCTCTGATGTACACCATCAGTTTCTCTCCTCTTACACTCACACATCAGGTGTTTTAGGCACTCTCCCACATTAGTGCCCATGCATACACACACGTGCACTTGCACACCCAAGCCACTATCTTACTCTTATGCACTCTACAGGTTTTTTCCTTCTCTTACACATAACCACCTGGAACTTTGCAAATACTCTCCCATACTAGTGCACACACCTCCAGGTTTTCTTCCTCTCTTACATGTATACAAACCTTCTTCCCACCTTTACATAATCTCCATGTATTCTGCTACTCACCTAGGTACAACCACCATATGCTCTTCTACTCTTGTGTGCAATATTATTGAGAACTATGTACCTATATTATTAGGAGATGAAGACTAGCATGATATAGTCTCTAGAGGCTGTAAGATTGTAGGTAGATGCAATAGAACTATTGGTTATATCTTGTCTCCTAGTATGGCATGGCATAAGAATAAAGGGTCACACTAGTTAAAAAATTTAATTCATTAGGACATATAATTTATTTTATAAAATGATGATGGTCCCCAGTCCTCCATAACATATGGGATATATTTCCTGCCACTAGGAGGAGGAGGTCAAAAACCCATATCAGAGCTTAAAATCCCTCCTACCTCCCATCTCTATATTAGTTTTGCTTTTGGCCTTGTAGGAGTGGGTATAGCATAGAGTTGTTTCCAGCTACTTGCTTATGGATTTATATTTGGGAGGTCAGACCAATGTGAGACCCAGAGTCCTTGGGAATTATTACTCACAAAGAAGACAGAAAAGAAACTTCACAGCAGCTGAATAATACAGGTCATAGGAATACCCTTTTATGTGCAGAGTATTTATTTATGGGATTTCCTCTGCAGTACCCGATGCCTTCACTGAATAGGCTCTCTACTGGATACTGCTGCAGCTGCATTGACAAGGATTTTACATGCCTGGTAAGCCAGTAGAGGGGTGCTGCATAATGTAAGTGACTTTACACAGCACACACAGTCCAGAGGCTATTTGTAGGTGCTCTGACACAGATACAGCATAGCCAGGGGATTGTCATGCAACATTTTTTTTCTATTTTTCATGTCCCTACCTAACCTTTAATGGACATACAGCTAGATTACAAGTTATGCGCGTTATAGCGAAATTAACGAATGCAACAAAAGTTGCGTTATTTAACCCCCTATAGCGCAGCCATTACAAGTTTTCAAACAGCCGGCTTGTGCGTGCGATATGGGGTTTTAAGCTCCATACCGCACACAATTCAAGCGCTGTTTTGACCTGCTCATGCACGCTTTCCCCATAGACATCAGTGGGGAGAGGGGTCAGAAAAAAGTCCTACACCTGCGATCGCGGAATGAAAAGCTCTGTAACGCAGCCCCATTGATGTCTATGGGTAAAATAAAACACCCTAACATAAACCCCACATCTAAACACCCCTAATCTGCTGCCCCCGACAACGCCAACACCTACATAATGTTATTAAGCCCTAATCTGGTGCCCCGACATCGCCGCCACATACCTACATTTATTAATACCCAATCTGCTGCTCCCGATATCGCCCCCACTATATTAAAGTCTGTAACCCCTATTCTGCCGCACCCCAACATCCCCGCCACTATATTAAAGTTATTAACCCCTATTCTGCCGCTCCCCGACATCGCAGCCACTAAATAAAGGTAATAACCCCTAAACCTCTGGCCTCCCACATGACTACCACTAAATAAACCTATTAACCCCATAACCCGCCAGCCCCCGACATTGCAACAACCTAAATTAAACTATATTAACCCCTAAACCTTACCCTAACCCTAACACCCCCTGACTTTAACATAATTAAAATAGAGCTAAACTAAATAATTCCTATTTAAAACTAAATACCTGTGAAATAAAACCTAAGCTAGCTACAATATAACTAATAGTTATATTGTAGCTAGCTTAGGTTTTATTGTTATTTCACAGGTAAGTTTGTATTTATTTTAACTAGGTAGACTAGGTTATTAACTATTTACTAACTACCTAGTTAAAATAAATACAAACTTACCTGTGAAATAAAACCTAAGCTGCCTTACACTTAAACCTAACATTCAAAAAAAATAAAAAACACTAAAATTACAAAAAATAAAAAAACCTACCATTACAAAAAATAACAAACGAAATTATACAAGACAATAAAAATTATTCCTATTCTAATACCCTTTAAAAAAAAAAAACACCCCAAAATAAAAATAAACCCTAATCTACAATAAACTACCAAGGGCCCTTAAAAGGGCATTTTTGGGGCCCTTAAAGGGGCCTTTTGTAGGGCATTGCTCTGAAGTTAACAGCTCTTTTGCTACAAAACAAAACAAACACCCCCTAACAGTATACAAACCCTCACCCCCCAAACCTACAAAATAAAAATAAAGTAAAACCTAATCTACCCATTGCCCTAATCTAAAAATAAAAGCCCACCCCAAAACGAAAAAAATACATTACACAAAACAACAAATTATCAAAAATAGTAAAAATTACTCCAATTCGAATCAGCCAATAGAATGAGAACTGCTTAAATCCCATTGGCTGATTTGAACAGCCAATAGGATTTTAACAGCTCTAATTCCTATTGGCTGATTCAAAATGTTCAGCCAATAGGAATAAAAGGGACACCATTTTGAAACGGCTCCCTTGCATTGAAGATTCAGTGTACGGCGATGACCGTATGAAGAGGATGCTCCGCGATGGATGTCTTCAGGATGGACCCACTCCGTGCCGCCGGGATCAAGATAGAAGATGCCGTCTGGATGAAGTTAGAAGAAGCCACCTGGATAAGGACTTCTAGCCGCCTGGATGAGGACTTCGCCGCCTGGATGAAGACTTCTCGCCGCCTGGATGAAGATAGAAGAGGCCACCTGGATGAAGATTGTTCAAGCAGGACTTAAAAAACTGTAAGTGGATCATCGGGGGTTAGTGTTATTTTTTTTTTTAAGGGTTTTTTGAGTGTTTTTTTTTAGATTAGGGTTTGGTCTATTCCTAAACAAGCTAAATGCCCTTTTAAGGGCAATGCCCATACAAATGCCCTTTTCAGGGCAATGGGTAACTTAGGTTTTTGTTAGAGTTAATTTTTTTATTTTGGGGGGTTGGTTGGGTGGTGGGTTTTACTGTTGGGTGTCTTTGTATTTTTTTTTACAGTTAAAAGAGCTGTTTAACTTAGGGCAATGCCCTACAAAAGGCCCTTTTAAGGGCTATTGGTAGTTTATTGTAGGCTAGGTTTTATTTTTATTTTGGGTGCGTTTTTTTATTTTTATAGGGCTGTTAGATTAGGTGTAATTCTTTTTTATTTTGGATAATTTCGTTTGTTATTTTTCATAATTTAGTGTTTGTTATTTTTTGTAATTTAGTCTTTTTCATTTTTTGTAACAAGATACTTTGTAATTTTTAGAGTAGTGTTAGGATTTTTTTAATGTGTAATTTAGTTTATTTAATTGGTAGTTAGTTTAATATTAGTTAAATAGTTATATTAGTTTAATTGTTAGTTTAAACTTAGTTTTTTTTTAACTTGGCAGGTAAGTTTTAATTTAATTTAACCCCTTAAGGACCAAGGCCATTTTTCAATTTCTTTCCCTGAAGGACCAGGGCTATTTTTACATTTCTGCAGTGTTTGTGTTTAGCTGTAATTTTCCTCTTACTCATTTACTGTACTCATACATATTATATACCGTTTCTCTCGCCATTAAATGGACTTTCTAAAGATACCATTATTTTCATCATATCTTATCATTTACTTTAAAAAAATGATAAAATATTAGGAAAAAATGGAAAAAAACACACTTTTTCTAACTTTGACCCCCACAATCTGTTACACATCTACAATCACCAAAAAACACCCATGCTAAATAGTTTCTAAATTTTGTCCTGAGTTTAGAAATACCCAATGTTTACATGTGCTTTGATTTTTTTGCAAGTTATAGGGCCATAAATACAAGTAGCACTTTGCTATTTCCAAACCACTTTTTTTCAAAATTAGCGCTAGTTACATTGGAACACTGATAGCTTTCAGGAATCCCTGATTAACTCTTGACATGTATATATTTCTTTTTAGAAGACATCCCAAAGTATTGATCTAGGCCCATTTTGGTATATTTCATGCCACCATTTCACCACCAAATGCAATCAAATAAAAAAATTGTTCACTTTTTCCCAAATATTTTCCCAAACTTTAGGTTTCTCACTGAAATTATTTACAAACAACTTGTGCAATTATGGCATAAATGGTTGTAAATGCTTCTCTGGGATCCCCTTTGTTCATAAATAGCAGACATATATGACTTTGGCGTTGCTTTTTGGTAATTAGAAGGCCGCTAAATGCCACTGCGCATCACACGTGTATTATGCCCAGCAGTGAAGGGGTTAATTAGGGAGCATGTAGGGAGCGTCTAGGGTTAATTTTAGCTTTAGTGTAGTATAGTAGACAACCCCAAGTATTGATCTAGGCCCATCTTGGTATATTTCATGCTACCATTTCACTGCTAAATGCGATCAAATAAAAAAAAACCTTACATTTTTTTCACAATTTTAGGTTTCTCACTGAAATTATTTGCAAACAACTTTTGCAAGTATGGCATAAATGGTTGTAAATGCTTCTCTGGGATCCCCTTTGTTCAGAAATAGCAGACATATATGACTTTGGCGTTGCTTTCTAGTAATTAGAAGGCCGCTAAATGCTGCTGCGCATCACACGTGTATTATGGCTAGCAGTGAAGGGGTTAATTAGGTAGTTTGTAGGGAGCTTGCAGGGTTAATTTTAGCTTTAGTGTAGAGATCAGCCTCCCACCTGACACATCAGACCCCCTGATCCCTCCCAAACAGCTCCCTTCCCTCCCCCACCCCACAATTGTCCCCGCCATCTTAAGTACTGGCAGAAAGTCTGCCAGTACTAAAATAAAAGGTATATTTAAAAAAAAAATTAAAAATTGTATAGCATATTTACATATGCAGCTATGTAGGATCCCCCCTTAGCCCCCAACCTCCCTGATCCCCCCCCAAACAGCTCTCTAACCCTCCACCTCTACCTTACTGGGAGCCATCTTGGGTACTGGCAGCTGTCTGCCTGTACCCTGTTTGCAAATACAAATGTTTTTTTTTAATTTTTTTTAATTTTTTTAAATTTTTTCTGTAGTGTAGCTTCCCCCCCCCCCCACAGACCAATCCTCCACCCGCTCCCAGATCCCTTAGATTTACTTTTGTTGGGGATTTTATCCCCCCTTACTGCCAGTCAAATAAAATGGTTTTGCTGTAGTGTAGCGGTTCCCACCCGCTCCCTCTCCGTGCACGTGCCCACCCGGCACCCCCCGTGCACGCGCTCGCTCCCGTGCGCGCTCCTGACTACCCCGCCCCTGATCCCCCCCCTCTCTCTTCAGTTTTTCATCGATAGCAGCCCACCCGCCTCCCACGGTAAGCTCCCACCCACCAACGATTGCGGCCATCGATGCCGGTGCAGAGAGGGCCACAGAGTGGCTCTCTCTGCATCGGATGGGGGAAAAATGTTATTGCAGGATGCCTCGATATCGAGGCATCACTACAATAACCGTAAAGCGGCTGGAAGCGATCAGGATCGCTTCCAGCCACTTTAATCCCCAAAGTCGTACAGGGTACGTCGCTGGTCTTTAAAGACCAGGTTGTGTGCGACGTACCCTGTACGACTTGTGTCGTTAAGGGGTTAAGATAAGGAAATTGTAATTTTAATATAAAGTTGGGGGGGGGTAGGTTTAGGGGTTACTAGTTTAAATTAGTTTATTGAGATGTGGGGGGCTTTCGGCTTAATGGTTAAGCACAATGCTTCTCAGCAATGCAAATGCCAGCTCATGTTCGTATTGCGGCTAACTTGTAATACCAGTGCACATTTGTGTGCGCTTGTATTACTTAGTGGAGTGCAAATATCGCTTTTGCAAAAGTGATATTTTACGCTCCACTTATAATCTAGCCCTAAACATGGATGTACATGTATACTACAGCTGATGCTTATGTCATGCACAGATTTAAAGAATAGTTTTGATATCCATACTGATTCTTTTCCTTCAAGAGATCCAGAGTTTTGTTCTCTTTGAAGCAAAGTGCTCCATAATCTGTCTGCCTGCTCTGAGGCCGCGGACAGAAATCGCCAGAAATCAACCTGATGTTATACGATCAGGTTGATTGACACACCCTGCTAGCGGCATTGCAGGGGTGGCATTGCACCAGCAGTTCACAAGAAATGCTGGTGCAATGATAAATGCAGAAAGCGTATGCTGTCGGCATTTATCGATGTGCAGCGGACATGATCTGCTATATCGGATCATGTTCACTCACACAATCATAAATATGCCCCTTTGTGTTGCACATTAGGAATCTTAGGCCTAGATTTAGAGTTTGGCGTTAGCCGTGAAAACCAGCGTTAGAGGCTCCTAACGCTACCTCCGGTATTTGGAGTCAATCAAAAAAGGGTCTAACGCTCACTTTTCAGCCGCGACTTTTCCATACCGCAGATCCCCTTACGTAAATTGCATATCCTATCTTTTCAATGGGATTTTTCTAACTCTGGTATTTAGAGTCGTGTCTGAAGTGAGCGTTAGAAATCTAACGACAAAACTCCAGCCGCAGGAAAAAAGTCAGTAGTTAAGAGCTTTCTGGGCTAACGCCGGTTTATAAAGCTCTTAACTACTGTACTCTAAAGTACACTAACACCCATAAACTACCTATGTACCCCTAAACCGAGGTGCCCCCACATCGCCGCAACTCGATTAAATTTTTTTAACCCCTAATCTGCCGACCGCCAACTACGTTATCCTTATGTACCCCTAATCTGCTGCCCCTAACACCGCCGACCCCTATATTATATTTATTAACCCCTAATCTGCCCCCCACAACGTCGCCGCCAGCTACCTACAATAATTAACCCCTAATCTGCCGACCGCAAAGAGCCGCCAGCTACATTATAGCTATGTACCCCTAATCTGCTGCCCCTAACACCGCCGACCCCTATATTATATTTATTAACCCCTAATCTGCCCCCCTCAACGTCGCCTCCACCTGCCTACACTTATTAACCCCTAATCTGCCGAGCGGACCGCACCGCTATTATTATAAAGTTATTAACCCCTAATCCGCCTCACTAACCCTATAATAAATAGTATTAACCCCTAATCTGCCCTCCCTAACATCGCCGACACCTAACTTCAAACATTAACCCCTAATCTGCCGACTGGAGCTCACCGCTATTCTAATAAATGTATTAACCCCTAAAGCTAAGTCTAACCCTAACACTAACACTCCCTAAATTAAATATAATTTTAATCTAACGAAATTAATTAACTCTTATTAAATAAATTATTCCTATTTAAAGATAAATACTTACCTGTAAACTAAATCCTAATATAGCTACAATATAAATTATAATTATATTATAGCTATTTTAGGATTAATATTTATTTTACAGGTAACTTTGTATTTATTTTAACCAGGTACAATAGCTATTAAATAGTTAAGAACTATTTAATAGCTAAAATAGTTAAAATAATTACAAATTTACCTGTAAAATAAATCCTAACCTAAGTTACAATTAAACCTAACACTACACTATCAATAAATTAATTAAATAAAATACCTACAATTACCTACAATTAAACCTAACACTACACTATCAATAAATAAATTAAATACAATACCTACAAATAACTACAATGAAATAAACTAACTAAAGTACAAAAAATAAAAAAGAACTAAGTTACAAAAAATAAAAAAATATTTACAAACATAAGAAAAATATTACAACAATTTTAAACTAATTACACCTACTCTAAGCCCCCTAATAAAATAACAAAGCCCCCCAAAATAAAAAAATGTCCTACCCTATTCTAAATTACTAAAGTTCAAAGCTCTTTTACCTTACCAGCCCTGAACAGGGCCCTTTGCGGGGCATGCCCCAAGAAGTTCAGCTCTTTTGCCTGTAAAAAAAACCATACAATACCCCCCCCCAACATTACAACCCACCACCCACATACCCCTAATCTAACCCAAACCCCCCTTAAATAAACCTAACACTAGACATCCACTGAAGAAGTCCAGAAGAGGGTCCAAAATCTTCATCCTATCCGGGAAGAAGAGTAGATCCGGACCGGCAACAATCATCTTCCAAGCGGCATCTTCTATCTTCATCCGATGAGGACCGTCTCCATCCTGAAGACCTCCACCGCGGACCCATCTTCATCCGGCGACGTCCAATTGAAGAATGACGGCTCCTTTAAGGGACTTCATCCAAGATGGCGTCCCTCGAATTCCGATTGGCTGATAGGATTCTATCAGCCAATCGGAATTAAGGTAGGAATATTCTGATTGGCTGATGGAATCAGCCAATCAGAATCAAGATCAATCCGACTGATCGGAACAGCCAATAGAATGCGAGCTCAATCTGATTGGCTGATTGGATCAGCAAATCGGATTGAACTTGATTCTGATTGGCTGATTCCATCAGCCAATCAGAATATTCCTACCTTAATTCCGATTAGCTTATAGAATCCTATCAGCCAATCGGAATTCGAAGGACGCCATCTTGGATGACTTCCCTTAAAGGAACCGTCATTCTTCAGTTGGACGTCACAGGATGAAGATGGGTCCGCGGTGGAGGTCTTCAGGATGGAGCCGGTCCTCATCGGATGAAGATAGAAGATGCCGCTTGGAAGATGATGGTTGCCGGTCCGGATCTACTCTTCTTCCCAGATAGGATGAAGATTTTGGACCCTCTTCTGGACTTCTTCAGTGGATGTCTAGCCCCCGCTTGGGTTGGATGAAGATATCGGAGCCAGGACGGATCTGTGTGATACCCGGTGAGGTGAAGACAAGGTAGGATGATCTTCAGGGGCTTAGTGTTAGGTTTATTTAAGGGGGGTTTGGGTTAGATTAGGGGTATGTGGGTGGTGGGTTGTAATGTTGGGGGGGGTATTGTATGTTTTTTTTTACAGGCAAAAGAGCTGAACTTTTTGGGGCATGCCCCGCAAAGGGCCCTGTTCAGGGCTGGTAAGGTAAAAGAGCTTTGAACTTTAGTAATTTAGAATAGGGTAGGGCATTTTTTTTATTTTGGAGGGCTTTATTATTTTATTAGGGGGCTTAGAGTAGGTGTAATTAGTTTAAAATTGTTGTAATATTTTTCTTATGTTTGTAAATATTTTTTTATTTTTTGTAACTTAGTTCTTTTTTATTTTTTGTACTTTAGTTAGTTTATTTCATTGTAGTTATTTGTAGGTATTGTATTTAATTAATGTATTGATAGTGTAGTGTTAGGTTTAATTGTAGGTAATTGTAGATATTTTATTTAATTAATTTAATGATAGTGTAATGTTAGGTTTAATTGTAACTTAGGTTAGGATTTATTTTACAGGTAATTTTGTTATTATTTTAACTAGGTAACTATTAAATAGTTCTTAACTATTTAATAGCTATTGTACCTGGTTAAAATAATTACAAAGTTACCTGTAAAATAAATATTAATCCTAAAATAGCTATAATATAATTATAATTTATAGTGTAGCTATATTAGGATTTATTTTACAGGTAAGTATTTAGCTTTAAATAGGAATAATTTATTTAATAAGAGATAATTAATTTCGTTAGATGTAAATTATATTTAATTTAGGGGGGTGTTAGTGTTAGGGTTAGACTTAGCTTTAGGGGTTAATACATTTATTAGAATAGCGGTTAGCTCCAGTCGGCAGATTAGGGGTTAATAATTGAAGTTAGGTGTCGGCGATGTTAGGGAGGGCAGATTAGGGGTTAATACAATTTATTATAGGGTTAGTGAGGCGGATTAGGGGTTAATAACTTTATTATAGTAGCACTCAGGTCCGCTCGGCAGATTAGGGGTTAATAAGTGTAGGCAGGTGGAGGCGACGTTGTGGGGGGCAGATTAGGGGTTAATAAATATAATATAGGGGTCGGCGATGTTAGGGCAGCAGATTAGGGGTACATAGGGATAATATAAGTAGCGGCGGTTTACGGATCGGCAGATTAGGGGTTAATAATAATATGCAGGGGTCAGCGATAGCGGGGGCGGCAGATTAGGGGTTAAGTGTAAGGTTAGGGGTGTTTAGACTCGGGGTACATGTTAGGGTGTTAGGTGCAGACGTAGGAAGTGTTTCCGCATAGCAAACAATGGGGCTGCATTAGGAGCTGAACGCGGCTTTTTTGCAGGTGTTAGGTTTTTTTTCAGCTCAAACAGCCCCATTGTTTTCTATGGGGGAATCGTGCACGAGCACGTTTTTGAGGCTGGCCGCGTCCGTAAGCAACTCTGGTATCGAGAGTTGAAGCTGCGTTAAATATGCTCTACGCTCCTTTTTTGGAGCCTAACGCAGCCTTTATGTGGACTCTCAATACCAGAGTTATTTTTATGGTGCGGCCAGAAAAAAGCCGGCGTTAGCTTTTCGGGTCGTTACCGACAAAACTCTAAATCTAGCCGTTAGTGTGTGTGATTGCCTAAGTGAAGTGGTATAAAGGGGGGGGGGGAAATGCAAGTTAGCAGGTTCTTAAAATCTAATACTGAAGTTGGTCATATTTGTGCAATACTTTGAACAATAATTTGAGTTTCATACATTTACTATTACTTTAAAATTGAAGGAGCTTGATAAAATGTAACTAATGCAGATTATAGTCACCACACTTTTACGTTGCTGAATGCCAATTTGAGTGACTTCATCAAAGCTTTTAAATAGACTTTCACACAAAAATCATGGTTGTAAAAAAATTAAGCACAAACCTTAAGGTTGCAGGGGGCTCTGGGCAGGGTACCAAATCTACGTCTAACTATATCACTAATATTCTCTTTTTAAAACCATCTTTGCAAATTCAGTTCATCTAGAACTTTTGAGGATTGAAGGTTCTACAGTAAAGTATAGGGGTCGATAGAACCTAGCAGCCCAACTACCTTGTCCACTAATTCATATTTCCCTTACATTTTCTAATATGAATCATTTTCAAACAGCAGATAATATAATGAAGTGAAAGAGAAATTCCACTTTATATAAATGTTCCCATACCATGTTCCAACAAGTTACATTGTGCTGTGCACACTGTTTTCCTTGTCACTTCTACAGTACACAGCAGAAAACTGAGCCAAAAACAGAGAAAGTTCTTCCTATTAAAGTTTCCTGGACTGTTTCCAGAATTCTGTTTTAATGCTTGTCTTGTACTGGATTTTACATTTAAAATTTTGGCTGCAATGTTTATTGTAGTCTTTAAAACTGTAAAGTTTGGAGTGACAGTGTATATGATCCAGCATTTGCATGATTTTAGACCAACTCAAATGTGTATGTGCTTTCCTATTTGCACTAACATAATAATTTGTATTGACCACAAAGTACATAATGTAAGAGTTAAAAAAATAAAGCCTATAACTCACTGTCCATGTCAGAGATTCCAGTGGCTTATATTAATAAGACCATCTAAGGAAAATAGCCAAGTTAAGCAGCAAAGTTTCCTTTTCCATATGAAACCATACATTTTATATTCCTGTGGTAAATGTATTAACTGTTTTATCTTTTTTTTTAAACCTATGTCAGTTGTGAATATTAAACAAACTCTTACAATATGTTTAAAAAGCTCATTGAAAGAAATACTTTCATTTATGGTGCTTCTACTCAGTTAAGCAAATTAGTCATCTGGTCTGCACAACAAAAAAATAGCTTATATACAACCAATCAACTTGATTTTAGTTATATGTTAGTTTAGTTAACTTGTCAGTGCTTAAAGGGACACTGAACCCAATTTTTTTCTTTTGTAATTCAGAAAGAGCATGCAATTTTAAGCAACTTTCTAATTTACTCCTATTTTCAATTTTTCTTCGTTCTCTTGCTATCATTATTTGAAAAAGAAAGAAAAATCTAAGCTTTTTTTTGGTTTCAGTACTCTGGACAGCACTTTTTTATTGGTGGATGAATTTATCCACCAATCAGCAAGGACAACCCAGGTTGTTCACCAAAAATGGGCCGGCATCTAAACTTACATTCTTGCATTTCAAATAAAGATACCAAGAGAATGAAGAAAATTTTGATAATAGGAGTAAATTAGAAAGTTGCCCAAAATTTCATGCTCAATCTGAATCACGAAATAAAAATTTTGGTTACAGTGTCCCTTTAAGCTGGTCTTGTATAATAGTAATCCATTTGTATATATGGGGTTTCTCCTAATTAATCAAGTTACTTTAATGTTTATGCCAAACTTTGTCACCCAAAATGTCAAGCTTACTATTGATGTAGCTATTTCCACATGCTTGTGCTAAGCTTTTTTATTTTTTCATTTTGTTTTAGTGTTTATTATTCTATAAGCTGTAAACATGAATTAGTGTAAAGAATCATACTAAAGAGTTACAGTATACTACAGGACAGAGTCATAGTCTAGGGTATTTGCTGTCTGTGTGCAAAAATATTTTGCCGCCCACACAAACATATTCAACTCTTCTCCCTCATATTTCACCTTTTGTTTTCAAAAATGTGATGCATTCCCAAATGTTACAATCTTTAAGTTGATTTTTGCTATTACATTTCAAATCACTAAGGCGCCGATGTTCAAAACATTGACAGACCGACAAGAAACTGCATGCTTGGGCCAGGCTCACAGTCCATCAGTCTGTGGATATATTCTAAAAAAGGGGACTGTCCCACGAAGTGCCAACAGGTGGTGATGAGTCTCCCATAGGATAAATTAGGAATTGTGGTTTCTGCAAAAGTCAGCTGACATCGCCATTCATCAGCACTATCAGCCCTGGGGGGGGATATTTCAAATAATAACATACCTAGCCTAACTGTAACTAAACCTACACTACCTGCCTCACACCTTTTCAGTGGCGAGACAAATATGGCTGAAAGCCTATACCTAAGCTGCAGTGCTGCCCTTGGAATATATTGCACTGCTGGCCATATATCCCGATTAAAATGCAGGTTAATCCCATAGAACGTCCAGCTAACTCCCACAGAATGCCTACATGTAGGTCATGTCTTCGCAATACCTGAAAAAGCAAACAAACTTCCTGTTATAACTATAGGAGCTATGTCGATACATGTATATACAATGTTTAAATTATATGCATTGTCTTATATTATGAATATTAATGTAAGCATTGTATTGATTTTAAACATCTTTTTTTAATAATAAAAATATCACACACAAAAAATGTTTAAAATCAATACAATACTTACATTAATAGGAATTATTTAGAAAATGCATACCCCTAAACCGCCAATACCCCACCGCAATAATCTTCCTACTCTAATTAACCCCTAAACGCCCCTGTTACAGAAAATAAAAAAACACTAACATTACAAAAAACACATTACCACAAAAAAAAAAAATATATATATATACTACTACTAAAAAAAACACACCCCAAAATAAAAAAAACTAACACTAAAAAGGGATTTTGCTCTTTTACTTGGCAAAAACAAATCCCTATATTTCAAAACCAAAGTAACCCCCCACCCCCAAATAAAAAGTCTATCTTATCCTATTCTAAAAAAACCCTAACTTAAAAAAAATCTTTTAAAAAGTTGCCTTTATAAGGGCATTTGATAGGACATTGCCCAAAAGTGATTATAGGTCTTTTGCATTAAAACATCCTATTCTAAAAAAAACTCCTAAGTTAAAAAACAAACATACCCTATCCTAAAAACAAGTAGGTAGGCATTGCCCTAAAGTGTTTATAGCCCTTTTGGATTAAAAAATCCTATTCTAAAATAAACAAATAACCTATCCTAAAAAACAGTCGCCCTAAAAAGAGCATTTGGTAGAGCATTGCCCTAAAGGGATTATAGGTCATTTGCATAAAGCAATCCTATTCTAAAGAAAATACCAACCCAAAAAAAGCCTAAAGCTAAACCTCAAAGTAGTAGGTGGGCAGCTACTACTTCAAGGTGGTGCTCCTCTTCTATCTTCATCTTCCCTCTTCGGCCATGGTGGTGCTGCACTGGGGATGTCCTCTTTCACCCAACATCCATCTTCTGATCTTCTTATCTTCTCATCTTCAGATCTTCCTTCGCTGATGTCCTCTTCATGCGGTCACCGCTGCACACTGAAGATTGAATGCGAGGGGTGCCCTTTCATTTCTAAGTATAAACACTAATGTACAATGGCACCACTGTGGCTAGCTCCCCTGATATAAAATTACTCCTGAGACTAAAAATGTGTTAGAGCATCCACTGTGTAATTAGGAGAGGGGAATGGTGCTGTGCAGCAATCAAGATCAACAAGATGATGTGGGAAAGAGCCCACAGAATAGGCTGCACTGCTAAGACTTATGCAGAAAGAAACAACAAATAAAATATAACTTTTATTAGAATACAATTAAAAAAATATATAGGGACCCAGTACAAGAACACATTAAAAACAACTAGAGACCTGTGGACAAGCAATTCCTGTGAATAAGTTGTATTGCCTTTGAGATGTAATGAGTTAAAACAGGAATTAACACTGTGCGGTAAGTACCTGTTACAGAGACAAACAATTACCCTTACTCTAATGGAGGGTAGTTGCAGCTGGTATGTGTTGTACAAAGCATACGGGGGTGGAGAGCGAGTACTTGATGGTCTAGTTCCAATGTGAATTGTTGTCAGTTAGACATCCAGTATTTGTAAAGGCACTGGAAGTTCATATAAGATATGCTGTGGTTCTGACAGTCATTACAGATTAAAAATTTGAATGCCACTGCTCTAGTGAATGCCACTCTGCTTCATATCTAGTATAGAGTATGGGCATCTACAGACCAACAATGTGTTTGAACACACTCTAATCGATAACATTCAAAGGTAATCAATTAAAGATTATCCAATAATTGTAATGATAATGGTCCTAGACGAAGCAGTCTTGGCAAGTATTGATAGTGCGACTGGTAGTGTTGGGAGGTCATATATTGTGTAATGCTTCAACACGTGTATGTTTCATCTGTATACTCAATCAAATTATTTGGTATGAAACCCATATATAAATTTATTAACAGGTATTATTCCCTCGTTGTGACAGTATGAGCAATATTAAAGTATGTTTATTGTTCCTACTAAAATGCTAGAACCAATTTCACAGCAATATTTTATAATTAAGTGAGAAGGTAACAGTGGGTATACATATATACACTGCAAGTGTGACTAATTCTGGCTCTTAAGATAAGGGAACATATTTTACAGCAGCATTGAATAATGGAATGCTGTAATACCAGTGAGTATAACTATAATAACAGTCTATTGTCTGGTAAACTGGTAGAGTACCAGTAATTGCAAATATACAAAGTAACAGATATTATAGCTGTATATGGTTGAGTACCGTATGAATTGTTGCTGGAACAACTTTCACAGCATCAATATCTAGAAAAATAACTGAGTACCAGTGATTATAAAGTTATAAAAAGAGTACCTGTAATTATGAATAAACAGCATAACAGAAAGTATAGCTGTATATAATTAAATAACCTGGGTATTGTTGCTTGTAAGCTACCAAGTAAAGGTAAGTATATCCTGTAAGTTATTGTTATTCAGTACTGTGTGGAAACTATCGTTCAACTATTACCCTGCATTGAACACATTTGGGACAAGTATAAAAGTATCTGATACCGAAGCCCCTCTTAACATAATCTGTCTCTGAAAGTAACGATACCACCCTCCTCCTCCTCCTAAATACTCTAGAACAAATTTCACAATGGTATGTGTGTATCTGTTTAAGTGGAAAAGCCGTATCTCAAATGTCTCAAGATAGCTAGCAACCAATTAACACTAAATACGTGAGTAAATGAAAGGGCTGCCCTGGGCAATAGCACCTATCCGTTAACAGCTATAAACATAGGTCGTGTGTATTACTAGCTACCGCAACAGTGGTCAACAGGTCTAAAGATAATTTAAAATTGCAGCTCTCAACCCCCCTTATAGTGCTTTTTCACTAGAGCAGTGGCATTCTAATTTTTAATCTATAATGACTGTCAGCACCACAGCATATCTTATATGAACTTCCAGTGCCTTTACAAATACTGGATGTCTAACTTACAACAATTCACATTGGAACTAGACCATCAAGTACCCGCTCTCCACCCCCTGATTGGAACAGCCAATAGAATGCGAGCTCAGTCCTATTGGCTGATTGGATTTAATTCCGTTTGGCTGATAGAATTCTATCAGCCAATCGGAATCTAAGGGACGCCATCTTGGATGACGTCACTTAAAGGAACTGTCATTTAGTAAGAAGACTTCGTTGGAAGAGGATGCTCTGCGCCGGATGTCTTGAAGATGGACCCGCTCCGCGCCGGATGGATGAAGATAGAAGATGCCGTCTGGATGAAGACTTCTGCCCGTCTGGAGGACCACTTCGCCTGGCTTGGAGGAAGACTTCTCCCGGCTTCGTTGAGGACTTCGGCCCGGCTTGGATGAAGACGTCTCCCGGTAAGTTGATCTTCAGGGGGTTAGTGCTAGTTTTTTTTAAGGGTGTATTGGGTGGGTTTTATTTTTAGGTTAGGGTTTGGGTGGCAAAAGAGCTAACTGCCCTTTTAAGGGCAATGCCCATCCAAATGCCCTTTTCAGGGCAACGGGGAGCTTAGTTTTTTTTAGATAGTATTTTATTTGGGGGGTTGGTTGTGTGAGTGGTGGGTTTTACTGTTGGGGGGTTGTTTGTATTTTTTTTTACAGGCAAAAGAACTGATTACTTTGGGGCAATGCCCCAGAAAAGGCCCTTTTAAGGGCTATTGGTAGTTTAGTTTAGGCTAGGGTTTTTTTTTATTTGGGGGGGCTTTTTTATTTTAATAGGGCTATTAGATTAGGTGTAATTAGTTTAAATATCTGTAATTTGTTTATTATTTTCTGTAATTTAGTGGGGTTTTTTTTTTGTACTTTAGTTAATTTAATTTAATTTAGGTAATTGTATTTAATTTAGTTAATTTATTTAATTATAGCGTAGTTTTAGGTGTTATTGTAACTTAGGTTAGGTTTTATTTTACATGTACTTTTTTATTTATTTTAGCTAGGTAGTTATTAAATAGTTAATAACTATTTAGTAACTATTCTTCCTAGTTAAAATAAATACAAACTTGCCTGTAAAATAAAATAAACCCTAAGTTAGCTACAATGTAACAATTAGTTATATTGTAGCTAGCTTAGGGTTTATTTTATAGGTAAGTATTTAGTTTTAAATAGGAATAATTTATTTAATGATAGGAATATTTATTTAGATTTATTTAAATTATATTTAAGTTAGTGGGTGTTAGGTTTAGGGTTAGACTTAGATTTAGGGGTTAATAACTTTAATATAGTGGCAGCGACGTTGGGGGCATCAGATTAGGGGTTAAAAAATGTAGGTATGTGGCGGCGATGTTAGGGACGGCAGATTAGGGGTTAATAATATTTAACTAATGTTTGCGAGGCGGGAGTGCGGCGGTTTAGGGGTTAATATGTTTATTATAGTGGCGGCGACGTTGGAGGCAGCTGATTAGGGGTTAAAAAGTGTAGGTAGGTTGCGGCGACATTGGGGACGGCAATTTTTGGGTTAATAAATATAATGTAGGTGTCGGCGATGTTGGGGGCAGCAGATTAGGGGTTCATAAATATATTGTAGGTGGCGGCGGTGTCCGGAGCGGCAGATTAGGGGTTAATAATTTTATTATAGTATTTGCGATGCGGGAGGGCCTCGGTTTAGGGGTTAATAGGTAGTTTATGGGTGTTAGTGTACTTTTTAGCACTTTAGTTATGAGTTTTATGCTACGGCTTTGTACCATAAAACTCATAACTACTGACTTTAGAATGCATTAGGGATCTTGACAGGGTAGGGTGTACCTCTCACTTTTTGGCCTCCCAGGACAGACTCGTAATACTGGCGCTATGGAAGTCCCATAGAAAAAAAAACTTTACAAAGTTAACGTAAGTCATTTTGCGGTAAGGCCAAAGAAGTGTGCAGTAACCCTAAACCTGCAAGACTCGTAATACCAGCGGGCGTAAAAAAGCAGCGTTAGGAGCTCTTAACGCTGCTTTTTTACCCTAACGCACAACTCGTAATCTAGTCGTTTTATTTTTATTTTACAGGTAAGTTTGTATTTTTTTTAAGTAGGTAGACTAGTTAGTAAATAGTTATTAACTATTTACTAGCTACCTAGTTAAAATAAATACAAATTTACCTGTAAAATAAAACCTAACCTGTCTTACACTAAAACCTAACATTACACTAAAATTAAATAAAGTCAACTAACAAAATACATTTATCTAAATTACAGAAAATAATAAACACTAAATTATACAATATAAAAAAGAAATTATCAAATAATTAAACTAATTACACCTAATCTAATAGCCCTATCAAAATAACCCCCCCCCCAAAATAAACCCCCCCTAGCCTACAATAAACTGCCAATGGCCCTTAAAAGCGCCTTTTGCGGGGCATTTCCCCTAAGAAATCAGCTCTTTTACCTGTAATAAAAAAATACAAACAACCCCTAACAGTAAAAGGGCATTTAGCTCTTTTACATTTCCCAAAGTCCCTAATCTAAAAATAAAACCCACCCAATAAACCCTTTAAAAAACCTAACACTAAGCACTGAAGATCCACTTACAGTTTTTGAAGATCAGACATCCATCCTCAACGAGGCTGGGACAAGTCTTCATCCAAGCGGCAAGAAGTCCTCAGCGAAGCGGGGAGAAGTCTTCATCCAAGCAGCAAGAAGTCGTCCTCCAGGCAGGCAGAAGTCTTCATTCAGACGGCATCTTCTATCTTCATCCTTCTGACGCGGAGCGGCTCCATCTTCAAGACATCCGGCACGGAGTATCCTTTTCTTTCGATGGTTCTTGAACAATGAAGGTTCCTTTAAATGACGTCATCAAAGATGGCGTCCCTTGAATTCCGATTAGCTAAAAGAATTCTGTCAGCCAATCGGAATTAAAGGGTAAAAAATCCTATTGGCTGATGCAATCAGCCAATAGGATTGAGCTTTAATCCTATTGGCTGATCCAATCAGCCAATATAATTGAGCTTGTATTCTACTGGCTGATTGATCTATCTTGTAAATTTGAGAAGTTATCTAAACTTTTATTGCTATAAATTAAATTTTAATACACATTTGTGAGCTTCCCAGATATCTGAGATGTTGCTATATCTGAAATATTCCTCAATTGTGTTTTCAATTTGTGTTTTCATGAGAGGATCTTTAAGGAAAAGATCAAGGTGAGGGGAGCTAAATTATGATATCAGTTTTATGATAGGATTAAATAAGTGAATACTATCTCAATAAATATAGAACAAAAAATATATAGAACAAAATAGAGAATTGTGTATCTTATACTAAAAAAATATTTATTTTATAGAATGGTGTATACAGTAAGAGATAAAAACACAATAAAACATTGGTATATAGCTCTAATACCATATAAATTGTATTGTTGATAAGATAATGGTGTACAGTATTATTATGACAAATAAACTTTATCTTTTTGAAATATAATACATTTCATTTTAAAGGAAAAATAGTAATATAACACAAGATAAAAACAATTTCTCTGAGTGGAGATTTTACTCTCAAGTGTAAGCTTTCAATGTGACCAATGTATTTTGGGAAAGTCTCGTATTACACTTTAGTACCTTTTGGAAGTAAAGGAGATAGTTTCAGTCCAGCTACTACTAACTCCATACTGAAACCTTCCATAAAGAGATTTCTTCACATTGAAATACCGCTAACATCAAAGCGATATTCATTTTCCTTTCATTTATCATCGTTTTTTCTTAACATAAAGGCTGAGCGTTCTCAACCAATCAGATGCCTTTTCTCACGGCATCTGTCAGCTAACCTGAGAGTTTGATAATTCCGGAAACCTCTCCTAAATGTGAGTACCTTTATACGTCCAGCCCAACTCTAGCAAGATAAAACCACAAAGTGTGACTTTAATTATATACTTAAATACACTCCAGAATAACGGAGCAATATATATATAAGTTTTTTTTTTTTTTTTTGGTCTAAAGGTACTAAAGTGTAATACGAGACTTTCCCAAAATACATTGGTCACATTGAACGCTTACACTTGAGAGTAAAATCTCCACTCAGAGAAATTTTTTTTATCTTGTGTTATATTACTATTTTTCCTTTTAAATGAAATTTATTATATTTCAAAAAGATAAAGTTTGTGTCATAATAATACTGTACACCATTATCTTATCAATGATACAATTTATATGGTATTAGAGCTCTATACCAATGTTTTATTGTGTTTTTATCTCTTACTGTATACACCATTCTATAAAAAAATAATTTTTTTAGTATAAGATACACAATTCTCTATTTTGTTCTATATATTTTTTGTTCTATATTTATTGAGATAGTATTCACTTATTTTATCTTATCATAAAACTGATATCATAATTTAGCTCCCCTCACCTTGATCTTTTCCTTATCTTATCCTTAGACATCTGTTAGAAGGAACAACTGTTAATCTGTAGGGTTTTGAGCATTATAATCTAAACTATCATTTCAGGTGCACTCACTCTAGACTGTTTTTTGCCACTTTTAACACTATCCTTCCACAGAGTTTGAGACATACCTTATAAATCACATATAAACTGTATTTATATACATTAATTATTTGATAACCCCAAATTAATTTATCTAAATTTAATCATATAGATTGATTCACTTAAGACCAATCCTAAACCAACGCTTATCTCTAAAAACACTTTTAACACTTAAAACAATCATGGATATTTTTGCCTAAAGAGAAGAAATCCTACAAGGAATATCCTTAGATCACAATAATCCAGAAATAAATTCTCATTCAAGTACTCCCAAAAATTTAAATGAACTATGCGATAATTTGGAAAATCTTCTGATAAAGGAATTAAAAAATACTATAGAAATCAAATATACAGAGAAATATATTGACAATAACATGGTCCCTAGAGGACTCCGTTTAAAGAAAAACTGTACATTTGTTTTAAACAACGAATTATCAAACGAATGGTTTGAGATCCTTGAAACAGCTTCCTTAGGACTTATGAAAATCATAGTTAAATCTAGAAATATCACATTAAACAAAATTAAAAAAGAAATAGATCAACACAAAAATAGTTTAAAAATCTATGAGAACAATACAGAATTTGTAAATTATCAAAAGGAAATTTTCAATAATATCTCTATTTTTAAAGAAAATATTTTAGCCTATAAATCATCCAAATATAATAGAGATCTAGAAGACTACTCTGAAAATAAAGATATGGAGATCCCCATTGAAATTGATCCCAGTATCGAAAATACAGTAAGTTACGTTCCCTCTCCTACTAATAAAAAAGATAGATCTCATTTATTTGGTAAAAATACTCAGTTGAATACTAAACAAATTTTACCCACTTCATCTAATATTACAACACATAGAAATCAAACTAATTATACAACTTCACATAGACGAATTGCAGATACAACATATAAACAACAAAATCGAACATATACATATAGAAAACCTTTGAGTAATTTTTCAAAGATCAATATTACACAGAACCTAGAACTGAGGAGAATCAATTCTCTACTCAAAAAAGACATGACACTAGACCTCCTAGAAATCTCTTTCCTAATTATAATTCACATAATAACTATGATTCACATAAAAATTATGACTCCAATACAGATTGGGCCTATACTCAAAGAAGAGAATATCCATACAGGGGAAACCATAATAATTCCTATTATAATAGAAACAACTATTACCCTCATCATAGGGATAATTTTGATCAAAGGTGGGAAAATCAAGAATCCAACAGCAGATCTGATAATCACTATTCATATAGACACAACTATGGTCAGTCAAATCAATACATTCATAAAAATACACATTATAGCAATTTTAAGAAAAACCAAAGCAACTCCAACTTGGATTGGAGAATACCAACCAGAAACAGATTTCAACCTTTAGAGCAAGACAATATTAGGTCCCCTGCACCTCATCATACACAACAACAAAATGTTTTTTTAGAGAATGCCCCTTTAGGGGAAGGAACATCAAAAAACAATACACACCACATTCTTCCACAAAGGAACTTAAGAAGCAAAAGAGGACTAGAGGTTGGAGGAGTAGAAGACAATCTAGAAAAAACCCCAAAGAGACAGAAATGAAACACACTGAAGTATTTAATATCAGCAAATACCCAATAAACCCTCTCCAAGAATCAGTGTTGAATAAAGGTTTATCATTTGCACCCTCGTGAAAACTGAATAAATTTGAAACTCTTATAAATATAAACCAATACATCCGCAAACTCACTTTAAAAAGATATTTAATAAAAAACCCTTTAGAAAACAAAACCCTTAAAGACAATGAACTAAAATTTAAACACACAAACCTAAAAGCTACCTCAACATTCTACCCAACAAGTGAAAAAAGCGAAGATATAAAACTCTTTGAGAAAATGGTTAAACAGGATATTGATAAAATGGATCAAACCAAATATATTAACTGGAACATGACCCAAAAAGAGCTAAAAATAATAAAAGACCTAAAAACAACAGAGACGTCACCATAAAGCCCGCAGATAAGGGGGCGGAGGGATCTTTATTATGGACACCTCCTTTTATTTAGAAGAATCATACAGACTCCTACACGACCAAACAACATATAAAAAACTTAAGTCAAATCCCATAAAAAATCAAATAGAAAAACTAGGAGATCTTCTAAAACAAGCCCTAGATCTAGGGCTATTAACAAAAAATGAATTTGATTTCCTCAACATTAATAATCCTATCACTACAACCTTCTACATACTTCCTAAAATTCATAAAAACTTGACAAGACCCCCCGGACGACCTATCATATCTGGTATAGGATCTCTGACATCAAACCTTTCACAATATGTTGACTTCTTTTTGCAAACTTATGTTACACAATTACCATCCTACCTTAAAGATTCCACCCAATTACTAAATATTCTGAAGAATTTATCCTGGAAAGACAATTTCCTTTTAGTGACATGCAATGTCAATTCCCTCTATACTAACATTGATCATCAAAAAGGACTAAAAACTATAACATTTTTCCTAGATAAAGATCCTGATTTAAATAAGGAACAAAACACATTTTTACTAAATTGCATTAACTTCATATTGTATAATAATTCTTTCCTATTTAATGAAGAAATCTATCTACAACACAGAGGGACCGCAATGGGCACAAGGTTCGCCCCCAGTTATGCAAATTTATTTATGGGATATTTTGAGAACAACTATATTAATTCTAGTCCCTGGGGGGCGAACCTTGCGCTCTATTATCGTTATATAGATGACCTATTCATAGTCTGGAAGGGTGAACCAGAACTATTAGAACTGTTTTTAGAAGACCTAAATAATAACACACTAGGCCTCAGTTTCACCCATGAATTTAGCACCAATATAATTCACTTTCTAGACATAGAGATAGAAATAAAAGATAAGATAATCACAACAAAGACATTCTTCAAAAAAACTGACGCAAATAACTATATACATAACAGCTGTCACTTAACCAAATGGAAAACCAATATCCCTAAAAATCAATTTATCAGAATTAGGAAAAACTGTTCAGATGTCAACCAATATTCCATAAAATCTGAAACATTAAAACAAAGGTTCATAGAAAAGAAATATAATACCCAATTTTTAGAAAAAACAAAATTAGCAGTCAAAGAAATGAATAGAGATCAGATACTTAAACCTAAACCAAAACTAGGTTCCAATAAAAAAAACAGGTGACCCCCTATTTATACCATTTATAACTCAATTTAACTCACAACACCATGAGATCAAGAAAATCTTAAATAAACATTGGCACTACATAAAACAGGACCAAATTCTAGGACACAGATTGAAAAATAGACCTGATATTATTTTCAAGAAAGCCAAAAATCTAAAAAACATACTGTCACCCAGTGAATTCAAAAATAAAGAAATATATAATTCCATTATCACTGATCTTAAGAAAGAAAAAGTTGAAGGTTTCTTTCCTTGCATATCTTGCAAATCATGCAAACATAGTAGCAAGATTAAAATTATAAAATCAAATAACAACAATCAATACATCAACATTAAAGAAATTATTCGTTGTTCAGATAAAAATGTAATTTATTGCATTCAATGCTTATGTAGCCACCAATATTTCGGTCAAACCAGCCGAATGTTAAGAGACCGCATAAGGGAACACCTTCATCATATTGAACATAAAGCTACCAACACAAATCTAAATAAACATTTTACAGAATGCCACAAAGGCAATATCCACCACATGAAATTCTGGGGAGTCAAAAAGTATTCTTGAATCCTAGAGCGGGGAACATAGAAAACCTCCTGTTAAGAAAGGAGGCAGAATATATATACTCCTTCAAAACTCTACATCCTCATGGATTAAACATGGAGTTCGATTTAAACTTCCTTATCTAAATCCCAACAATAATATCAATAGAACTAAAAACTGATAAATTAAAATTAAAAAAGTATTAATTACAATTTTTCAACATCTTTTAATACCTCATGTCAATACCAAGTCTTATTTATATTCAACATGTACAAAATAATTAAAACATCCTAGATTAGTTATCAGAGTAGAATAAACCCACATTAATCACATAACTAAGGCTAATATAAATAAGCAATATGACTATCACACTAACTACACATTGACCAACTAGTACAAAAATCTATGAATATTCTGTATCCTTAAAATAATCTTCATAATCTAAAACTCGTTGCAAAAAACATGCTGCAAAAAATTATCGCATACTTCATATTGAAGTGTTTAAATTGAACAAAGCTACAAATGAAATTATAAGTCCTAGTGAGAAAAAATTCAAATTTAAACTTTCATTTACATATATATACATTTTTTATATATAAACAAATTCTTTTATAGTTTAAGAAAAAATTCTATCATTGGAAACCAAAGTGATTACCATTTTCAATAAAAAATTTTTTTACACATTAAAATCCCTGTTAATGTATACATCAGAGTTAACAAAAATGTCATAGTTTGATCATCCAAACGAAATATATTTTTCTTCATCATATTATATACATTTATGAATCCTATTTGTATATTTATCGTTTAGCCCAAATTTATGATTTTTTTCTAGAATTGCTCTATTAGTTTTACTTATTCTAAACCCACTTTAGAAGAAATAAATTTATTAACAAAGAAATGTATAACAAGTGTTTTTTTAGCTCTATGCAATTAAGGTGTGCACCAATTGTATTACTCAATCCCACGGACAAAAAGACCGTGCTGATAGGCCAAATACCATTCCAAATCATCCAATAGGGTCACACTCATACCTTTTTTTTTAAAAAAATATTTTTTTTATTGAGGTAGTGCACAATAACATAGAGCAAACATATGTCCAGATACAAGACAGGTCTGTGAATGAAGATTTAAGCTGTATACATTAACTATGCCATAAATCTAACATGGAGTAAATAAATTCTGGCTAAGAGTACAAAATTATGTCCAAAATGTGAACTATAAGGTGCATAGTGTACAGGGATAGAGGTAGAGATATGAGACTTACATAGAACTGAGATGATTAACTGGCACATATGGTGAAGAAACCTCATTTTATAACCTTTAGCTTATAAAGGATAGGGATGGTCCCCATCTTACTGCGAAGACTCTAAAGTAATACATTATTTCAGGGTGAGTTATGGCAAGATGGAGTTAGTGAGAATGTTTTATTTTGGGGAAAGGGGGGATTCAGCGGACAAGAGCCGCTCTGGTTAAAAAAAAGGGGAGACAGAGGTGGGGGGGGGTGCGTGTCTAGATGTGTAAGAGGTATGGGATTGTTATTATGGTTTAGTAGGAGCACTATTGATCTCTTAAGCTTAATTTATTGGGGTGGGCAAAAGGGTGGTTGAAGCCTGGTTTACTCTAGAAATGTTCACAGTCCATCTGGGGCCTTACTAAAATTATAAGCCAAGAACACGACTAGGCAAGAATGACCAGGGGCATGCTATATGTATAGTAACTTATACTTTGATGTTATGGGAGCTGCGTGTGTGGCATGTTAACTGTATACTGATCTAAAGAAGGGGTAATGGGACCGTAGGAGGGGGTCTAAAAATAAAATTTCTGTTCAATATTCTATGTTGTCTAAATGAAAATGAGTAAAATATAACCTGAAATAAGCAAACTGTATATATGTATTTAATGCCTCTGTTTCTAGAAACCATATGTCACTGAGAATGAAGGCTTATAGGGGGGTAGTTATCAAGCTGTCAACCTCAAATACGCTGGAATTCCGCAGCGTATTTGTGGCGAGGCTGATTCGCCTTAGTTATCAAAGGCTACAGACCGGCAAAAGTAGAATTCTGTGACGTAAACTTCGATCCGCCGGACTCCGTCCGACACAGATCGATTCTTACGTCACTCCAGATGTTCTGCACACAAGTACGGCACAATCTGACTACTTTTGCTAGTTATCAAAAAGCTAGCAGGTACGCTCGGCACTTTTACGGCCCAGCGTACCTGGTTTTCAAACTGCCACCCTGGAGGCGGCGGATCCCATAGGAATCAATGGGAGTCTGACCATAGCGAAAGTACAAGTTCGCTGCTGCCAGACATCCCATTGATTTCTATGGGAGCTGTCTACACCTAACACCCTAACATGTACCCCGAGTCTAAACACCACTAATCTGCCCCCCCTACACCACCGCAACTAAATAAAGTTATTACCCCCTAAACCGCCGCTCCCGGAGCCCACCGCAAGCTACTCTATACCTATTAACCCCTAAACCGCCGCTCCCTGACCCTGCCGCAACTATAATAAGTGTATTAACCCCTAAACCGCCGCTCCCGGAGCCCACCGCAAGCTACTCTATACCTATTAACCCCTAAACCGCCGCTCCCTGACCCTGCCGCAACCTATATTAAATTTATTAACCCCTATCCTGCCCCCCTACACCGTCACCACCTATAATAAATTTATTAACCCCTATCCTGCCCCCCACTACACCGCCGCCACTGTAATAAAATTATTAACCCCTAAACCTAAGTCTAACACTAACCCTAACACCCCCCTAACTTAAATATTAATTAAATAAATCTAAATAATATTTCTATTATGAACTAAATTAATCCTATTTAAAACTAAATACTTACCTATAAAATAAACCCTAATATAGCTACAATATAAATAATAATTATATTGTAGCTATCTTAGGATTTATTTTTATTTTACAGGCACCTTTCAATTTATTTTAACTAGGTACAATAGCTATTAAATAGTTATTAACTATTTAATAGCTTACCTAGCTAAAATAAAGAGAAATTTACATGTAAAATAAAAACTAACCTAAGTTACAATTACACCTAACACTACACTATACTTAAATAAATTATTCCTATTTAAAACTAAATACTTACCTGTAAAATAAACCCTAAGATAGCTACAATATAATTAATAATTACATTGTAGCTATCTTAGGATTTATATTTATTTTACAGGTAACTTTGTATTTATTTTAGCTAGTTAGAATAGTTATTAAATAGTTATTAACTATTTAATAACTACCTAGCTAAAAGAGATACAAAATTACCTGTAAAATAAATCCTAACCTAAGTTACAATTAAACCTAACACTACATTATCATTAAATAAATTAAATAAACTACCTACAAATAACTACAATTAAATACAATTACATAAACTAACTAAAGTACAAAAAATAAAAAAAGCTAAGTTACAAAAAATAAAAAAAATAAGTTACAAACATTTAAAAAAATATTACAACAATTTTAAGCTACTTACACCTAATCTAAGCCCCCTAATAAAATAACAAACCCCCCCAAAATAAAAAAATGCCCTACCCTATTCTACATTAAAAAAGTTCAAAGCTCTTTTACCTTACCAGCCCTTAATGTAGAATAGGGTAGGGCATTTTTTTTATTTTGGGGGGGTTTGTTATTTTATTAGGGGGCTTAGATTAGGTGTAAGTAGCTTAAAATTGTTGTAATATTTTTTTAAATGTTTGTAACTTAGCTTTTTTTATTTTTTGTACTTTAGTTAGTTTATGTAATTGTATTTAATTGTAGTTATTTGTAGGTAGTTTATTTAATTTATTTAATTATAGTGTAGTGTTAGGTTTAATTGTAACTTAGGTTAGGATTTATTTTACAGGTAATTTTGTATTTCTTTTAGCTAGGTAGTTATTAAATAGTTAATAACTATTTAATAACTATTCTAACTAGCTAAATTAAATACAAAGTTACCTGTAAAATAAATATAAATCCTAAGATAGCTACAATGTAATTATTAATTATATTGTAGCTATCTTAGGCCTAGATTTAGAGTTTTGTCGGTAACGACCCGCATAGCTAACGCTGGCTTTTTTCTGGCCGCATCTTTTAAATACCTCTGGTATTGAGAGTTCACAGAATGGCTGCGCTAGGCTCCAAAAAGGGAGCGTACAGGCATATTTACCGCCACTGCACCTCTCGATACCAGAGTTGCTTACGGACGCGGCCAGCTTCAAAAACGTGCTCGTGTACGATTCCCCCATAGAAAACAATGGGGCTGTTTGAGCTGAAAAAAAACCTAACACCTGCAAAAAAGCCGCGTTCAGCTCCTAACGCAGCCCCATTGTTTGCTATGGGGAAACACTTCCTACGTCTGCACCTAACACTCTAACATGTACCCCGAGTCTAAACACCCCTAACCTTACACTTATTAATGCAAAAAATAGTAGTTCCAATGCCGGTTAAAAGTAGAAAGTTCCTTTATTGTAATGCACATTAAAAACACCAACGAGCACAGTACAGTTTAACTGAAGCACAGCACAAACTGACCATGACTCAGATAAAATACATATCAAAAGGGAGGAAAGCTGCGCTCCTTATGCAGCAGACATGTTTCGTGCTTGCCAAGCACTTGTTCACTTACACTTATTAACCCCTAATCTGCCGCCCCCGCTATCGCTGACCCCTGCATATTATTATTAACCCCTAATCTGCCGCTCCGTAAACCGCCGCTACTTACATTATCCCTATGTACCCCTAATCTGCTGCCCCTAACACCGCCGACCCCTATATTATATTTATTAACCCCTAATCTGCCCCCCACAACGTCGCCTCCACCTGCCTACACTTATTAACCCCTAATCTGCCAAGCGGACCGCACCGCTATTATAATAAAGTTATTAACCCCTAATCCGCCTCACTAACCCTATAATAAATAGTATTAACCCCTAATCTGCCCTCCCTAACATCGCCGACACCTAACTTCAAACATTAACCCCTAATCTGCCGACTGGAGCTCACCGCTATTCTAATAAATGTATTAACCCCTAAAGCTAAGTCTAACCCTAACACTAACACCCCCCTAAGTTAAATATAATTTAAATCTAACGAAATTAATTAACTCTTATTAAATAAATTATTCCTATTTAAACTAAATACTTACCTGTAAAATAAATCCTAATATAGCTACAATATAAATTATAATTATATTATAGCTATTTTAGGATTTATATTTATTTTACAGGTAACTTTGTATTTATTTTAACCAGGTACAATAGCTATTAAATAGTTAAGAACTATTTAATAGCTAAAATAGTTAAAATAATTACAAAATTACCTGTAAAATAAATCCTAACCTAAGTTACAATTAAACCTAACACTACACTATCAATAAATTAATTAAATAAAATACCTACAATTACCTACAATTAAACCTAACACTACACTATCAATAAATGAATTAAATACAATATCTACAAATAAATACAATTAAATAAACTAACTAAAGTACAAAAAATAAAAAAGAACTAAGTTACAAAAAATAAAAAAATATTTACAAACATTAGAAAAATATTACAACAATTTTAAACTAATTACACCTACTCTAAGCCCCCTAATAAAATAACAAAGCCCCCCAAAATAAAAAAATGCCCTACCCTATTCTAAATTACAAAAGTTCAAAGCTCTTTTACCTTACCAGCCCTGAACAGGGCCCTTTGCGGGGCATGCCCCAAGAAATTCAGTTCTTTTGCCTGTAAAAACACACATACAATACCCCCCCCAACATTACAACCCACCACCCACATACCCCTAATCTAACCCAAACCCCCCTTAAATAAACCTAACACTAAGCCCCTGAAGATCTTCCTACCTTATCTTCACCTCACCGGGTATCACCGATCCAACCTGGCTCCAAAATCTTCATCCAAGCCCAAGCGGGGGCTAGACATCCATCATCCGACAGCTGAAGAAGTCCAGAAGAGGGTCCAAAGTCTTCATCCTATCCGGGAAGAAGAGTAGATCCAGACCGGCAACCATCTTCTTCCAAGCGGCATCTTCTATCTTCATCCGATGAGGACCGGCTCCATCGTGAAGACCTCCAGCGCGGACCCATCTTCTTCCGACGACATCCAACTGAAGAATGACGGTTCCTTTAAGGGACGTCATCCAAGATGGCATCCCTCGAATTCCGATTGGCTGATAGGATTCTATCAGCCAATCGGAATTAAGGTAGGAAAATTCTGATTGGCTGATGGAATCAGCCAATCAGAATCAAGTTCAATCCGATTGGCTGATCCGATCAGCCAATCAGATTGAGCTCGCATTCTATTGGCTGTTGAATGAATGCAAGCTCAATCTGATTGGCTGATCGGATCAGCCAATCGGATTGAACTTGATTCTGATAGAATCCTATCAGCCAATCGGAATTCGAGGGACGCCATCTTGGATGACGTCCCTTAAAGGAACCGTCATTCTTCAGTTGGACGTCGTCGGAAGAAGATGGGTCCGCGCTGGAGGTCTTCACGATGGAGCCGGTCCTCATCGGATGAAGATAGAAGATGCCGCTTGGAAGAAGATGGTTGCCGGTCCGGATCTACTCTTCTTCCCGGATAGGATGAAGACTTTGGACCCTCTTCTGGACTTCTTCAGCCATCAGATGACGGATGTCTAGCCCCCGATTGGGCTTGGATGAAGATTTTGGAGCCAGGACAGATCGGTGATACCCGGTGAGGTGAAGATAAGGTAGGAAGATCTTCAGGGGCTTAGTGTTAGGTTTATTTAAGGGAGGTTTGGGTTAGATTAGGGGTATGTGGGTGGTGGGTTGTAATGTTGGGGGGGGGGTGGTATTGTATGTGTTTTTTTACAGGCAAAAGAGCTGAATTTCTTGGGGCATGCCCCGCAAAGGGCCCTGTTCAGGGCTGGTAAGGTAAAAGAGCTTTGAACTTTTGTAATTTAGAATAGGATAGGGCATTTTTTTATTTTGGGGGGCTTTGTTATTTTATTAGGGGGCTTAGAGTAGGTGTAATTAGTTTAAAATTGTTGTAATATTTTTCTAATGTTTGTAAATATTTTTTATTTTTTGTAACTTAGTTCTTTTTTATTTTTTGTACTTTAGTTAGTTTATTTAATTGTATTTATTTGTAGATATTGTATTTAATTCATTTATTGATAGTGTAGTGTTAGGTTTAATTGTAGGCAATTATAGGTATTTTATTTAATTTATTTATTGATAGTGTAGTGTTAGGTTTAATTGTAACTTAGGTTAGGATTTATTTTACAGGTAAATTTGTAATTATTTTAACTATTTTAGCTATTAAATAGTTCTTAACTATTTAATAGCTATTATACCTGGTTAAAATAAATACAAAGTTACCTGTAAAATAAATATAAATCCTAAAATAGCTATAATATAATTATAATTTATATTGTAGCTATATTAGGGTTTATTTTACAGGTAAGTATTTAGCTTTAAATAGGAATAATTTATTTAATAATAGTTAATTTATTTCGTTAGATTTAAATTATATTTAACTTAGGGGGGTGTTAGGGTTAGGGTTAGACTTAGCTTTAGGGGTTAATCAATTTATTACAGTAGCGGCGAGATTCGGTCGGCAGATTAGGGGTTAATAATTGAAGTTAGGTGTCGGCGATGTTAGGGAGGGCAGATTAGGGGTTAATACTATTTATTATAGGGTTATTGAGGCGGGAGTGAGGCGGATTAGGGGTTAATAACTTTATTATAGTAGCGGTGCGGTCCGCTCGGCAGATTAGGGGTTAATAAGTGTAGGCAGGTGGAGGCGACGTTGAGGGGGGCAGATTAGGGGTTAATAAATATAATATAGGGGTCGGCGGTGTTAGGGGCAGCAGATTAGGGATACATAGCTATAATGTAGGTGGCGGCGCTTTGCGGGCGGCAGATTAGGGGTTAATTATTGTAGGTAGCTGGCGCCGACGTTGTGGGGGGCAGGTTAGGGGTTAATAAATATAATATAGGGGTCGGCGGTGTTAGGGGCAGCAGATTAGGGGTACATAAGTATAAGGTAGGTGGCGGTCGGCAGATTAGGGGTTAATTATTGTAGGTAGCTGGCGGCGACGTTGTGGGGGGCAGGTTAGGGGTTAATAAATATAATATAGGGGTCGGCGGTGTTAGGGGCAGCAGTTTAGGGGTACATAAGTATAACGTAGGTGGCGGTCGGCAGATTAGGGGTTAAAAATATTTAATCGAGTGGCGGCGATGTGGGGGGACCTCGGTTTAGGGGTACATAGGTAGTTTATGGCTGTTAGTGTACTTTAGAGCACAGTAGTTAAGAGCTTTATGAACCGGCGTTAGCCCAGAAAGCTCTTAACTACTGACTTTTTTCTGCGGCTGGAGTTTTGTCGTTAGATTTCTAACGCTCACTTCAGACACGACTCTAAATACCGGAGTTAGAAAGATCCCATTGAAAAGATAGGATACGCAATTGACGTAAGGGGATCTGCGGTATGGAAAAGTCGCGGCTGAAAAGTGAGCGTTAGACCCTTTCCTGACTGACTCCAAATACCGGCGGTAGCCTAAAACCAGCGTTAGGAGCCTCTAACGCTGTTTTTCACGGCTACCGCCAAACTCTAAATCTAGGCCTAAGGGTTTATTTTACAGGTAAGTATTTAGTTTTAAATAGGAGTAATTTATTTAAGTATAGTGTAGTGTTAGGTGTAATTGTAACTTAGGTTAGTTTTTATTTTACAGGTAAATTTCTCTTTATTTTAGCTAGGTAAGCTATTAAATAGTTAATAACTATTTAATAGCTTTTGTACCTAGTTAAAATAAATTGAAAGGTGCCTGTAAAATAAAAATAAATCCTAAGATAGCTACAATGTAATTATTATTTATATTGTAGCTATATTAGGGTTTATTTTATAGGTAAGTATTTAGTTTTAAATAGGATTAATTTAGTTCATAATAGAAATATTATTTAGATTTATTTAATTAATATTTAAGTTAGGGGGGTGTTAGGGTTAGTGTTAGACTTAGGTTTAGAGGTTAATAATTTTATTACAGTGGCGGCGGTGTAGTGGGGGACAGGATAGGGGTTAATAAATTTATTATAGGTGGCGACGGTGTAGGGGGGGCAGGATAGGGGTTAATAAATTTATTATAGGTGGCGACGGTGTAGGGGGGGCAGGATAGGGGTCAATAAATTTATTATAGGTTTCGACGGTGTAGGGGGAGCAGGATAGGGGTTACTAGGTATAATGTAGGTGGCAGCGGTGTCCGGGAGCGGCGGTTTAGGGGTTAATACATTTATAAGACTTGCGGCGAGGTCTAGGAGCGGCGGTTTAGAGGTTAATACATTTATAAGACTTGTGGCAGGGTCTAGGAGCGGCGGTTTAGGGGTTAGTAACTTTATTTAGTTGCGGGGGGGCTCCGGGGGCGCGGGTATAGGGGGTAGGACAGTGTAGTTTAGTGTGAGTGCTTAGTGACAGGCTAGCAATAAAGCTGGGAAAAAGCCGAAGAGCAGCGAGATCGGATGAGTGATAACTCTCATAGTCCGCTGCTCATCGCCCCGCGGCTTTTTGACAGCTTTATTTGATAACTTAGGCGTATTTTTTCAGGTCCGCGGCGGCGAAGGTAGGCGAGCTTAGGCGGGCGTATTGGGCCGGCGAAGGCAGGAAAGTTGACACGTTGATAACTACCCCCCATAGTATGGTGTTGGTGTATATTTTTATGTAGACTATGAGAGGGTCGTATGTCATACAGAGGGCTCTATGAGTTAGATTGGCTAATTATCTATGAAGGGGAACAAGTCACAGGGTAAATGTTAAGATGAAAAAGTAATCATACCTTCATGTGTGAGTAGGTAGCACTATGGTTTGAATGGTAATTGGGAAGGGCATCAGGATTTTAAGTAATTGTAGGAGGGGGGAGAGGGGGGAGATATGTCCGGAGAGTTATAAACTGGATGAATATTGGTCTATATAGATATATGGGATATGTCGTTTAAGGGGAAGCATAGAGATTGGGTATGGAGGGGTGGCAAATACACTACTATTGTGAGGTAAGGATGGTTACAGGTGTATATGGGATGCTGTGGACAGAGTAGAGTGAAAATGAGGAAAAAACAATGTGGTATATGGTGTTCAGTATGGGGCAATGAAATACTACAGAGAAGAGCTGGACAGCAGTATAAAATATTGGGAGGAATAGTTTGTGGGTTAAGACCCCCAGTAACGACAAAATATGAATAACATATATAGTGCAGTGGGGCTATTTCTGGACTCCACAGTATGTAGTAAATAAGAATAAGAAGTAATATGATTGTAAAGCTTATGCGCAGTTAGGACCTCTGAGATACTAAGGTGGGGTGTCAGGAATATAGAATACAAACAATTGACAGCAGTAGATAGATACATATGCATATATGGATGAGCAAGGCTATGCTCTTAAATTTCCCTGTACTATCCGTTTGCACCTGTTGAACCGGAACCTTCCTTCCCGGCCTTAGCTCCCGTGGGGAGCGCTGAAGAAGAGACACAGAGCAGAGTGGTGCTGCTGAGATAGCAGTGAAGACAGCGCGGCACGCTGGGTGAGTGCACACACATCTCTGACAGAAGCGTTTACCAAAGGCATTTATCTTATTATGCTCTTAAGTAGTTGGATTATTCTACAGAACAAGTAATATGATTCAGATGAAGTAACATTTTAAACGAATATAACTGTATCCTTTAGGAAATAAAAACTTATGTGTAATATGGGTCTCACTATAAAAATGTGTGAATTGTATGTTCCCATATACTCCAATATCCTAAGTAGGGGTACCTCTAAATGAAGCAAAACCTAAAACATTTCAGGAGGTCAATTTCTGGAATGTAACTTAGAGAAACACTTATCTATACTACCCCTCTTATATAGTAAATAGAAGCTAACAGATCTGGGGGATAGAAAGATAAGGATCCTGCATGAACAAACAACCGATGACCCTCAAAGCTAGAACATAGCATGTCCCTTCTGATAGCATGCAACATATATACAAGTCAGCATCAAGTCATCACACCAGGGTGTATCTCAAGCTATCAGCTATCATCATATAGTAACACGGTCCTCCTTAGAGTGTCCATATAAGAGAGTGTGCAATGTTTCAGAGCTGTGGGCACTTCAAGCCATTACAGCACACCGGGCATATAAAATATATCTAACCTACTCCAACTCTGCTATTGCGTCCATAGAGGAGACCTATAAATATGATTTTCCAGGGTCCCATATATATACATTGATTAGGCTGAGTGAAGTTTTTCTCTCCTGTAACTCTCCAGCACTCCCGGTAAAGCCCTGCGAGCAAAGCCCTATGAATGGGGTAGCACAAAGAAGCAATAGTGGGATATAGTGCCCAGTCCTGGCATGTGGTTTTTAAGGGGTGCTTGTCAAATGTCCGTGGGGTCAGTTGAGTTCTCCTTTGCGGTACATGGGGTGGCTTTCTCAAAAGGGGTTGTGCTGTGTACTTATCTGTTGAGGATCTAGACTCTGTACCCGTGATGGTCGGCCGCCCCACCACAGGATCCAGCGAAGAAGCAGCAACCTTAGAACACTCAGCTAACCACCTATGCTGCTGATTACCAGGGCTTGCTGATAGATGAGCCTCCTTAGTCGACTTGAGATGGCTACCGGAAGATTTATCCTGCTCAGTCATGGACCGGCCCTCAGAGATTGCAGTCGGGTTTGTCAGGGGGGTGACATTCCCCCTTCCTTTCTGTATCGGGTAAGAAATTGGTTGATTAGCCGCAAGACTTGGCAGAACAGGCTCTCCCTTTCGTAACATAAAGATATGAAGCCGCAAGTCATCATACTGCATGTCCATGGTATGTTCCAGAGCGGTGAGCGCTGCAGTGACAACAGCCTCCATTTTGACTTGATGTTGCGTGTGTGTTCGGATATGCCCCTCTTCTTTATCGCAGGGATATGAAACTTAATTAGCTGGTGTACTCTCACTTACAGCACCATGTATAAGATATTAGGTTGTCTAATGGTAATTGTGGTAGTTGTGGTAGTCGGAACGCCGGGAGAGGATAATCAAGGTCCTGCATCTCAAGGCCTTAATATCTCAGATCGGGAGAAAGGCATGAAGAATATCTCAGAGCTTGGTATCGTCGTGGTCAGCAAGTCTTAGTGTAAATGGTTGACCAAAATTTCACAGTTATTACTGTGTGGTTTCTTATAAAATGTGAAAAAAATTATAGTCTCATGCAAGAGATCTCTGAGTTTGCTTCCTCTCCCGGCGCTGCCTGGACATGCCCCCACACTCATACCTTTTTAAACTGAACGCAAACACTCCTTTTTTTGGTCTAAAGGTACTAAAGTGTAATATGAGACTTTCCCAAAATACATTGGTCAAATTGAACGCTTACACTTGAGAGTAAAATCTCCACTCAGAGAAATTGTTTTTATCTTGTATTACATTGCTATTTTTCCTTTTAAATGCTAGAGTTGGGAGAGCGCACCTAACCCTTCCGCCGAAACCTCTGCGGCCCTTGTCGGCACCAACAGAGCGACTACTCCGGACAGCCCAGCAGCCCATGTGCCCGTCCTTCTAACTGTGAGATCTTGCAGAGAGAAGAAGATAGCGACCCGGCGCAGGCACTGGCGGGAAAACAGAGCAGAGAGAGAGGGTGACGATCGGCTGCATTGCCCGCCACTAAATACCACACTGCCTTCACCTGAGGAAGAGATCTTTACCCCGGGGCCAAGAACAACGTTGCACATAGCGGTGAGGAGCCGGTGAGCCCGAGGGCCTTGAGGAGGAGGTTATTTGCTGTCAGCTGCGCTCAACTCCAGATGTAACAAGCACGGAGCGGCGCCATCTTAGGACACAAAGTAAGTGAATAACAGGGCTCCTCACCCACACAACATAGCTCTGCAGCGAAGACACACTAACAAAAAAATAATCAGCCCCACTGCCAGTCACATAGTGTAAGCGGTAGATTATATGCTGGGGGCCTGCTGCCTATACTTTCTACAACAGCTCTGACAATAGGGAGCAGAATTTGGAGGCTCAGTATTGTGATACCATAAAAGACTGAACGGTTTTCAGGCAAGGAACGTTACAGGCATTTGGGGCCTCACAACCCTCATACTCAAACCGGCATATAGCTATAGGCAATCTCACTCATACTGCCTGACCTGACCATCCACATAAAGCAAGTAAGAGGCTGACAAAGGATTTGATTTGATTTTATATGAATAGTCTTCAGACCCCCTTACTGTAAGCGGCTTACCCTTGACCAGGGGGACATTTTCACACCTTTTGGGACCCAATCATTACTCTGCTGGACACCCCATTAAACTACTTATTAGGGGGACAGTCTGGACCAAGGCAGACTTTCATGACTTAGAGAGTAATTAAATTTCTTGAGAATAAAACTGCAGTAATATAATCCACAACCTAGGGGGAGGTTTTTTCTTTTAATCCCATCAACCTTGCACATATAATTGAACTGCCTATTAAGAGAAACTTCTGAATATAGAGTCAAACCCCACCACAGTAATATGTAATCCCTAGGAATAAAGTGAGGTGATATCTGCCTCTACATATGCTTCTAAAGAGACGCAGCAGAACACAAATTACTGATTAGATGTAGAGAGTCCAGCGACATATGCCTTTATACTATCTAAAATTGCCTCAGCACTCCTGATATATTAACACGGCCAAGGTTACCCCACAACCTCTGGGGCTGCTCTTCCCTACAGTCTCAAGATAACGAAAACGGAAACATTACCCTCCCTCAAAATCTTATTATCAACCATACATAACAGTAATAACCACTGATATACTACAGTAATGGCTACAAGAAGAGGCGGGAAGGGAGAGAAAATAACAAACCCTAGCACCCCACACTCAGTATCTTCCTTCTTTAAAGCAACCCACCCCTCCAAAACTACTAGAGACATGGAGGAAGAAAATGAATCAGATCAAACCTTAACACCAACCCCCGAAGATCACTCACCTATCACTAAGGCAGACCTACAATCTCTTGTATCTAAAAAAGACCTAGCAGATAATTTTGAAAAGTTATGGGGGAAGATAGATGCCATACACACCTCGATGACATCTAGCCTAGCTGAAATTAAATCTGATCTCACTGATATGGGAAACAGGATTGACATATTAGAAGACCAGAAGGATGCAATGGTGGAAAATGTAGATGAAATAACACAAACAGTTTCCAACCAACAACAGCTCCTACAGGAAATGCAAGACAAAATGGAAGACTTGGAGAACAGGAGCAGGCGAAACAACATTAGGCTGAAGGGGATCCCAGAGGATGTTAATACTACTGAAATTCCAGCATACATAGCGCAGCTCTTCAGTCAAATATCAGGATCACCTCCTGATTACACATTCCATGTGGAAAGGGCGCATAGAGCTCTCAAAGCTAAAACCAAAAATGGAATACCCCCAAGGGACATAATAGTCAAAATGACCTTCTTCCCCGATAAAGAAAAAATACTGCAGGCTGCCAGGAAAAATCCAACATTTAAATTTTAGGGAAATGTAGTACAGTTCTTTCAGGATCTGAGCCTACGCACCCTACAACGAAGAGGCTCATTGAGACCCTTAACTAATATTCTTCGCAAACAACAGATTCCATATAGATGGGGGTTCCCCTTCGCCCTAAACATTCTCAAAGACTCAAAAACTATAACCATCAAGGACCAAGCAGACATCCCGGAGGTGTGTGGGTTGTTGGGTTTGGACCCTCCGGCCCTCCCGGAACATGAACCAACAACATCACGGATGGGCAGCCAAACAGCTGCTGGTTCCCATCTGACATGGCAGAGGGTCAGCCATAAGAGGCAAAAAACTAATGAAACCAGAGACAAGGTATAAAGCTGTGTTCTCTTTTCTCTCACCTTACCTTCAACAGTCAGGAGACGGAAGATCAACAACTTAAAAGCGGTCATCTACAACTAAGAAACTTTATAATTAATTTACCGCTAATTATGCTGAGGGAATGATCCCTATTGCTTGCCTGAGCTGGGTGGGCTTGGAGACCGTCTACAGATAGACTTCACCCTCATCATCAGTAACCCTGGCGGGTTGTAAGGAGGACATGTTCTGTAATAGTTCTCAACATATTGGCATTCTGAAGAGGTGGATGATCACCTCCTTATAGTTTGAGGTCTAGTGGATATCACTCGACCCCTAAGACACTCTCAAATAATGTTGAAGCATCCCCCTGTTGGGGACCAGTTATATGTTGATTGTTTAATTTACTGTTGTTTGCTCCTCCCTCCCCCTCCCCCCTCCTTAGGCGACTCCTCCGAGATACCGGCTCACAGACTGCAACATACCGCACCAGATCAGAAGTTTTGGGGTAAGATGATTTATTTCACAAACTATATACACATATACATACACGCTATCCCATACAATAGCACGCACCACTATAGATACCTATGAACACCAGGATTAGACTGATCTCTCACAATGTAAGGGGCCTCAACACAGACACTAAACGTAGACTAGCAATAAACCAATATAGAGTACTGGATGCTAACTTGGTATTTTTACAGGAAACCCACTTCCTAAAGGATAAGCTACCAAAATATTGGACTAAACAGTTCAATACACACTATCATGCCACAGCACCCAATAAGACTCGAGGAGTGTCTATCCTAATCCACTCCTCAGTGGGCTTCACTCACAATAGTACAATAGCTGACCCTGAAGGTAGATATTTGATAGTGAGGGGACGCATTCTGGACAACGAGGTCACCCTATGTAATGTTTATGCCCCCAATGACAAACAGCATACATTCTTCGCCCATGTTGCCCATCTCCTCACAGAGTGGTCACAAACCAAAATTCTTTTGGCAGGAGACTTCAACATAACAATGACCCCTATTCAACCCTCACACACTAAGACAATGACTCCCAAACACCACAGACACAACCGCATTGTCAAGGCTATACAGGATGCATTTATGCCGCACACTCTTAGAGACACCTGGAACACATTATACGGTACAACAACCGACACTACCTTTTACTCAGCCGCACACAATTCCTACATTAGGCTTGACTATATCTATCTAAGCCAGGTATTACAGCCTATGCTACAGAACTCGAGAATACACACGTGCATGTGGTCGGACCATTCTATAATTGCAGTTGACTTAGAGGGGTTAAGGGATACCAACAGAAGTAGGACATGGACATATGACAACACCCTGTTAAAACACGACCAAGATAACAAAGACCTACTACGGGCGATGACAGAATTCTGGGCCATTAACACCGGCTCCACCACAAATCCACTATACTCATGGGCGGCCCATAAAGCAGTAGTTAGGGGACTGCTGATCCAACTCAAAGCCAAATCCAACAAGAAATATAGAATCCACACAGAACAACTCCATAAAGAGATCGAAACATTAGAAAGACAACACAAATTAACTAAAAGCCCAGCGGTGTTAAAAACCCTCCAGGACAAAAAACAATCCCTAGCAATAATACTAAATTCACAAGCAGCAAGAGCAGCGCTACAACTTAAATCACACTATTTTATTTATGCGAATAAGCCAGACAGATACATGGCACACAAAATTAGAGAAAGATACAGGGCATCGGCCATACCTTCAATAGAGACAGAGAGCGGAGTCTTAACTTCCCACCCCCAGGAGATAGTGGATACCTTTGCCAGATTTTATAGTAAACTTTATGATGGACAAAAGGTGACACAAGACAACACGATAGTAACCCGAACAGAAACATTCTTGAAGGACTGTAAATTGACTTCACTCACGACAGAACACAGAAAAGCCCTTGATGCCCCGGTATCTCCTGAGGAGGTCTCGGGAGCTATTAAGGATTTAAAACCGGGAAAGGCAGCAGGGCCCGACGGTTTCCCGGGGGAATACTATAAACTCTTTAAAATTACACTTGTCCCCCACCTGACCAAGCTTTGCAATTTCATTCTGGAGGGTAATCCTATCCCCCAGGACCTATTGGATGCGAAGATAGTAGTTATCCCCAAACCAGATAAGGACCATAAAAAATGTCAAAACTATCGCCCCATCTCGCTAATCAACCAGGACCTTAAGATTTTTACGAAAATCTTGGCCAATCGTCTTAAACCAATCATGCCACACTTGGTCCACCCTGATCAGGTAGGGTTTATACAGAATAGGGAAGCCCCAGATAATATAAGACGAGTGATTAATTTGGTCCATCATCTGGAAACTACGCAAACGCCTTCTCTGGTCCTATCACTGGATGCGGAGAAGGCGTTTGACAGAATTGACTGGAAATATATGTTTGCGGTCATGGGGAAATTGGGCTTTGGCGATACATTTATGACTGCCCTACAGGCAATATATTCAAATCCACGGGCTCAGGTAACTGCGGGGGGGGTACAGATCCACCCTTTTCCCCATATTGAACGGGACGAGACAGGGATGCCCTTTGTCGCCCCTATTGTTTGCCATCTGCATTGAGCCACTGGCAGCCAAGATTCGTGCACACCCAGACATCTCGGGAGTCAGAGTGGCCCAGTCTGAATACAAACTAACTCTATTTGCAGATGATATCATGCTCACCATTACCAATCCACTCATATCACTGCCTAATTTACACATGGTACTAAACGACTTCTCAGACATTTCGGGATATAAAATAAATGTGGAGAAGAGCGAACTCCTCCCGGTGGCCATCCCCCCACATACCCGGAAAATAATTGAACTTAACTTTGAATTTAGGTGGGCCACAAAAACCATTAGATATCTGGGTATTAATCTCCCAACACAGATGCAATCCCTGTATAAATATAATTACACTCCACTCCTCACTCAATTTAGAAAAGATCTTTTGAAGTGGAGGCTATGTGGTTTTTCCTGGATGGGTAGAGTAGCAATAGTCAAAATGAACCTACTCCCGCGCATCTTATATCTCTTCAGAGCCCTCCCCATTAAACTTGTTAACATGGACATTATTAAAATACAAGCCGAAATACTAACTTTTATAAGAGGGCCAAAATCGGCTAGAATAGCGAAACAAGTAGTCTGCAGGAGCAGAGGAGCAGGGGGAGTGGGAGCTCCGGATCTTATGGAATACTATAGGGCCGCGAGACTAGCCCAAGAATCTTGTCTTCTGAGGAGATTGGAGGAGGCTACATGGGTATTTCTGGAGAGGGATTTGGGGGGGTGGGAGGAAAGAGATTCAATTCTATGGGAACTCCCATCACACTCTATTAGGACACATATTAAGACATATACTTCAGACTTGACCATGAAAACTTGGACACAGGCACTTAAAAGAACAGACTTATTTCCTAAATCCTCCTTACTGACACCAATTAGATGCTTACTATCGGGAGACTCTCGTATATTGGTTGCTAAATGGGAGAACAAGGGACTCTATAGAGTGGCGGATGTGGTACAGAGGGGACAGTTACTCCCCTTCACCCAACTGCAGTCAAAACTTACACCTATAAAATTACACTGGTACCTATACCTTCAATTACGTTCCTCCCTGCACTCTTTCTTGTTAAAATCAAAGGGTGGGCGCCCCACGGTGTTGGAGACATGTGGCGCGAGCCCTGTCAGAGTTAAACATAATATTTCTAGTATATACATAGCGCTGCAAACACCCCCAGACAGGACTAAATCCACGGTTATAGGGGCATGGGAGAAAGACCTGAATATGAGTAAAGAAATACAGGAATGGGAGGAAATGATACAAGGAGCTGATAAAGGCTTAATTAGTATGGATCTAAAAGAAAATGTCATGAAAACTATATTCAGATGGTATTTGACCCCAGTAAGGACAGCCCATATGCAACCGAATGGCAGCAACTTATGCTATAGAGGTTGCGGTGAATTAGGGACCTACAAACACATGTGGTGGGATTGTAGAGAGATCCAGGGGATCTGGCAGAACCTATCAGCCCTGATTAGCCGATTGTTGGAGGAAGAGGTCACACTTACCATTCACCAGGCATTACTACACGAACATATAGACAAATTCCATAGATACCTTAATACATTCATTAGAATCCTTTGCACAGTGACAAGGATCGGCATTGCAAAATATTGGAAGGTAGGATCACCCTCATGGCCGGAAATATACAATAAAATAAGCTACACCTACAGTATGTATGAAATTGCAGCAGACACGTTAAATAACAAGGCTACTTTTCAGAAGATATGGTACTATTGGATTACTAACTCAACACCTTCTAGATCTAAACAGATGACTAGGCCTGACTCTCAAACATAATACCTAGACAATACATGTAAGGCTCGGAGGATCGACGGGAGTGGGGACACTCTCTTTCCCCTCCCCCTCCCCTCCCTTCCTCTCCCTCCCCCCCCCCTGCCCCCCCTGGACCCTAATTACTGGAATGGAGATCTAGGAAAAGTTATTTATCCTTCCCTAAAAATTTTATTTGATCACCACTATAGATAAGATACTTCCAGCTTATTCTACTCTCTTTGGGTTTTTCATTAGATAAAGAGTTCAAGTGATAATATTTATGTTACAACCCCCCTGGAGTAGAGTTTCGAAATAGATGACCAACAGGTAGTACCGGAAACTTGATTTCTTTAACAGGATCCTCTACAATTCAAGTTGTTTCTCTGGGACAAGCGAAGTACATTAAGTTATATAGGAAGTAACGGGGGGAATATTATTTGGATATGTTAAAATGGTAACTTCCTAATGTTCTAAAATATGTCTCATCGAAATATTAGCTGGAAAAATTAGGGGTCTTTCAATTTTTCTTTTCTTGTTATTTATTTACTTTTTCTCCCTTGTGTATTGTAATGGAACTAATAATTTGCTAATAAAAATATTTAAACATAAATGCTAGAGTTGGGCTGGACGTATAAAGGTACTCACATTTAGGAGAGGTTTCCAGAATTATCAAACTCTCAGGTTAGCTGACAGATGCTGTGAGAAAAGGCATCTGATTGGTTGAGAACGCTCAGCCTTTATGTTAAGTAAAAAACGATGATAAAAGAAAGGAAAATGAATATCGCTTTGATGTTAGCGGTATTTCAATGTGAAGAAATCTCTTTATGGAAGGTTTCAGTATGGAGTTAGTAGTAGCTGGACTGAAAATATCTCCTTTACTTCCAAAAGGTTCTAAAGTGTAATACAAGACTTTCCCAAAATACATTGGTCAAATTGAACGCTTACACTTGAGAGTAAAATCTCCACTCAGAGAAATTGTTTTTATCTTGTGTTATATTACTATTTTTCCTTTTAAATGAAATTTATTATATTTCAAAAAGATAAAGTTTATTTGTCATAATAATACTGTACACCATTATCTTATCAACGATACAATTTATATGGTATTAGAGCTCTATACCAATGTTTTATTGTGTTTTTATCTCTTACTGTATACACCATTCTATAAAATAAATAATTTTTTAGTATAAGATACACAATTCTCTATTTTGTTCTATTTATTTTTTGTTCTAAAAGCTTGAGAAAGAGGCAAGTAGTCTCGAAACGTTGCTCCTATTAAAGGTGTTTTCCAGTTGCTGAGAGTGCTACCTTCATCCTTTTGTCCTATAAAACTGATATCATAATTTAGCTCCCCTCACCTTGATCTTTTCCTTATCTTATCCTTAGACAGCTGTTAGAAGGAACAACTGTTAATCTGTAGGGTTTTGAGCATTATAATCTAAACTATCATTTCAGGTGCACTTACTCTAGACTATTTTTTGACATGAGAGGATCTTTCAAAAGATGATCATTTCCATGTTATTTCACTAGTTGGGTATGTAGGTCATTGCACTTCAATGCTAGTTATTGAGTGGTCTGACCATGTGATTGTTAATATATTAGCTTGTTGGACTAGAGGCATGCTAGTTAGGTCTACCAGAATGTAGTCTATTCTAAAGTAACTTTGGTGTGGGTGAAAGAAAAATGTGTAGTCCTTTAGGGAGTGGTGAAGTATTCTCCACACATCATGGATTGCTAGTGAAGAGAAAATTGATCTGATTCGGTTAATGAATTTAATAGGTACAAAAGATAAACCTGATGAGCAATCTTAACTGGGATTTAGGGTTATATTAATGTCTCCTCTTACTACTAGGTGGCGTTTCTGGTACTCAAAGATGTCTTTAGTTAATAAAAAAAAAAGATGTCCTTTTTACGTTAGGGGCATAAACACAAACAATGGTGATCAGAGAATTGAATACTCTACCAAAAAGGATGATATATCGACCTTCTCTATCTTTAATAGTTTGAATTTTATGCCAATCAAAATTCCAACCCCATTTCTCTTTACTGAATGGAGGCCAAGTAAATATTACCAAAATTATTAAAAGATGTTCTCGGTTCCCGCCCCCATTTAAAGTGGTTTTCCTGGAGAAGGAATATATCCCTGTGTTAGTATTTGCAATCCGTAAAGGCCATGCTTCTTTTTTGAGGAATGTTAAATCCTTTGACATTGTGGGACAGGATAGTTAAATTGTTAAAATTCCTAGGCATTTTTATAGTACTAAATTATAAAAATTTGAATTTTAAAACTGGAATATGCAACAAAATTTCTTCATCCAAAATTATGATTCAGAAAAGTGGATGAGAGCTGGCAACATGGCTGGTAAAAAGCAGATTCAGGAGTAATTTGCAGAAGCACTTTTTTACAGAAAGGGTGATTGATTCATGGAATATTAATACAAATCATTAAAAATGAATACAAATATAATACAATTTGGCCTATTGTAAGTTAGAACGGTCTGGAATATGATGACCCTCATATTAGTTTTTTTATAATAATAATAATAATTATTATTATTATTATTGTTCATTTTAATAAAATCAGGATTCTATTTTATTTGTTAAAACTATCTCCCTCAAAAGGGCTTTCAGAAAATCATAATTCAGAAAAGTGGATGAGAGCTGGCAAAATGGCTAGTAAAAAGCAGATTTAAGAGTAATTTGCAGAAGCATTTCTTTACAGAAAGGGTGATTGATTCATGGAATATTAATACAAATCAATAAAAATGAATACAAATTATTAAAAATGAATACAAATTATTACAAATTATTATACATACTGTAAAAATATAGATATATTCTATTGAATATTTAGAAGTTTTTGTATGTATAATACATTTTAATAACTTTTATTAATGTTTAATATTTAATATTTACTATTTCAATAACACACATTGAAGTAAGCAATTCTTCATGTACGCTTACCCAACCAAAGGTATAGTTTGGAGCATTACGATGGTAACAAACAATTAACAAATAGGAACTTAGTAAGAAAATAAAATTGTAGTCGAAAAGTATTAGAGGGTTTAGTAAATCTCTGTTTCCTGTTTAAAAATAAATATGGTTCCTGTAGATGAAGGTTCAACTAGCAATTCTTGTCAAATATAAAGGTTCTATTGTTTGTATCTCTAATCTAGTATACTAATGTAAAGTAGTGTAACATATAAAACACATAAATCTATGTATATGGTATCAATAATGCAAACTATTCAATCATACATTTATAGGCATAATAAAAAAAGATTAACATTTAAACCCTTTGAGTGCTAACAACGACTCTGAGCCGTCACAGAGTTTCCCACTCTGGTGCAAATGACGTTGCTATCACTCTCCCACCTTGAGGGAGATCTGGAGGCACCTACCCGCTCCTACCCCGGCGATCGTGCAACTTTATTAACAAAATGACAATGTTAAGCATAGGAAAAGGGGGCATACTGCTTAGAAGCCTGTATCTCAGGCATGTCAGGTTATCTGCGAAAATTATATATATATATATATATATATATATATATATATATATATATATATATATTATTTAATATATATATGGTTGTTAAGACCACAGGATTCATTATACATGAAACTGGTTACAGCAAGTGTATTTACTCTGCCAGTCTCATTCATCAATGAAATTGTTTGCATAGTTATTTCAGAAAGAACAAATGTTTAGACTGTTGTATAAATAAAACCAGTGGGCTACTTCAAAGTGAATATTAGCATGATTGAGCCTCAGAGGTATATGCCCATATATGGGCTTCCTGCCCAAGATGGGTAATGAACTCACAGACCCCCTGTGGGGAATAGATGGTCCATCTGTGGGAATGATTGATTCTACAAACATGTTCAAGGAATTGTAGCTTTACCATCTACAAGAGTTAGTTACCGCATTTGGCCAAATGGGACAAGCCCAGGTACCACGTCAAGGTCTCTTCCACATACCTGAGTTCCTAATACAGCCACACAACTGCAGCCATGCACACAAATGCAAGCTAATAATCAAACAAACTGGGAACAAGTCAGGGTTCACAGACTTATGTAATCACCCTGGGCATAAGCAAAATCAGGAAAAAGGACAACACATCCAGACTGGACCGGGTACACATCCCATTATTCATAAACAGGCTCAGCTTTGGTTGCTATCGCATTCACATAAAGCTCCTCTATTTACAGAGTCACAGGTAGTTAACCCCGGGCCAGCCAGGGTTCAAGTCCTTAGGGAGAATTACAAAAACAGAGACTACAACACACATAAAGTCCAATACTCACTCACAAGCTCTCAGCTAGGATTAAAAGCAAAACTGGAAGAGTTAGTTACCGCATTTGGCCAAATGGGACAAGCCCAGGTACCACGTCAAGGTCTCTTCCACATACCTGAGTCCCTAATACAGCCACACAACTGCAGCCATGCACACAAATGCAAGCTAATAATAAAAAAAACTGGGAACAAGTCAGGGTTCACAGACTTATGTAATCACCCTGGGCATAAGCAAAATCAGGAAAAAGGACAACACATCCAGACTGGACCGGGTACACATCCCATGACTCATAAACAGGCTCAGCTTTGGTTGCTATCGCATTCACATAAAGCTCCTCTATTTACAGAGTCACAGGTAGTTAACCCCGGGCCTGCCAGGGTGCAAGTCCTTAGGGAGAATTACAAAAACAGAGACTACAACACACATAAAGTCCAGTACTCACTCACAAGCTCTCAGCTAGGATTAAAAGCAAAACTGGAAGAGTTAGTTACCGCATTTGGCCAAATGGGACAAGCCCAGGTACCACGTCAAGGTCTCTTCCACATACCTGAGTCCCTAATACAGCCATACAACTGCAGCCATGCACACAAATGCAAGCTAATAATCAAACAAACTGGGAACAAGTCACGGTTCACAGACTTATGTAATAACCCTGGGCATAAGCAAAATCAGAAAAAAGGACAGCACATCCAGCACATCCAGACTGGACCGGGTACACATCCCATGACCCATAAACAGGCTCAGCTTTGGTTGCTATCACATTCACATAAAGCTCCTCTATTTACAGAGTCACAGGGAGTTAACCCCGGGCCTGCCAGGGTGCAAGTCCTTAGGGAGAATTACAAAAAGAGACACTACAACACACATAAAGTCCAATACTCACTCACAAGCTCTCAGCTAGGATTAAAAGCAAAACTGGAAGCTTTAGTTACTGCATTTGGCCAAATGGGACAAGCCCAGGTACCACGTCAAGGTCTCTTCCACATACCTGAGTCCTTAATACAGCCACACAACTGCAACCATGCACAGAAATGCAAGCTAATAATCAAACAAACTGGGAACAAGTCAGGGTTCACAGACTTATGTAATCACCCTGGGCATAAGCAAAATCAGGAAAAGGTACAGCACATCCAGACTGGACCGGGTACACATCCCATGACCCATAAACAGGCTCAGCTTTGGTTGCTATCACACTCACATAAAGCTCCTCTATTACAGAGTCACAGGCAGTTAACCCCGGGCCTGCCAGGGTGCAAGTCCTTAGGGAGAATTACAAAAACAGACACTACAACACACATAAAGTCTAGTACTCACTCACAAGCTCTCAGCTAGGATTAAAAGCAAAACTGGAAGAGTTAGTTACTGCATTTTACCAAATGTAGTTAAGATACTCAAATGAATATATATGTATATATTCAGACAACATATTAAATATGAACACATGAATCTGGGAGATTGTCTTTGCCTAAGAAGGGTAATATTGGAAGCTTAAAACCTAAGAAGCAGTGACTAATAGTAAGATATTAGATAAATATTTGCTGAGATTGATAAATACTGCAAATAGATGTATAAATGTTTGACATTTTTAACATTTGTTTCTTTGTTTTACAGACAGCAGGATGTCCTATGAATATTAGCCATAACCATGGATAAACATGGATATCTTCTATTTTATCATAGAAATTGATAAAATACTGGTGTTTGGTGTCAAATTGTACATTTTCTGTTATGCTAAATGAAATATAGATGCTGACAAGAGAGGTTTATTAATGCTAAAAGTTATTGTATGTTAAATAATCACTTTATAAGGATGTATTAAATTGTTAGCAATATTGATGATGAGATCTGCATTTGCGGTTGTTTGCTGCCCCATAGGGGATTAAAACGAATTGACTGTTTAAATCACATGCAAATCCAAATAGTCAATTAAATGTTTCAGCTCGAAGGGCCAATCAATGCTCAGCTCCGTTAGGGCCAATCCCAGACAAGCACTGGATAAAGGGCCAATCCAAAATCTTGTGGGGAGGATTAAAGAAACGGGAGAGGAATTCTTTATTCTTCAAATAAAGGTCCAGATAGCTGACTGCTAAAGGAGACAGACTAAAAGAAGCATTAACTTTTTTAGAGAAAATACATAGGCTTTGGTGCCAAGCATATTCTCTGCCATTTTTGGGGACACTTTCTTGAACAAAGAAAGATTAACAATTCTTGAAGTCTATACCTGTGCACATTGTGATTAAACCCTCCATAGATGACCCACAAAAAACTCTGGAATATGAAACATTGATTTGCTTATTTGGGTAAAGTATATAATTTGATATTTTAAAGCAAATATATTCATTATTGCTACAACTAATTGCAGTTAGTAGATTTAAAAGGGCACTTTGTATTTTAGTTTGCATTCATAATCCTGTGTGGTTTAAAACTAATCATTAATGCTAAGTAATTTATCTTTGCAAATATATAAATATATTTTAAAATTTGTCTTAATTGCAGATAATTAAGAATTTAGTTAATCTCAGATACATTGGCATAGGAATTGATTGTTTGCATTAGGAATATATATAACTTCTGGTGTTTTAATTAGAGTTGTATAGAATCATTTGTAGGCTAAATAGCTTAAGTATATTTTTTTCTGGAAGTTAACAAACCATACCTTAGCATCTCATTGTGATATTTAAATGCAACTCTGATTTGGGAGATTATTGTGAATAAGGTAATTTTTATGATCTTTGTATAGCATATTATAACAGCATACACGTGTCTAGTTTGATTCATAACTTGGTTCCTAAAAATATAATTCAATGTGTCTATAAATTTTAACTAATATAAAGAATTAAGAAATTTACATTAATTTTAATTGTTTTGTATATGCATTTTATTGGGGGTTTGTTTAAAGAATAATTATTAAATATTTTCTTAATAATTATTAAATATACTGACATTATTTGGAGGCACTGCTTTAGATATTATTAATTTTTGTCACATTGATATGATATATTTGTAGTAAATAGAAATTATTAAAAAGAAAAAAATATTTCAAAATTAAAATTAATATCTTGAAACATTATAAATTTTTTATTTTTTTTAAAATTGATAAATTGATTTTTCATATTTCAAAATTAATATTAATAGTTTTGAAAATATATTTTTTTCTCTTGTTGGTCAAAATTGTATTAGCGTTTTAATTTAACTAAATACTAAGCCAATATAATAATGTTTATTACTAGAAGTGAATCAATTCATTCTATACATAGTGTTGAAATATGTTCCCCAAGGTTAGCCCTCACTCAGGGGGAGGTCCTTAAGATGGACATTATCGGCTACATTAAGAAGAGGTTTAATATTGCGGGTGAATTAAATGATGATATGGATATGCTTGCAATTAATGCTAAAAATATTGCTATTGATGATGGAAGGTGGAATGAAAAAGTGAATTATTCCAAGAATTATTAAAAATGAATCAATGTAAAAATCTCAAAAAACGGGATGAACTAATACTAAAATCTTGGCCCCTGGTAAAATGCATTATTGACAAAATGTCCCTCCTCTGTATAGAAAAGGAATTACAAATACAGGGGCTAGAAGATAGTATTTGCTCCTCACGCAGATGCAAAGAGAATTTAGACATAGCCAAAAATAAAATTGATGAGTTTGCCAAAACATGGCCACCTTAAAAAAATATAATCAAGGTTTAGTAGCTCAGATAGAAGATTTACATAAGGAACTCACACAAAGCCAGAGAGAATTAAGTGGTTTAAAAAGGTTGTATCGTCATAATGAAAACCCCTCTATTAGCAATGAGGATAATGCAGATAATTCTAACGGCTAGATTACGAGTCTTGCGTTAGCCTTAAAAAGCAGCGTTGAGGGGTCCCAAAGCTGCTTTTTAATGCCCGCTGGTATTAGGAGTCTGGCAGGTACAGGTGTACCGCTCACTTTTCTCCGCAATTTTCGCATGCTGCAAATCCCCTTACGTCAATTGCGTATCCTAACTTTTTAATGGGATTTTCCTAATGCCGGTATTATGATTGCTTGAAAAAGTGAGCGGTAGACCCTCTCCTGTCCAGACTCCTACCGCATTTAAAAGTCAGTAGTTAAGAGTTTTATGGGCTAACGCCGTAACATATAACTCTTAACTAAAGTGCTAAAAAGTACACTAACACCCATAAACTACCTATTAACCCCTAAACCAAGCCCCCCCCACATCGGAAACACTTAACTAAAATGTTTAACCCCTAATCTGCCAACCGGACATCGCCTAAACTGCCGCACTCCCGCCTCGCAAACACTAGTTAAATTTTATTAACCCCTAATCTGCCATCCCTAACATCGCCGACACCTACCTACATTTATTAACCCCTAATCTGCCAGCCCCAACGTCGCCGCTACTATATTAAATGTATTAACTCCTAAACCTAAGTCTAACCCTAACCCTAACACACCCCTAACTTAAATATTATTTAAATAACACAAAATAAAATTACTTCTATTAAATAAATTAATCCTATTTAAAACTAAATACTTACCGATAAATAAACCCTAAGCTAGCTACAATATAACTAATAGTTACATTGTAGCTAGCTTAGGATTTATATTTATTTTACAGGCAACTTTGTATTTATTTTAACTAGGTAGAATAGTTATTAAATAGTTATTAACTATTTAATAACTTCCTAGTTAAAATAAGTACAAATTTACCTGTAAAATAAATCCTATTTTGCTCAACGCTCACTTTTCTGAGGCTAACGCCGGCTTGAAGAAGACCTGTAATACCAGCGTTGTCTTAAGTGAGTGGTGAGAAAAAAAGGCTCGTTAGCACCGCACAGCCTTACCGACAAAAACTTGTAATCTAGCCGTTTATCTCTTAAAGAACACGTCAGGAATGAACTGCAGAAATTTAGGGAAGAATTTAAACAAAGGACCCCTATTGGGTCAGAAATACATTTCCCAAATAGACAGTCACCTCATGTTTTAAATTCAGAGAACTGCTACACTTTAGAAGGGGAGGATAGTGATTATACTGAGTCAGAGGGCGGAGCTAGCTACCCAAATAGCCCCAATAATACTAATATGCGTAAGGGTTCTGTCCATAGTAAAAAGGAAGATAGGGAACGCTCAACCCCAAAAATAAGTCTCCTAGAAAAGCCCAAGATACGTATAATACAGTATATGAGCGAAAATAGCTGTTTACGGTTTAAAATGTAGTGCAAATCAAAGCCCTATAGAATTACTTTCTGTACTAAAAAGTGCGAACAGTATGGCTGAAGATTATCCCATATTTGAATGCTCAGAATTTGTGAATTTATTTTTTTAAGCATTGCCCGCGCCCATCAAACTTAATTTAGCTAGTGACTTAAATGAGCATTGCTCATTGGACTGGCTGATCAAAGAGAGTACAACGTTATACTCTATTTAGCAGTCCGGTGAACAGGGGGTTAAAAGGGAATCAAAACCTAGTCCCAAAATTGTGGCAGAAACTAGGGTGTCACCTAGCCCCCTCAATTTGGAGTCTAAATAGAAAACCTATGAGGAGGTGGCCTGTGAAAACAAGCCTTCCCCACAAAGTTTTAACTCTGCCCCTCCCCCAACACGGGTTGAAGCGCAGAGAAACTATACTCAAAATGGGAGGCATACCCAGGTAAATATTTATTCCCAAAGAGATGAACACCCACAAAATAATTGGTATCCCCGTAAAAATAAATACCAAAAGTGGCGAAAATACTCTCAGGGTATCCAGGCACCCCAAGTAAATAGTGCTCCCCAAAATACTAACGCTGAAGTTGAACTACGTCAAAATAGGAACAATAGCTATGATTCTGAGGGATCCCAAGGGTCCAGGACATCAATACCTTAGGACATCAAAAAATCAGTCCATGGGTAAAGATAGCTTGTCCATTCAAGTGGGCCAACTCAGCACACAAGTTAGTCAATTATGTACACTATTTACTAATATGAGTAAAGCTTTTATGGCTCAGCAACCTAACATTCAATTTTTAGGGGTACAGCCAGTGGCCCGCAGTGGGTCACAGGCACAGTTATAAATACTGCAGTATTACCTGAGATAGGGGGGGAGAGATATACCAAATGAAATGATAAATGTCAATAATGATACTAATCATATTCTCTCCCTACAGACCGGAAATGTATGATTTAGCTGTGCTGAGGAGCAACCTCAGCCGGAACAGCCGGGAAACTCTAACAAATCTCTTCCTTTGCAGCCTTCTCTTAACCTTATTTCCACAGATGCAGGGGACCGGTAAGAATGAAGTTTCTTCTGCATCAAGTAACATGGCGGATTCCGGTAACCCGTGGCGAAGCTCACAGATGTATGATAATGCCAATTTTATGTGTGAAATGGTAGAAACTGCAGGGAGATATTATATATTAGCTGAACCCCAGGATTCAGTCTCCAACCCTATCATGGGAGCAATTGATACTGGATCTCAGGCAACTATTTTATCCCACAGGTACTACACACAGCTAAATGAGCTAACACCCCACAAACCTAAAATAAAAGAATTTGATGGTTCACTAATAGGAGTTGGGGGTGACTCTCTCAAAGACTACGGTGTGGCATGGTTAAAATTGAAACTGGGGAACAGGGTAATAAGACACCCTGTCATTATAGTGGATCTGCCAACTGATCGATAAATAATTGGTAGTGATCTACTGAAGCGATTAAGCACCATAATTAATTGCATAAATAATGTAATTTGGTCACAAGTAAAAAGGCCTATTAATTATGAGAGATCCGATATATCTCGCACGCGACATTACTGTCACGTGGTGGAAGAGAAGCCAGATGCTGTGGATATTCATTTCAGGAATGACTCTATACCTGAAATCACTATCCTACAAATAGATGATCAGACTCCTTTAAGTGGCTCTGATGGTAATACTTTTAAAATTTTGCCTGGAAAGATAGCAAATATTTCCTTAGACGGCAATGTATTAACCATATCTCTCCACAAGGGGGATGCTAAGTTCCCTAAAGGGGGAGGCCACACTCAATACCTCACAGGAATTGAGAGAGTTAAGGATGATCTATTTATCCCTATGCAAGTGCATGACCTTGGTAAAACCAAATATGCTAAATTGAACTTAAAACAGGAAGCTAGCTATATAAGCGAAGGCTTATTAGCGCAAATAGCTGAACCTAAAGTGATTAAATATCTTTCTCCCAGAGACCACTGTGTCCACGGCCTGGATGACAGGTCTGAAAGCTATAATGTCACAGCTAAATGTTTATTATCTATCTCTATAGGTAAATCAGCAAAGCACCTGTTTTTAGTTTTAAATACTGCCCATAATCAAATATATATTGGCAATGATCTCTTACATAGATATGCCATACAAATAGATTTGATTAACACTTCTTGCCTCTGGAGCAGGTTAAAGGGGGGCCCTGATGTATTTCAGGATGAAAATGCAGCCCTGAAATCAAACCAGCAATTACCAAATGCTGTGAATATGCAGGCGTAACGATGTTATAATTCATGCTGGGGCTGACAGATTCCTCTTACCCTTACAGGTAAAAAGAGGTCAGAAATGAAAAACTTCTGAAACACTAATTTGTCTCTCCCATAGAATGCAAAATGTGGGTATAACAATGACCCATTCTCCTATGGTAAATATTGGAACTATTCCAATACATGTTATTGTCCATAACATGACCCCACAGGATATAACCTTATCCAAGGGAACTACCATAGGATATGCACTGGAATCAAGTTATTACACTTTTGGATTCCAGAATAAAATAAGTGGGCTTATACCTGAAGAATATTTAACTGAAGAACAATTAATAGAACAATCCTTTGCATCTATGCCAGTGGGACTATTTACAATTCAGTCTATTTATCCCTTCAGCTCAGAGGAAGGCATCTGTAAAATTGAAGAAGCCTCCCTGGTGTTTGATCAGCCGATCAAACAGCAAGAATACCCCAATACACAGAGTCCTGGGGGCAATATAAATTATAATCAAGGGGACCTCACCTCTAGGTTGGAAGAAGCCTATGAAATAGGACAGCCTGAAATCTTTCCAGGATTTCAGCAAATAGTCGAAGAGCAAATATCTTTAGCTAATGGCTGTTCCAGTGATGATGAATGCCAACAGCTACGAGAACTCCTGATAGAGTACAAGGATATCTTTGCTAGGGATTCTTATGACTATGGGACTATAGACTTGCACATTGTAAGAATCCAAACAGATTCCAATGCACCAACTATCTTTGTTAAACAATACAGACTTCCTTTAGCCTCATATGATTCTCTTGCAGAAATCATAAGGAACTTGGAAGAAAGAGGTATTATCCAACAGATGCACAGCTCAATGGACAATGGTGTTTGTGTGCTAACTTAAGACAGCTAAACAAATGAGTGTACATGTCTAACTGGCCCATGCCATATATTGACCAGTGCCTAGCACAGATGCAGGATCTAAAATATTCACTGCCATTGATTGTGCACAGGTATATTGGACCATAAAGGTACATGAGGAGGACCAGTATAAGCTGGCATTCTCGTTCCAAAAGGTCCAATATGCATTCCAGAGACTCCCATTTGGATACATAAATTCAGGACATGAATTTGCTGTATTCATGCATAAGGCTATGCCTGATGCACTGGAAAGGGGAACCTTATCTTATGTTAATAATGTTTTAATCAAAAGCACAGACTTTGAAAAACACATCACAGAACTTAAACACGTCATCAGCCAACTTAAAAGAGCAGGTGTCAAATTATCCCTACAAAAAGCTCAATGGTGCCGCTCTTGTGTAAACTTCATAGGACATAAAGTTACTTCTGAAGGGTTAAATCCTCAGAAGAAAAAGGTGGAAGTTATAATAAATTCCAAAAACCCAAGTAACTTAAAGGATTGAGATCATTCCTGGGTATGACAAATTATTCTCACAAATTTATTGATAATTATGCAGAATTAGCTAAACCACTACTGAAGATTATCCCATATTTGAATGCTCAGAATTTGTGAATTTATTTTTTTAAGCATTGCCCGCGCCCATCAAACTTAATTTAGCTAGTGACTTTAATGAGCATTGCTCATTGGACTGGCTGATCAAAGAGAGTACAACGTTATACTCTATTTAGCAGTCCGGTGAACAGGGATTAAAAGGGAATCAAAACCTAGTCCCAAAATTGTGGCAGAAACTAGGGTGTCACCTAGCCCCCTCAATTTGGAGTCTAAATAGAAAACCTATGCGGAGGTGGCCTGCGAAAACAAGCCTTCCCCACAAAGTTTTAACTCTGCCCCTCCCCCAACACGGGCTGAAGCGCAGAGAAACTATACTCAAAATGGGGGGCATACCCAGGTAAATATTTATTCCCAAAGAGATGAACACCCACAAAATAATTGATATCCCCGTAAAAATAAATACCAAAAGTGGCGAAAATACTCTCAGGGTAACCAGGCACCCCAAGTAAATAGTGCTCCCCAAAATACTAACGCTGAAGTTGAACTACGTCAAAATAGGAACAATAGCTATGATTCTGAGGGATCCCAAGGGTCCAGGAATCAATACCTTAGGACATCAAAAAATCGGTCCATGGGTAAAGATAGCTTGTCCATTCAAGTGGGCCAACTCAGCACACAAGTTAGTCAATTCTGTACACTATTTACTAATATGAGTAAAGCTTTAAGGGCTCAGCAACCTAACAATCAATTTTTAGGGGTACAGCCAGTGGCCCGCAGTGGGTCACAGGCACAGTTATAAATACTGCAGTATTACCTGAGAAAGGGGGGAGAGATATACCAAATGAAATGATAAATGTCAATAATGATACTAATCATATTCTCTCCCTACAGACCAGAAATGGATGATTTAGCTGTGCTGAGGAGCAACCTCAGCCGGGAACAGCCGGGAAACTCTAACAAATCTCTTCCTTTGCAGCCTTCTCTTAACCTTATTTCCACAGATGCAGGGGACCGGTAAGAATGAAGTTTCTTCTGCATCAGGTAACACAGCGGATTCCGGTAACCCGTGGCGAAGCTCACAGATGTATGATAATGCCAATTTTATGTGTGAAATGGTAGAAACTGCAGGGAGATATTATGTATTAGCTGAACCCCAGGATTCAGTCTCCAACCCTATCATGGGAGTAATTGATACTGGATCTCAGGCAACTATTTTATCCCACAGGTACTACACACAGCTAAATGAGCTAACACCCCACAAACCTAAAATAAAATACCACTGTGTCCACGGCCTGGATGACAGGTCTGAAAGCTATAATGTCACAGCAATGATCTCTTACATAGATATGCCATACAAATAGATTTAATTAACACTTCTTGCCTCTGGAGCAGGTTAAAGCGGGGCCCTGATGTATTTCAGGATGAAAATGAAGCCCTGAAATCAAACCAGCAATTACCAAATGCTGTGAATATGCAGGCGTAACGATGTTATAATTCATGCTGGGGCTGACAGATTCCTCTTACCCTTACAGGTAAAAAGAGGTCAGAAATGAAAAACTTCTGAAACACTAATTTGTCTCTCCCATAGAATGCAAAATATGGGTATAACAATGACCCATACTCCTATGGTAAATATTGGAACTATTCCAATACATGTTATTGTGCATAACATGACCCCACAGGATATAACCTTATCCAAGGGAACTACCATAGGATATGCACTGGAATCAAGTTATTACACTTTTGGATTCCAGAATAAAATAATTGGGCTTATACCTGAAGAATATTTAACTAAAGAACAATTAATAGAACAATCCTTTGCATCAATGCCAGTGGGACTATTTACAATTCAGTCTATTTATCCCTTCAGCTCAGAGGAAGGCATCTGTAAAATTGAAGAAGCCTCCCTGGTGTTTGATCAGCCGATCAAACAGCAAGAATACCCCAATACCCAGAGTCATGGGGGCAATATAAATTATAATCAAGGGGACCTCACCTCTAGGTTGGAAGAAGCCTATGAAATAGGACAGCCTGAAATCTTTCCAGGATTTCAGCAAATAGTCGAAGAGCAAATATCTTTAGCTAATGGCTGTTCCAGTGATGATGAATGCCAACAGCTACGAGAACTCCTGATAGAGTACAAGGATATCTTTGCTAGGGATTCTTATGACTGTGGGACTATAGACTTGCACATTGCAAGAATCCAAACAGATTCCAATGCACCAACTATCTTTGTTAAACAATACAGAATTCCTTTAGCCTCATATGATTCTCTTGCAGAAATCATAAGGAACTTGGAAGAAAGAGGTATTATCCGACAGATGCACAGCTTAATGGACAATGGTGTTTGTGTGCTAACTTAAGACAGCTAAACAAATGAGTGTACATGTCTGACTGGCCCATGCCATATATTGACCAGTGCCTAGCACAGATGCAGGATCTAAAATATTCACTGCCATTGATTGTGCACAGGTATATTGGACCATAAAGGTACATGAGGAGGACCAGTATAAGCTGGCATTCTTGTTCCAAAAGGTCCAATATGCATTCCAGAGACTCCCATTTGGATACATAAATTCAGGACATGAATTTGCTGTATTCATGCATAAGGCTATGCCTGATGCACTGGAAAGGGGAACCTTATCTTATGTTAATAATGTTTTAATCAAAAGCACAGACTTTGAAAAACACATCACAGAACTTAAACACGTCATCAGCCAACTTAAAAGAGCAGGTGTCAAATTATCCCTACAAAAAGCTCAATGGTGCCGCTCTTGTGTAAACTTCATAGGACATAAAGTTACTTCTGAATGGTTAAATCCTCAGAAGAAAAAGGTGGAAGTTATAATAAATTCCAAAAACCCAAGTAACTTAAAGGAATTGAGATCATTCCTGGGTATGACAAATTATTCTCACAAATTTATTGATAATTATGCAGAATTAGCTAAACCACTACTTCTAAAGAAGGATGTGAGATTTTACTGGAGTGAGACTCAAGAGACAGCCATCAGAGAGCTGAAGAGAAAACTCACTCAAGCACCTTGCTTAGCGTACCCTGAAGATGGTAAACCTTTCTACTTGGAAACAGGTTACACAGCTATAAGCATGAGTGATGTTTTATACCAAAAGCATGATAATTTAAGCAAAATCATTGCTTATGCGAAATAAATGTGATATGATAAAATAAACACAAATTAAAATAGTATATGGTGCCACGAATATATATAAGACCATAAAATAATATAGAGTTCATATAAGGATATGTAGATTCTTCCTGGCACTCTTCAATATTCTGCTTGATCTCACTTGATCCTCATAAAAAAGAGAAAATATGCCACATAGCGTAATTCTGTAACTTTGTTGCAATACAAAACTTGTGTCTGTGCAAATGGTTACTCACATGCGGTGGAGCTATTGTATAAGGTGTTTATAGCAGGTCTTGAGACGCTATTTTATATATTGTATTTTAATAAATTCTTTTTTTCGAACAACTGGTACAAGAATCTGTTTACCCAACAGTATAAAAGTGGGTGTGCGCTTTTACCTGAGCTTGGCTATAGCTCCACCGCATGTGAGTAACCATTTGCACAGACACAAGTTTTGTATTGCAACAAAGTTACAGAATTACGCTATGTGGCATATTTTCTCTTTTTTATGAGGATCAAGTGAGATCAAGCAGAAGATTGAAGAGTGCCAGGAAGAATCTACATATCCTTATATGAACTCTATATTATTTTATGGTCTTATATATATTCGTGGCACCATATACTATTTTAATTTGTGTTTATTTTATCATATCACATTTATTTCACTTTTTTCTTTTTTGTGATACTTTGGTACTTGTTATCATTGCTTATGCGAGCAAAACTCTATCCCCAGTAGAAATAAAATTTAGCGATTGCATCCAGAGGGTCTGAAGTCTTCATCCTATCCGGCCAGAAGAGGACCTCCAGACCGGCAGAAGTCTTCATCCAGGCGGCATCTTCTATCTTCATCCTTCCGGAGCGGGTCCATCTTCAAGAAATCCGACGCGGAGCATCCTCTTCATCCGATGGCCGACGACTGAATGACAGGTCCTTTAAGTGACGTCATCCAAGATGGTGTCCCTTGAATTCCGATTGGCTGATAGAATCCTATCAGCCAATTGGAATTAAGGTAGGAAAAATCCTATTGGCTGATGCAATCAGCCAATAGGATTGAAGTTCAATCCGATTGGCTGATCCAATCAGCCAATAGGATTGAGCTTGCATTCTATTGGCTGTTCCAATCAGCCAATTGAATGCAAGGTCAATCCTATTGGCTGATTGCATCAGCCAATAGGATTTTTCCTACCTTAATTCCGATTGGCAGATTAATGGTTAATAAATGTAGGTAGGTGTCGGCGATGTTAGGGACGGCAGATTAGGGGTTAATAAAATTTAACTAGGTTTGCGAGGCGGGAGTTCAGCAGTTCAGGGGTAAATATATTTATTAAAGTGGCGGAGATGTCCGGTCAGCAAATTATGGGTTAAACATTTTAGTTAAGTGTTTCCGATGTGGGGGGGGCCTCGGTTTAGGGGTTAATAGGTAGTTTATGGGTGTTAGTGTACTTTTAGCACTTTAATTAAGAGTTTTATGTTACAGCGTTACAGGAGAGGGTCTACCGCTCACTTTTTTAGGGGATCGTAAATCCCATTAAAAAGGTAGGATACGCAATTGACATAAGGGGATTTGCGGTAAGCTAAAATCGCGGAAAAAAAGTGAGCGGTAGACCCTTTCCTGCCTGACTCATAATACCAGCGGGCATTAAAAAGCAGCGTTGGGACCCCTCAACGCTGCTTTTTAAGGCTAACGCAAGACTCGTAATCTAGCCGTTTGTTTCTTTATTTTACAGACAGCAGGATATCCTATGAATATTAGCCATAACCATGAATAAACATGGATATCTTCTATTTTATCATAGAAATTGATAAAATACTGGTGTTTGGTGCCAAATTGTACATTTTCTGTTATGCTAAATGAAATATAGATGCTGACAAGAGATGTGTATTAATGCTAAAAGTTATTGTATGTTAAATAATCACTTTATAAGGATGTATCAACTTGTTAGCAATATTGATGATGAGATCTGCATTTGCAGTTGTTTGCTGCCCCCTAGGGGATTAAAACTGGTATGACAGCCAAACGAATTTACTGTTTAAAACACATGCAAATCCAAATAGCCAATCAAATGTTTCAGCTTGAAGGGCCAATCAATGCTCAGCTCCGTTAGGGCCAATCCCAGACAAGCACTGGATAAAGGACCAATCCAAAATCTTGTGGGAAGGATTAAAGAAATGGGGGAGGAATTCTTTATTCTTGGAACAGCTGACTGCTAAAGGAGACAGACTAAAAGAAGCATTAACTTTTTTAGAGAAAATACATAGGCTTTGGTGCCAAGCATATTCTCTGCCATTTTTGGGGACACTTTCTTGAACAAAGAAAGATGAACAATTCTTGAAGTCTACACCTGTGCACATTGTGATTAAACCCTCCATAGATGACCACCAAGAAACTCTGGAATATGAAACAATATGAAACATTGATTTGCTTATTTGGGTAAAGTATATAATTTGATATTTTAAAGCAAATACATTCATTATTGCTACAACTAATTGCAGTTAGTAGATTTAAAAGGGCACTTTGTATTTTAGCTTGCATTCATAATCCTGTGTGGTTTAAAATTAATCATTAATGCTAAGTAATTTATCTTTGCGAATATATAAATATATTTTAGAATTTGTCTTAATTGCAGATAATTAAGAATTTAGTTCAGCTCAGATAAATTGGCATAGGAATTGGTTGTTTGCATTAAGAATATATATAACTTCTGGTGTTTTTTTTTAAAGAAATTTTTTATTGAAGTTGTGGTGAAAATTAACAAACAAGATTCGTCCTTGAACAATCATTACATCAGAATGAGATACACATTGTATATAAACCAATAGAGTCTACAAAACAAAATGAATATGCAGAAATAAAATACATATCATGTCTTAAAATGGCGTTAGACAGTGATTTGGATGAGATAGGATGGAACTTCAGTTTATATTATGTGACGAATGATCCCCACAATGAAAGAGAAAATACTCTTTAACCTATCTAATTCAGTGGTGCCAGCATGTGGCGAGTTGGCTTATGTATCGGCCGCTCTTGGGCCAAAATATATAGGGGGAGAGGGAGAGTCAGTGGGCAAGAGCCGCTCAAAATGTAAGGGGGTGGTGGTGGGGCGGAGCTTTCTAATGGGGGAGGTGAAGCTTATAATGAAATGTTTTCCTTGGCTGCAAGATAACTACTGAGGATAATAATAGGGTTATTAGATTTCCATATCGGAGGAGTCAACTAAACTTATTCTCACATATAGGGTAGGATCATATACTGTAGTTTGACGGGCATATTAGGAGGTTGATATACTGTATAGTCATACAGCCTATGGGCATTATGGAGTCTAAAAAAGAATAAAAAACAGAGGCGCCACCATGGCCTAATATCGCCAGTACAGGTAAAATGAGCAGCAATATGAGAATGTGAATACTCACAAACATAAAGCACCCCACTGGTGCTAGTAGAGCAGACTGACACTTCTCAGTGGTTCAGCACACTGTATCCAAAGCGCAGAGACAGTCAGGAATCCTCTGACACTCCAATGTATATGTGCCAGCAGTTAGTGGGACATTTCCTCATAGATGTTCTGTGGGTTTGTATTTAATACAGGCGTTTCTTTCATTTTTGGATTGTTTCCTTCAAATTTCACAGAGGTCCGGAGCTGTCTGGCAGAATTTCCTCCAGCACCTGCGTATTTGGTACGTACTGGCCGTATATCATATGGGGTTATATGGGCCACCACTGACAGATGTACTGAGTCCTGATACTTTGCGACCGTCCTGGCCTCCTTACATTGTCTCCTGTGGTTCGGTTTCCATATAACAAAGGCTACAGCAGAATTAAGTAGGAGTAGCAAGATCACAAGACAAGTGATGATGATGTGCCAGTAACCTGTGGAAACGTTTTGAAGTTGTAGCCCTTCTTTATCAGAGATTATGGAGGTCTGATATAGCGACTTCCGTTGGAAATTTGGCAAGAGCCTCTGGCAAGTCCACCCCATATCAGGGAGAGATCCAACATTGCATACAGTGTATACTATCATGGTTAGGTCTGATAACCCAACGTATAGAATATATAGAGTATATATTGTAATTAAAATAGTTCATCTTCTGTAGGAAATTTGTTATAATATGAACACCCGTTATAGTACACTGTGTTATGTGTCAACCACTTGTACATAAACAAAGATATACTACCAACTAGGTCTAGAATGGTGGACTATCCTTGTAAAGGTAATTGGATAGGCTCCTTAGAAAGGATTGTGCTTTCCTGTACAGTACTAGAAGGAGTGTGCAGCCCCGGCCGTCGGCAGCACACCCCATCCCGCATAAAACTACAGGACAGGTCAATAATACATTGTAAAAATAGTTTAAACAGCTACCTTAAGAGGTCAAGGGAGCTAAAGTAATAGTACAAGTGCCCGTTAGATATTAGCATATCAACTGAGAGTCTCCTATGCAGTGTGCATTCATAATACTGTCAGGTTTCTGCTACTAGTTGGGTGACAGTATACAGCTAGCTGTATGCAGTTTTTTTTTCTTTTTTTCCCCTTTTTTTTTAAAACCCATGTGAACTGTTGAAATAAGGTTGGTAAAAATGTATATACATGTCTAATGAATAACTATAAAGTGAGTCTGGGAGGGCTTTATTTCTACTCATAGCGAGCATATATTGTGTATAGTCGATATATACTCTGATTTGGGTCATAGTACTGATAGGGGCTCCTCTTAAAGTGAGTAACTCCCAACTGGGCCATGGGTCAATTCCTATCAATGTATGACCGGATTAGTGTTATTTTAAGTTTACAAACATGTGAATCAGAGGTGTGTTATCAGGACCCACTATTAAAGCGAGTGCCATGACCTGACATTCTTTCTGTCAGCAGCTCATTAACAATATTTGTAAATAATGAGTTCAATGAGGTAAAGCTTTGTCTAACATAGTACTTGGCTATATTTAAATAGGGTAGTAGATATGGAAATTAGGAGTGGCTATAAAGCTCTAAGAAATGAGGCTGACAGAGGTGGCTGTAGGGTTCTCAATGAATGCCTTCCACTGTTACATGTGAGGAATATGGTAATGTGGGGACATATTTGTTCTAATAGGGAAGCAAGTAAAAGGGCATGTGTAGGAAAAGCTTGTGGTAATATTATCTGTAGGCATGTTTAATGGGGTATATTAGTGAGATCTAGAGGAGGATCAAGGTCCACTGCATAGAAGGAGAAGGGACCATCCCTGTATATGCCTGTCTGGACATATCTGACAACGAGAGAAAAGTAACTTAGTATCTATTAAGAGCATGATAACTGTTAACATTCAACAAAACATCCAGAACCATGATACCATGAACATCCTGATTTAGTAACTAGTCAGTGTGAATCTCAGAGAGGAGCATAGGTTACAAATATATATAATCAGTGTATTTAAGCTGATTCAACATTCACATACATACATCTGAAATATGGCATTTAAGTCCTTATTATGATGAGGACGCACTGCAACGTGCAAGTATGAGTCTTAACCAACTCCAATCCTTGGTTCAGTCAATAAGCAATATATAGCATAGGGAGTGTTTTGCGTCAGAGAATATTTGTCCAGGATGCTAACCAGTACATAATTACTATGCACGCTACAGTGCCTATTGTCACACAAGTAGAGGTCTAGTAAAGGGTTCCAAAAACAATAAGGAGCAATAACTTGTGGCCAGAACAGGGGTGTAGAAAATGTCCGGGAAGTACAAGGCTGATCTTATACTTAGTGTGGCTCTGTTAGGTCTCATATACATGCCAGTATCCTGTACTTCTGAGGGAGAATTGTAGGTGATGCAGCGTTGAACAGTCTGCGAACCATACAGGAGCTTAAACTTGTGTTCAGGCTGAGAGCACCGCATCTCCGTAGGATCAGGGTTCTGGTTACCATGTTCAAGCAGGCAATCAGGGCAAGCTCCTAGTGACAGTGTGCTGTCTGCAAGTTCAGACCATTGTGGGTGAAATCCGGGGCCGCCTTGCCACATGTCAAGGCTATCTGAAGCAGCATTACATCCCTCTGTGTCACATATTGCATTAGGAGGGGAAGCTGACTTGCAAGGTATTTCGTCCACTAGGCCAACACTCTGCTCGGGTTTCAATAGATCCCTGAGGGAGCCAAAATGTCTCTCTATTTTCTCGGCTAACATCTGCAGCAGATCAGTGACAGTAGTATCCATTCTTAGATAGTTTATGCTTACTGTAATCTCTGTGAGTTTGTCTCCTTCTCTGTGCCTGTTTTCAGGGGTTTAGCCTATGTAACAAAGGCTACCTTATAATAGTAATTAGGCGCAACTGGGAGAGGAGCAACGATTAAACAGATCACAAACTGCCAAACCCTAGCGTTCAGTGTCCTTGATGAGTGTTAGCCTTACCCAGGCTCCTGTTGTTGCGACCGTAACAGCTGCATGGGCTTCAAAATGGCAACCACATTCCCTGCATCGTTACATGCTGTGAGTGCGTAGTGTGTAGGGAGATGTACCCGATCCTTTCTGAGTGCTTCTGTAGGGGTTCTTATGCTCTGGGCACTATTGGGTCCCTGTTAGAGTGAGCTATGTAAATTTAATATAGTATTATTGTCCCTTTATTCTTAACTGTGCACGGAGCTGCCAGAATAAGCAGCCGACTCCATGTTCCTCCAGCTCCGCCCAACTTCTGGTGTTTTAATTAGAGTTGTATAGAATCATTTGTGGGCTAAATAGCTTAAGTATATTTGTCTGGAAGTTAACACACCCTACCTTGGCATTTCATTGTGATATTTAAATGCAACTCTGATTTGGGAGATTATTGTGAATAAGGTAATTCTTATGATCTTTGTATAGCATATTATAACAGCTTAAACATTTTTAATTTGATTCATAACCTGGTTCCTAAAAATATAATTCAATGTGTCTATAAATTTTAACTAATATAAATAATTGTTTTGTATATGCATTTTATTGGGGGTTTGTTTAAAGAATAATTATTAAAAATATTGTATTATAACCCGGCCATGTACTGACAGGCATCTAATCAGCTACAGACCACCAAGACCCACTGTTGGAAAGGTAATCGCCTAACCTTTCCAAAAGTGTAAGGCTTGGGGATCTGGAAAAAAAAAGTTAAAAAAAAAAATTAAAAAAAAAAAACTAAAAAAAAAACTTAAAACAGCTTAGCACCCAGGTGGGAAAGTGGTTAGCACTTAAAGGGTTAAGCTACCAAATAAGACATCAAATAGCCATTACTAATATGAAATTATATACATTTTTACAAAGTAGAGTGAACCCTTAAGTATTGGATGTGAAAAGTTCAAGTATTTAAGTGGTGTGGTGGTATTTTCTGTTTGGCATCTATGGTGAAGATCTCCTATTTCAAGGACTGATTCAATTTTGTTCTTGTGTTGTTCTTCCAGTCTTATGTTTTTTTATTTTGAACTGTGGACCACTGAGATCTCTGTTCTTTTGGCTTATCCAATTCGGGAGGCATAAATGTGGTGGTAGTGGTTTCATTCTGCGGTTCTGGAGAAACAAATTTCATGTTCAAAGTGGATGCTAAAGTGTTCAAGGACATTAAGGTTTTTGTAAATGATTTGGGATCCATGGTGAAGTATGATCAACTGAAAAGGAATACCCCATCTATATTTAATGTTATGGTCTTGGAGAAGCTTGGCTGCAAATTGCTAAGCCCTTTCTTTTTTGAATAGTCTGGGGACTGAGGTCCTGGAAGATTTGCAATGTTTTCTCCTGGTATTCTATTTTTGGAAGTGATCAAGCAGTGCTCCAGATTTCTTCTTTAGCTTTAAAGCTGAAGAAACATATAATTATGTGTCGGGGGGGGGGGGGGTTGGGTTTGGTTTATGGGGGAGAGCTCTGTGGGCCCTTTTCATAGTTATGTCTTCAGCAGAAGTTTGTGGTAGAAAATGGTGAAAGAAACCTTTTAAGTAGGGTTTGATTTGTTCTGGGGTTAAATTTTAAGGGACTCCCCAAACGCTATGATTATTATGACAGCCTCTATTATTGGAGAAATTGTATTTGAGAGTCATGAATCGAGAGTTGTTGAGAATTGGAGCTCACTATATTATTCAGGGTATTTAGTCCCTCTTGTAAGTATTCAAGTCTGGATCCCAGGTCTTTGATATCCTTTCTCAAATCTGAAATGTATTATTTAACAAATAATTTCAATGATTAATTGTTAGATTTTTAAGTTAAAATGGCTAGCTGCGTTTGTATAGCTGAAAGTTGATCTTGCTATATTAACCAAAAGTACAAAGAAAAAGACTTCTAATATCATTTTTGGAAGCCAAATAATGACAAGGCTGCACACTGATTTCCTTAAAATGTACCAAAAGTTTATTTAAACTCCATTTCCTCCACACCAATTCACACATAAAAAACGTATACATATAAAACACAATTAGTTCCTTATAACAGTGTATCCAAAAGCAAGAATACTTCTATTTATGTTGGTATATGTGGCAGATAAATGGTGTCCCAATTCCTTATATGCTTTGCTTTATGAGTAAGCAACCAAGCCGTCACTTTAAGGTAATCCCACAATGGCGTGGCTCAGGTTACTGACAATGGGCTAGATTACGAGTGAAGATCAACTTAATGCTCCTGCTTGAGCGTAAACTCTTCTAGATGGAGGCTTTTTGTGCACGTTGCATAGCACGCATATTACAAGTTGAAAGTAAAAAGGTTGTGTGTGAGGTGAAACCAGACGCGCACTAAGCAAATATTGCGACTGAGTTATTTACTTCTCCCCATAGAAGTTAATAGAGAGCGCAGAAAAAAACTAACATCTATCGCACGCTAACCCGACAGGAGTTATGAATACTTAACATTCCAACGTTCTTCACATACAGAACAATGTACTTTTTTTTTATTGAGGAGATGCATGATACAAATATTCAGTACACCAGTGCATTAAAAAATGTAAAAAACAAAAAGTAAAAATTGTACATTCAATGACATTGAGTTGAAAACATGCTGGTGATAGTTAGTTGACCTTCCTCATTTTGATCCCTATAACATATGTTGAGGGTTGCTCTTGGATCCTTATTGTTACTTATAAAGAAAGTAAATATGAATTATGTGAGAATAAACACAAACAACTTACTTAAACTTAATTAGGGGCCAACACCTACAATACTGAGTTAGTGGAATATAATTTGCACACTATGCTAGGTATCATATAATGAAATGATACAACAGGTTAACAGTTAAATAAGCTATTTTCTGGGAATATATAAGCCTAGTTGATATAGGCACCAAAGCTTATTCAGTATATGCAAAATTTCTTATGCCACTTAACAAATGTACATTAACAAGTATTATCCAGCAAACAACGTCTATTTTTTATATTATGCACAAGTTACATTTAAAGATCCCTACAACATATGATCTATTAAGTTTTCCTTGATATTATCTCTCTTGTGGCCACAGCAACTAGCCACGAGGGAAAAGTCTTTGCTGTGTGAGGCTGGCACACAATAATGATGATAGTGTCTCAGCAAAAGCATCTAGATCGCTATCGATCTACAGAGCGTCCCTCTGGGGGCCCTCCACAAACCCCCATATAGAACACGCACTTATAAGTGTTGGCGGCAAATCATTTGTGACATCAGCTTCAAATTATAGGAGTTGTGGTAAGGAAAAACACTTAGTGTAGGCATTAAAGCATTGAGGTATTGTGAGAACTAGTGCTTCATATCTATGGTTGAACATGCAATAAGGTAAAACATAGAAAATAGTGTCAAACAAGATTAACATACACTGGAGTAAGAGTAACCTAAGTAACTGGTCGGAATACAATTAGATGTCCCAGTGTTATTATCAGCATCTTTAGAGACTCATATAGTAAATATTTTTTACCCCTTGGTTTAATATGAAAGGAGGGAAGAGTCTCTATGTTGATATTTAAGGTCTCTGTGTGTGTTGGAGCACATCCGTACAGAAGAGGATCCTAAGGTGGTTTCTTTTAGCGTCCCATTTAAGCGGTCAGCAGGCAGTTTTTTTATTTTTCTGTTTGTAGGAAATCTCATGTCCAAATGCGATTGCTATACTGTATATAGAAATATACATTTAATAATAAAATAATAAAAAGTACATTATTTTCTATGTGAAGAACATAGGAATGTAAAATATGCATAAAATATTAAAACGTATTATACATACAAAAACTTCTAAATATTCAATAGAATATATCTATATTTTTTACAGTATGTATAATAATTTGTATTCATTTTTAATAATTTGTATTCATTTTTAATGATTTGTATTAATATTCCATGAATTAATCACCATTTCTGTAAAGAAATGCTTCTGCAAATTACTCCTAAATCTGCTTTTTACTAGCCATTTTGCCAGCTCTCATCCACTTTTCTGAATTATGATTTTCTGAAGGCCCTTTTGAGGGAGATAGTTTTAACAAATAAAATAGAATCCTGATTTTATTAAAATGAACAATAATAATAATAATTATTATTATTATAAAAAAAAATAATATGAGGGTCATCATATTCCAGAACGTTCTAACTTACAATAGGCCAAATTGTCATACATATTACATATGTAGACAGCATCTCAATTTCCACTGTGTCCTTTGCAATATATTATCAAATGGTTGTAATTAAAATTCATATTTGTTTACTGTGCACAATAAAATGTTATGCTTAGATTACAAGTGGATCTAAATAATTATCACTATTGTGTGTTAACAGGGCCACCATCAGGGGGTGACAGGGGTGACTACAGTCAGGTGCCCGGCCATGATGTGATAAGATATTTACAAACTTTTCAGTAGTGCAATGACGTCACTCGCACAAGCCCTGCCCACCCACGGCCCGTGACTCTGGCTGACAGCCTGACAGTGTCAGTCCCACATTGTCCCCCAAGCGCACAAGTGTGGTGCAGAGACCGTTTTTTTTAAAGGAGTATTTTTTTAATGGATTGTATTTCAGGACTGTAAGAGCAGGAGGTGGACTAAAGAGCTAAACAAATTTTGTTTGCGCACACTACAAGGACTCCACTCCAGACTGACAGAGCTACAGCTACTTGTGGCGGGTGGGGCTATCAGCCAGTGCAGGGACAATAGATAACTGTTTCACAGTTTTTAAGGTATTGTGCACTAGTGAGGTGGGGGCTGTGTTACACAATAGCTGACTCCTATTCCTTGTCGCATTGACTAGCTAGAGTGCTCACTGCTGGGAGGGGCGGGGATGTGGGCGTATTAGGTGCAGGGGGGGCGTACACAATTCAAAAGTATTTTCCTTTCATTAGTATTTACAGTTCCACTGACTTTTTCTTGTAAATTCTATTATGGTCAGGTGCAAAATAGCACATATGAAGGTTTGATAATTGAGCAAATGCTATGTCTGCGTGTGCTTCTTTTTGCCAATGTTGTCTACAAGATTATATTATATATAGTGAATAGGGCTAGTTGTGGAAGATTGTATGATTATGCTAAAAAAGCCTTCACCCACACCACAAAGCACATAATGCTAATCCTGCAGTTGCACATGGTGGTAATAACATTCTAGGTTATAAAAAGGAAGCTTACAATATAAAGTCTATCTTAGACTAGGATATATTAACAATTTCTGCTAGGGTGATATATATGTTTTTTTGTATGTGGCTACTATATACTTATCATTATAATGGATTAGTACAGATAAAACCTGCAACTGCAGATATTTATGTTTATAGAGTCTTTAGACCATATCCATTGCATTTTTCCATCTGTAGATATGAAATGAAAGCAGCAGCACTTGCTGGAATTCTAAAGATTAGTTTAACTAGTAACCCAATCCAAAAGCACTCAGAGATTAAAAAGTAGCAGCAGCTTTATACAGAATAACAAATTAATAATATGAGTAAGGTTAGTATGTTTTGTATTACAGCGTAGATTAGTTGCATCAGAACAATGTGTGCAACCAAGTATCTGTGGTTCAGTGGTTTGTGGTCAATAGTCATTAAATGTTATTCAGTATATGCACAGCAAATATTATTTTAGCAAAATACGCCCCTACCGTACAACTATGCAGCCAGTACACAGCAATCCAACTGGATGATCTACGATGTGCTAACAGTATACCACACCATGTCATTTCGCATTCCAAACTCTTTTGTCCTGTCGGGCTAGCTGGTTTGTCTTATGAGGCTAGTAAAGGTGTACTGGGCACTTAGAGTCTGGCAGGGCCAGACAGGAGCAGCTATAGCAGGGAGTAGAGGGAGAGGTGCAGGGCACTGGAGTTCTTTACCGAGGAGCTTGCTAGGGTAGCTGACAGGTGCCAGGGCACTGCAGGAAGAGGGTTATCATGTTTTCCTGGGGTTGCAGCTGTACAAACTGTGGCAGTCATAATTTAATATAAAATACTACCCTTGTATGCTTATAGTGTATTATGTATACATATATGATCCTAGTGCCCTTTCTCAAATGTTTTCTGTAGATATATGTATGTGTGTGTGTATGAGTATGTATGAGTGTGTGTTTATCAGTGTGTGTGTATGTATGTGATATGTGTGTGTATAAATGTGTGTGAATATGTGTGTATGTAAGTATCTGTTTATTAATGTGTGTGTGTGTGTGTAAATGTGTATGCGTTTTTGTGTGTGTGTGTGTAAACATATGTGTGTGTAAACATATGAGTATATGAGTGTGTGTGTAAATATGTGTATATGAGTGTGTGTATGTGTGTAAATATGTGTATTTGAGTGTGTGTATGTGTATATGAGTGTGTGTATGTGTGTGCAAATAAGTATATATGAGTGTGTGTATGTGTGTGTAAATATGTGTATATTATTGTGTGTATGTGTGTGTAAATATGTGTATTCAAGTGTGTGTATGTGTGTAAATATGTGTATATGAGTGTGTGTAAATATGTATATATGAGTGTGTGTATGTGTGTGTAAATATATGTATATGATTGTGTGTGTAAATATGTGTATTTGAGTGTGTGTATGTGTGTAAATATTTGTATATGAGTGTGTGTATGTGTGTGCAAATATGTATATATGAGTGTGTGTATGTGTGTGTAAATATGTGTATATGATTGTGTGTATGTGTGTGTAAATATGTGTATATGAGTGTGTGTATGTGTGTAAATATGTATATATGAGTGTGTGTATGTGTGTAAATATGTGTATATGATTGTGTATATGTGTGTGTAAATATGTGTATATGAGTGTGTGTATGTGTGTAAATATGTGTATATTAGTGTGTGTAAATGTGTGTATATGATTGTGTGTATGTGTGTAAATATGTGTATATGAGTGTGTGTATGTGTGTGTAAATATGTGTATATGAGTGTGTGTATGTGTGTAAATATGTATATATGAGTGTGTGTATGTGTGTAAATATGTGTATATGAGTGTCTATATGTGTGTGTAAATATGTGTATATGAGTGTGTGTATGTGTGTGTAAATATGTATAAATAAGTGTGTGTAAATATGTGTATATGATTGTGTGTATGTGTGTGTAAATATGTGTATATGAGTGTATGTATGTGTGTAAATATGTATATATGAGTGTGTGTATGTGTGTAAATATGTGTATATAAGTGTGTATGTGTGTGTAAATATGTGTATATGAGTGTAAATATGTGTATATGAGAGGGCCCTGAAAACTGGCTGAGTCAGGAGCCCCAAAATTTCTAGTGGCAGCCCTGGGTGTGTGTGTGTTGTGTGAAAGTGTGTGTGTGCTATTACCTTCTACAACACTTTCAAGTTTGGCTGAAATCAGGAATAAAGTACGCACATTTTAGTCACTTTGCCAAAAATTGCAGCTATCTTATAGCATAAATATAGGGTCGTAAAGGTATGTGGTACCATGGCACTGGGTCTTCAGAAATAACATTTTAAGAACCTTGATCTAGACCATAGTTAGTACATAGTGGAATTAGTCTGATTTTATTACAAGACCAGAGACTCATATTTTGCATATTTTTCTTTTACTACTCTTAGGCAGCTATTAAAAGTAATGATACAGAAGTTAATGAAATGAAAAATTAAAACAATAAGGATAACATAGAGTTAACATAAGTAACCAATGAAATGGATACTTTGGAAAACACAGAGAAAAAGGACATATGAGATGAATCATAGTGTCCATAAACTGTCCAATACGTTCCCCAACTTCCTCTGTCTTTTGCTGCTCGCTGCAGATAAGTTATATAAAATTTCTCTGATATTTTATTGTGTCTTTTTATTAAATATTTAGTTTTAAAAAAAAATATTTTTCTGCTGTTTGTTTCCCCTTACCTTTATCTTGTTCCTGCTCGGTTTTTATGCTGTCGCAAGCGGCCGCCCACCATCTTGTGACGTTAGCTAATTTGAATCTGCCCGCCTCCTTCTTTCCGCCTATTTGTCAATGTCGCCTTTCATAATACTTCCCTCAGGCAAACCGCTTGTCAGCTTTTTGATACTTTAGTGGTTTAAACTACGGTTTAATAACTTGTCAACTCAGTTTCATTTACTGTTTATCTGTTTTAACTGGACAGCTTATAATTATTTTAATTTGTACTGTTATTTACATTATAGATTTAAATTTATTCATATTTTTTACTGAAGTTCTCATTTTATTTTAAGTATTTTAATATTTAATTTAGTTTTAACATGTCTCAAGACTCTGAATCTACTCAACCATTAACTGCACAGTCTGTGCAAAATATGATAGATACTTCTATGGGAAAACTTATGTCTCATATGTCAAACCTTTTGCCTCAGCAGCCTAATCCTAAGGCAATTTTAAAAGAAAAATACCTTCTATTTCTGTTTTAGCTAGTAAGAAATTACTTTCAAGGTCTCATCAGACTTTTGCTGACACTTCAATTCCTGGCGGTAAAGGAAAGGAAAACATCCACAAAACCTTCCCCTAATCCCAAGGGGTTACAGATGGGATCAAAAAATTCTGAGACAATATCTGTGAAAAAATCTCAAAAAGTAATTTTATCTTCTAATTCTGATTCTTTTACTGAAGAATTATCTAAGTCATCTGATTATGAAGATATATCTGAAAATGTGTCCTCTGACACAGATTCCCCTAAACCCCAAAAATTTAAGAAATTGCTTAAAAAATCTAAATCTTCTAAAAAAGAGAATTCAAAATGTTCTGACTGCCTGCGCAATCCCAGATTTTGTGCAGATGATTTACATCACCCTAGATCATCTGAGTGGTGTCCCTCCCTAGATGTGGCCACTTTTGTTGATTTTCAATTAAAGAACCCCCTTAAAAAAGATGCTCGCAATAAAATGAGAGCAGAATGCCCTCGTCCATTACTTCCCAATACTGCTTGTGTAACTCCTGAAATTGATCCTTAAATTATTAAATTTATTTGCTCTCCTTGTTATAAGGTAAAGAAGGGCATGGATAGAGCATGGAAAACATGCCAGGATAAACTCCTTGACTCTGTTGGCCCTATTACTAAATTTATTTAAATTTCAGAACAAGCGGTTATTGATAATTCCTCTCTAGACCCTTATTTGGTTAGAGAATGGGTTCAAAGAATTCTTTCTTTTATATGAAACACTAATACAGCTATGATAATTGAACGTAGAAAAAATATCCTACGTAAAATAGATCCTAAAATTTGTGACAATGCCATTAATGAAATAGACACTGACACTAATGGTCATCTCTTTGGGGATATATTTCTCAAAGATTTAAATAGTTACATTAATACCTTTTCAAATTTGAATAAAGTAATAACTTCAGTTCGTATTTTTTTTTATCCTAGCAGTTTTTCTGAGAGGGCTGGGAAAGGCAGAGGTCACTTTCCTGGCTGAACAAATTACCAATCAAGACCTCAATTCCAACATTACCAACAGCAATACCAACAAAATTTCCAACCATCTTTTCAAGATCCGTCTACCTCCCAGTTCTTCCCGTCTTGTTCCAGACCATGGTACCAAAGGGGTCAACAATCTAAGGCAAGATCTCGTCCCCCTGCAATTAAGTTTTCCCTTTACCTTCTCCCTCCCTCCCTCCCTCCCTCCCTTCTTTATCAGAAAGTCTTGGTGGCAGACTCACCATTTTTGCTCAAAATTGGAAGCTTGTAACTTCAGATCCTTGGATTCTTCAAGCAGTTCAAGGTGTTCAAATAGAATTTTCTTCCCCTCCCATTCAAATATTGAGGCCTCGTCCCATTCAATTTTCAAAAGAAGATCAAATTCTGGTTCAATCAGAAATTTCAACTCTTTCTCAAAAACAAGTCATTCAATCCGCTGTTTTTTCCCAGCAATCTCTTTCTTGTAAAAAAGAAAAAAGGTCAGTTCCACCCTGTCATAAATTTAAGAGATCTAACCCTTTTCGTTTCCTACCATCATTTCAAGATGGAGGGAATTAATCTTTTAAGTGATTGCCTCAGAGAAAGCGATTGGTTGGTACGCTTGGATCTGACGGACACCTATCTCACTGTTCCGATTGCCCTGGAACATCGGAAATTTTTAACCTTTTTCTGGAAAGACCACATTTGGAGATTTACTTGTCTTCCTTTTGGTCTTTCTTCAGATCCCTGGATCTTTACAAAATTGAGGAGTCCGATTAATTATTTATCTAGACGATATTCTGATTATGAATCAGAATTTCATCTCTCTTCAAAATCAATTTTCACTTACCATTCAACTTCTAGAGAACCTAGGTTTTATAATAAACAAAAGAGAAATCTGTCCTGATTCCAACTCAGTCTTTAGTTTTTCTTAGTTTCAACATAGATACTTCCAAAGTCACTCTAAGTTTACCTCCAGACAAAATAAAAAATATCAAAAAAGAAATATCTTGCACTCTCTCAACTCAATTCGCCCCTATTAGGAATATAGCCAGAATATTTGGGTTACTATCATCCTCTATTCAGGCTATATTTCCTGCTCCCCTTTACTATCGAGAATTACAACGCCTCAAAATCCGTCATTTACAGAAAGGGCTTTCTTACTCTCATTTAGTTCAACTTTCACCGGAGGCCAGGGAGGAACTCTCCTGGTGGCTTACTCATATGGAAGCCTGGAATGGGAGAGCTATTTTTGGCAATACTCCAGGTTTAGTAATCGAATCCGATGCCAGCAGGTCAGGGTGGGGTGCACGTTGCGGTCCTTCCAGAACAGGAGGAAAATGGTCTCTGAAGGAGAAACTGTTCCATATAAATTGCTTAGAACTTCTAGTGAGATCTTTCGCTGTCAAGAGTTTTCTGAAGAATTCTTCTCGAGTTACCATTTTACTTCGTATGGACAATATCTCGGGAGTTTGATATCTAAACCATCTTGGAGGTACGAAGTCCAGAGATCTTTCCAATATTACCAAAGAGTTCATTCATCTGTGTCTGGACAGGAATATTTCTGTGAAAGCAGAATATATTCCAGGTCTTTCCAACACAGCAGCGGATTGGGACTCTTTCTGATAGATTCCAGCAATTGGAGACTCAACAGAGATGTTTTCCTCTCCCTGTCTCATCTCAGAGGCCCTTTCATTCTTGATCTTTTTGCGTCATGTCTGAATTTCCAAATTCTCCCATACTTCAGCTGGAGACCAGACCCAGAAGCAGCGACAATCGATGCTTTTCTCCAACTTTGGCCTCCTCAAGGAGCCTATTCTTTTCCCCCCTTTTCAATGATCTTGAGAATGATTTCAGTGGTTCGCAGAGACAAGATTTCTCTTCTTTTGATAACTCCCCTTTGGCCGACTCAACTGTGGTACCCTGCACTTCTAGAAATGTCTTTCAAACTTCCTATTCTTCTTCCTCATCTTCCCCATTTATTAACCAATCCAGAAGGAGATTTTCATGATCTTATTTTTCTAGACTCCCTTTGTCTCATCTCCTGTTACTAATACTTCTATTTCTCGCTGGGTGAAATGGGTTATGAAAGAAGCTGGTATTGATATTTACTATTTTTTCTGCTCATTTAGTCAGAGTTTCATCTGCATTTAAAGCTTTTCTTAAAGCTGCTCCTTTACAACAAATTTTAAAATCAGCAGATTGGTTTTCAGATTCTATTTTTAAACAGTTTTATTTCAAGCCCATTCACTATCCAGCTAATAATTTATTTTGTTAGTTGCTTTAAACTAGCAAAATATGAGTCTCTGGTCTTGCAATAAAATTCTGATTATCCTAACTATGCGAAGGTATAATCTAGATTTTATTAAAGACACAGAGATTAGTATTTTCCCTCCCTTTGTTTTCTACCCTCCCTTGTTAATTTTCAATATTAATAATCTACTTGTTTGCAGTTAACAACCAATTATGAGGATCTACTTAAAGGTGGTTTCATTCCTCTTCATTCTTCGCTTCAATCAAACCACTACAGTCTTCAGAATCTCTTCTCCTTGTTCAAAAAAGCCTGTTTTCTTCATCCATCGTTTCGTAATGGGATTAAAAGAAGTTTCTTCATGTTTTGGTGGATTGTTTTTCTTCTGTTGGTTCTTCTTCTCATGTTGGAACTTTCATCCGTTATTTTTAATGTTTGGTATCTCAGCGTCAGACAAGAAAGAGGAAGCTGGGGAACGTATTGGACAGTTTATGGACACTTTGATTCATCTCATTGGTCCTTTTTCTCTGTGTTTTCCAAAGTATCCATTTCATTAGTTACTTATGTTAGCTCTATGTTATCCTTATTGTTTTAATCTTTGATTTCATTAACTTCTGTATCATTACTTTTAATAGCTGCCTAAGAGTAGTAAAAGAAAGATATGCAAATTACTCGTCTCTGTGTCTTTAATAAAATCTAGATTATACCTTCACATAGTTTGGATAATCAGAATTCTGCTTTGTTTTGTTTCATGATCAATTATTTATCTATCAAGATATAGAACTTCTGTATATTATTAGTGTTATGGAGACCAGATGAATACTAGGAATTAAGATCTAAAGCATTCTTGCTTATTTACAATAATGTTTTTAAGTGTTCTTCTTATACAATTTCTTTTGCAGACAGATGTCTGTTTCTGGTCCTGTATGCAAATATATTTCTAAGTACAATGTTAATTTTAGTCTATTGGGAAGGCAAAAAAGGTGATGCAGTTTGCGCGAAAACTTGTTAGGTTTTTCATGCTATTCGGGCTACCGCTAGGGCAAAATACGTTTTTTTGAAACTTGTAATACAAACACTTATCCATACCTATATATAATCATGTATATTTATAGGTATATATATATAAATATATATATATATATATATATATTGCACCAAAAACATCAGATATATATATATATATTTATAAATAAATAAAAGATCTTCTGCTATGTAAAGAACATTGGAATGTGAAATATTCATATTTCATGTCGGGTTAAAATCGCGATTGGGTTTGGGCGTAAGGGTCTTAGTTCACCCACCCACACACTTTTTGCACTCCATTTATGTCTATAGAGGATTACATTATTATTTATTATCAGGTATTTATAAAGCACCAGCAGGTTACGCAGCGCTATACAAGTAATAATAAAACATTACAGGGATGCATTACATACACAAACAAACAAGTACAGTATTGGGGTACATTACAGTTGTATGTGCAATAATTGAGTTATACAAAAGGAGAGGAATGCCCTGTCCTTGAGCACAATCAGTAGTAGCTCACTTTAAATACAAAGTGGCCTACAGGTAGAGTGGCTCTCAAGCTTACAATCTAAAGTAGAGGGAATGAACATAGAAGGTAAGGGAGAAGGGAAATATGTCTGATATAAGGCAGGGTAAACTGAGAGTGAGTAATGACGTAGGCAAACAAGAAAAAGTGTGAGCGGGCAAATGAGGATTGGAAAAGATTAACAGAATGTGGTTAAGTGTAGTGATGTCCCGAACTGTTCGCCCGCAAACGGTTCACAGCGAACATAGCTTGTTCGCGTTCGCGTTTGTTGGCGAACACATGGCGATGTTCGATCCGCCCCTATGTGTCATCATTGTGGAAACTTTGACCCTTTATGTCACAGCCGCCAGACACATTAGAGCCAATCAACATCAGACACTCCCTCACAGACACTCCCAGCTACTCGGAATCCGCCATTTTAGACTCATAACGACCTTGCTTTTTTAATGAGAGGACGTGTTGTGTTTTTGCTCCTGACATTAATAGGAAAAACATAGCTAGGCTAGTGTATTTAGTGTCCACTACAGTCCAGAAGGACTCCACTCATCTCTGCTGCAAGCACAGCACCCCAAAAAGCCCTTTTTAGGGCTATATTTCGTGCCGTTTTTTTTTTTTTTCCATTTTTTTTTTATTAGCATTTGCCTGGCTTTCAGCTGTGTGTTTAAGGCTCACATCATATGCTGTGACTACTGCCACCACTGATATCTCCCTAACAACATTAGTTTAAATTTAACTAACCCAAAAATATAATTATTTTTCTAGTGTAATTTTTTTTAATTTTCTATCAGGCCAGTGTCACACAGCATATACTCTGGTTCATTGCTCTGTGCCAGCCAGCAGCCACCAGTGTTAATATCCGTTTATAACATTATTTTAAATAAAAAAAAAAAAAAAATATTTTGCTAGTGTAATCTAATTACATTTACTATCATGCCTGTGTCTGTCAGGCTCACTCAGCATTAATATACCTCTTTTTTTTCAGTCTTTTGGTTAATTGGTCTGTGCCAGGCAGCCACCCAGCACTCATATCTATTCTCCTTCACCTTAATTTTAATATATATAAAAAAAAAAAGTTTAAATTTGTTTGCTAGTGTAATCTAATATAATTTTCTATCCGGCCTGTATGTTTTGCTTACATAGAGAGCCTACTGTGTTTACTTGCTGCCCTCCCTAGTCTATGAGCCACGACTCATATGTGTTTAACCTTTTTTTAATTCCCCCCCCCCAAAAATAATTTCAATCATTTTTCTAGTGTAATCTAATAGTATTTTCTATCAGGCGTGTGTGTATCCGACATACAGAGCCTACTGTTTTTAATAGCTGCCCTTCCAAGGCTATCAGCCACGACTCATATGTATGTGCTTAACCTTTTTCTTAAAATTTCCAAAAAAAAGTCTTTAAATCATTATGCTAGAGTAATCTAATTGTATTTTCTATCAGGCCTGTGTCTGTCTATCTGACTTACACAGCATACTGTTGTTATAATTGCTGCCCTACGTAGCAGCCAGCCAGTGCGACCACTCATAGAGTCATATGTGCATTGCACTTCTTAACATAATTTTAATATTAAAATCTAAAATTTTAAAATATTTTGCTAGTGTAATGTAACTTAATTTTCTATCAGTCCTGTGTTTTTGTCACTTACACAGCATACTGTGTTAAATTGCTGCCCTACCTACCATCCACGACTCATATCTGCCAGCCTGTCTGCCAGGCCCAAGTAGCCAATTAGTGGCACCAATCACAATTCTTGTAACAGTAATAAAAAAAAAAATCATAATTTTTTGGACTGCAAATATTCAGTCTCCTAGTGCCATTGAATTTCATTTACCTCCTGCCTGCCACTGCCAGCCTTTTGTGCCAGGCCGTTTAGCCAACTATTTACACCAATCATAATTGTTGTCACAGTCAGACAATATAGTTATTAATTTAAATTAAAATTTTTTTTAGTGTTGATCTTAATCCTCAGTTTGCTCGTGCCTTTGAATTGCACTTTTCTACAGCCTTCCAAGCCTGTGTGCCAGGCCTACTTAAAAAATATTTACACCAATCATATTTGTTGTGACAGTATTCTAATAATTAAAAATTCAAATTTTTGGTAATAGTTGCTGTGATTTGAATCCTCAGTTTGCTGGTGCCATTGAATAGCACTTTCCTCCTGCCTTGCAGCCTGCTGTGAGCCAGGCCCACCTAGCCAATTGTTGTCAGCAATCATATTTCTGTTAACAGTATTGCAAAAATTGTCAATCATCACTGTTTAGACTGTCAGTAATCAGTCTCTTAGTGTCCTTGAATTGCATCTACCTCCTGCCTGCCATCCTTTTGTGCCAGGCCGTTTTTCCAACTATTTACACCAATCCTAATTTTTTGTCACAGTATAGTTACTAATTAAAATTAAAAAAATCTTGATTGTTGATGATCTTAATCCTCAGTTTGCTCGTGCCTTTGAATTGCACTTTTCTACAGCCTTCCAAGCCTGTGTGCCAGGCCTACTTAAAAAATATTTACACCAATCATATTTGTTGTGACAGTATTCTAATAATTAAAAATTAAATTTTTTGGTAATAGTTGCTGTGATTTGAATCCTCAGTTTGCTGGTGCCATTGAATAGCACTTTCCTCCTGCCTTGCAGCCTGCTGTGAGCCAGGCCCACCTAGCCAATTGTTGTCAGCAATCATATTTCTGTTAACAGTATTGCAAAAATTGTCAATCATCACTGTTTAGACTGTCAGTAATCAGTCTCCTAGTGTCCTTGAATTGCATCTACCTCCTGCCTGCCAGCCTTTTGTGCCAGGCCGTCTTGCCAACTATTTACACCAATCCTAATTTTTTGCCACAGTATAGTTACTAATTAAAATTAAAAAAATTTTGATTGTTGATGATCTTAATCCTCAGTTTGCTCGTGCCTTTGAATTGCACTTTGCTATAGCCTTCCAAGCCTGTATGCCAGGCCTACTTAAAAAATATTTACACCAATCATATTTGTTGTGACAGTATTCTAATAATTAAAAATTAAAATTTTTGGTAATAGTTGCTGTGATTTGAATCCTCAGTTTGCTGGTGCCATTGAATAGCACTTTCCTCCTGCCTTGCAGCCTGCTGTGAGCAAGGCCCACCTAGCCAATTGTTGTCAGCAATCATATTTCTGTTAACAGTATTGCAAAAATTGTCAATCATCACTATTTATACTGTCAGTAATCAGTCTCCTAGTTTCCTTGAATTGCATCTACCTCCTGCCTGCCATCCTTTTGTGCCAGGCCGTCTTGCCAACTATTTACACCAATCCTAATTTTTTGTCACAGTATAGTTACTAATTACAATTAAAAAAATCTTTATTGTTGATGATCTTAATCCTCAGTTTGCTCGTGCCTTTGAATTGCACTTTTCTACATCCTTCCAAGCCTGTGTGCCAGGCCTACTTAAAAAATATTTACACCAATCATATTTGTTGTGACAGTATTTTTGGCTTTGGGTGCGGCTATTCATGCAGGCCATATAGAGCTGCCACCATTCGGTGTTGTATCAGCTATTAAACTAATAAGAACAGTACTACCAAAATATAGCCAATGAAGGGCCTTAGGAAGACTGAGCCAAGGTTGGATTGTAGTATTTGGTTAGGCTAATCATGATGGCCATGTAGACCACCACCACCGAGAGTCCTGGAAGTAACAGGGATGAGATGAAAGAAGTAAAAATATTAGAACTTGAAACAACAGAGTTAGCCATGGGTGTTAGTGCAAAACCGCTTGGCTTTTTTTTGGCTTTGGGTGCGGCTATTCATGCAGGCCATATAGAGCTGCCACCATTCGGTATCGTATCAGCTATTAAACTAATAAGAACAGTACTACCAAAATACAGCCAAAGAAGGGCCTTAGGAAGACTGAGCCAAGGTTGGATTGTAGTATTTGGTTAGGCTAATCATGATGGCCATGTAGACCACCACCACCGAGAGTCCTGGAAGTAACAGGGATGAGATGAAAGAGCTAAGAATAGTAGAACTTGAAACAACAGAGTTAGCCATGGGTGTTAGTGCAAAACTGCTAGGCTTTTTTTTGGCTTTGGGTGCGGCTATTCATGCAGGCCATATAGAGCTGACAACATTCGGTGTCGTATCAGCAATTAAACTAATAAGAACAGTACTACCAAAATACAGCCAATGAAGGGCCTTAGGAAGACTGAGCCAAGGTTGGATTGTAGTATTTGGTTAGGCTAATCATGATGGCCATGTAGACCACCACCACAGAGAGTCCTGGAAGTAACAGGGATGAGATGAAAGAGCTAAGAATAGTAGAACTTGAAACAACAGAGTTAGCCATGGGTGTTAGTGCAAAACCGCTTGGCTTTTTTTTGGCTTTGGGTGTGGCTATTCATGCAGGCCATATAGAGCTGACACCATTCGGTGTTGTATCAGCTATAAAAATAATAAGAACTGTACTATCAAAATACAGACAATGAAGGGCCTATGAAGACTGAGCAAAGGTTGGATTGTAGTATTTTGTTCGGCTAATCATGATGGCCATGTAGACCGCCCGTAACAGGGATGAAAGTGCTAAGAATAGTACTAATTGAAACAACCGAGTTAGCCATGGGTGTTAGTCTAAGACCACTCGGCTTTTTTTTGGGTTTGGGTGCAGCTAATCATGAAGGCCAGATAGACCTGCCACCATTTGGTGTTGTAACAGGTATGAAAATGCAAAGAACAGTACTACTTAACAAAACCTACTTACCATGGGTCCCAGAGCATATGTTTGGTTGTTATATTTTGTAAGGGTAATCATGCAGGCCATATAGACCTCCACCGATAGGGTGAGTATGAGTAACAGCTATTAAAATGCGAAGGTCATTACTAATTAACACAACATAGTTACCATGGGTTGCAGACCAAGAGCAGATGTCTTATTATTATATTTTGTATGGGTAATCATCCAGGCCGTATAGACCTCACCAAATAGGGGGAGTTACAGAGATTAAAGTGCTAAGAATGGTAGTACTTAAAACACAACCTAGTTAAAATAGGTAGCAGACCACATGTCTTATTATTATAATTTTTCAGGGTAATCTGGCAGGCCATATAGAACTCCCCCGATAGGGGGGGGGGGGGGAACAGGGATTAAAGTGCTAAGAAAAGTACTAATTAACACAAGCTAGTTGGGTCCAAGAACGCATGTTTGATTATTAGAATTTATTAGGGTAATTATATATCTAACATATCTATCTATTTCTCTTCTATCGATTCTATCTAACTATCAATCTATGTATATCTATCTATCCTATCTATCAATCTATCTTCTGTCCGGGATGTTTGAGACAGCCACTTTGGGAATGTTAGTTGATTTAGACCCATTATGGCTTACAAGCAGACTCTGCATCAACTATGTAATTTTCCATGGGAGTTTTGCCAGGGATCCCCCTCCAGCATGCAACAGTCCAGGTGTTAGTACCCTTGAAACAACATTTCCATCACTATTGTGGCCAGAAAGAATCCTTGTAGGTTTTAAAGTTCGCCTGCCTATTGAATTCAATGGCAGTTCGCGTGGTTCTCGCGTTCGCGAACAATACCGGAAGTTCGAGTCCGCCGTTCGCGAACCGAAAATTTTAGGTTCGCGACATCACTAGTTAAGTGTCAGTGCAGAGAATGTGCAAATGAATAAGTGTCTCTATCTTGGATTATTAGTGACACCTAATAGCTGTTAGGAGGTGTTTATATATTAAAGGAACACTGTACCCAATTTTTTTCTTTTGTAATTCAGAAAGAGCATGCAGTTTTAATCAACTTTCTAATTTACTCCTATTATCAATTTTTCTTTGTTCTCTTGCTATCATTATTTGAAAAAGAAGGCATTTAAGCTTTTTTTTTTGTTTCAGTACTCTGGACAGCACTTTTTTATTGGTGGATGAATTTATCCACCAATCAGCAAGGACAACCCAGGTTGTTCACCAAAAATGGGCCGGCATCTAAACTTACATTCTTGCATTTCAAATAAAGATACCAAGAGAATGAAGAAAATTTGATGATAGGAGTAAATTAGAAAGTTGCTTAAAATGTCCTGCTCAATCTGAATCACGAAAGAAATTTTTTGGGTACAGTGTCCCTTTAAGGTAAACACCAGGGTGGGTAGTGGAGGGAGGATTGGAGGGCTAGTGCTTGCAGAGCAGGGTAAGTTGTGGAGTTAGAGTTGCAGCTGTAAGAAAGAGAATGGTAAGGTGAAAAATCCTGGTTATAAAGTAAGGGGAGAGACAAGAGATAGTTTGAGACAGGGTAGAAGGGGAGACAAGAGATTGTTACAATAATAAAAGTTGAAAGCAATTCCATATTAGCCCAACAGATATAAAAAAATATTGCACTCATTGTCTTGATTGGAGATATCTTTCAGATGATTTACCTTTTAAAATGGTTTGCAGAGCAGGGTAAGTTGTGTAGTTAGAGTTGCAGCTTTTAAAATGGCTTGCAGAGTAGGGTAAGTTGTGTAGTTAAGTGGTCGCGATGCTCTAACTTCGTCTTTTGCGCGTGTTGGATTAGCACACAAGTGAAAACGGTTTACTTTCAACTTGTAATATGCGCGGTATCCAACGGGTAACAGAAGCTTAGTTCTAGCGGAATTAGCGTGGGAAAGATAAATAGTGCTCCACTTATAATCTAGCCGATAGTTAGTACATAGTGGAATTAGTCTGATTCTGCTCTGTTTTTTCATGAAAATTATTTATCTATCAAGAAATAGAACTTCTGTATATTATTAGTATTATGGAGACCATATGAGTACTAGGAATTGAGACTAACGCATTCTTGCCTATTTACAATAATATTTTTAAGTGTTCTTCTTATACAAGTTGTGTTGCAGACAGATGTCTGTTTCTGGTCCTGTATGCAGATATATTTCTAAGTACAATGTTAATTTTAGTCACAGCTGTCCTGTACTCTTATAACATATAGGAGGGAATTGTAGCAACTACAATTTAATTTGACTTCCTCTCTGAGGCATATTTTATACCAGTCAAATACAAAATATTAATAACATCTGGAGTAAAAATAACAAACCTCAAGAAGAGTGAAAGCTTACTGTATATATACAGTAGCTGAACTAGATGCTCTTGGGAAAAACATTAATCTTACCGTCCATGATATAAAAGTAAATACATAATTGGGAAGGTCAGTATACACATTATTAGGACACTACATTTGTAACATTCTAGTAGTGTTACACTTAAACATGCCATAATGCCAAAGACAAAACTATTCATCACATTTTTATTTTTATCTAGACTGAAAAAATATACATTTTTTGTATTACTTTACGGGGCCAATTCGTGTGTGACTTTTTAATCCTCTCATAAATATGCTCTGCAGTAATAAAGACATGTTATTGTTTTTTACCTCATATGAAATACAATTATATTTCTTAAGTGCTATACCCAAGTTGAATACAAATCTTAAGAACATGATTAAAGGAAGAGAAAGTTCTATCATGAATTAGAAATAGCACTATTTAAACATTTTCATTTTTTAATGAAAAAGCTGTTAAACCTTGACCTTAAGGACTGATTACATACTGGCTGATAAGTAGACATCTTATAGCTCTGTTGGAGAACAGTGATACACCTAAAAAGCAAACAAACAAATACATATATTTTTTAGTACAGTGCAGCAAAGCTGTTATACATTTTAATGGGACATGAACCTAAAATTTTTATTTTGTGGTTCAGATAGGGCATGCAATTTTAAATAATGTTCCAACTTATGTTATCTAATTTGCTTTGTTCTCTTAGTATCCTTTGTTAAAAACCTACCTAGGTAGGTGTCATGAGATGCAGGACATATGCAGGACACAGCAATGATGGTACAACTCTATTTTATTGCAGAGCATAACAATACACATCTAGTCAGGTTGATTGTACTAAACTAACTGCGACACAGACACCGGACCTAAGCCCCGCCCACATACTAGTGCCATCACATCCTGCTCTCATCACATCTTCCCCTTTTCAAAGGCAAAGCATACATTTGCATATAATAAATAACAAGGTACACCAACAGGGTATACAACAACATTTTTGTTTTTGAACATTATAAAAACAGATAGATTAGAAAACATGAACAAATAAATTACATCCTGACTTGGACATCGGGGTAGACTACCCTAGTCCACAGTGACCATGGGATTATTCTGCCCATACTTCCGGTCACTGTTCTAGTTAAAGTCAGTCCCTGTATCGGGCCGGAAGTTTCACCACTCTTCCACTTGATGTAACTTTGCATGAACTGTCCTCTGATACAGAAGATGGTGAACAAGAGTCTGCTGGAGGCAAAGATATATCCCCGCTGTGATCTTGCTGAGGGCAAGGCACCTCTCTTAGAACAGGGGATCCCACCGGCGGTGGTACTGAGGTATCCGGTTCCAGACTCTCAGGTACAGGCTGAAGATGTCTTCGGTTATGGCGTGTAACTGTCCCTCCCTCTGTAAGGATTGTGTAAGACCTTGGTTCTGGAGAGCGGCCCACTACCGTAGCAGGCGTCTTCCATTTCTTCTCATCATCCAGTTTAATTCTGACACTTTGGCCCGCTTTCAGTTCCTGTAAAGGCCTGACAGAATGTCTCCTGTCGTAGAAGAAACGATAACCCTTTTTGGCCTCTTCATCCCTCCTAAGGACTTCGTCCCGAGGAACAGGGCCAGGCGGCTTGAAGACACCCACTGAGGGTAAAGTGGTGCGAATCTGGCGTCCTAGCATCAGCTGTGCCGGGCTAAACCCGGTGGCTTGAATGGGCGTCGCCCTGTATGACAAGAGGGCTAGGTACGGCTCAGATTGCTTTAGAATAAATTTTGTTGTTTGAACTGCCCTTTCAGCCATTCTGTTGGCCTGCGGATAATGTGGACTTGACGTGGAATGTACAAAATCATATTCCCTGCTGAAAGCACTGAACTCTGTAGAAGCGAACTGCATACCATTATCACTCACCAGCTCCATTGGAATGCCCCAGCGGGCAAACAAGCTCTTCAGGCGAATGATAACGGCCTGACTTGTGATATCATTCAGGGGTGTAATTTCCAAATACCTGGAATAGTAGTCGATCACAACAAGAAACTTTTTCCCGTGAAGTTCACACAAATCAGCAGCTATTTTCTGCCACGGCCCCGCAGGCAGCGGAGTAGACATCAAGGGCTCCCTTCTCTGAGTAGGCCGGCGTTCCCGGCAAAAGGCACATTTAGACTCGTGATTTGCAATGTCGGAGCTGATCCCAGGCCACCACACAGCTGTAGCTGCCCTTTCTCTGCACTTTGTAATGCCTAAGTGGCCATCGTGAATTCTGTTTAACATCTCCTTCCTCATGCTGACAGGAATTACAATGCGGTCCTGGAACAGCACCAACCGCTCCAGCTCCGTGAGCTGCGACCTCTCTGGCTGGTAAGCATTTAAAGACATCCAGGCTGCCCGGCTCTCGGGCCAGCCTTCTTTTATGTACCTTATAACCTCTTGCAGATCTGTGTCCAAATATGTCTCTTTCTTTATCTCTTCCAGTTTCCTTGAAGAAATGGACTTAGAGGCCAGAACTGAATCAACATACACTTTCACATCCGATTCCGTGGAGGATTCTTCAGCAGCAGCCAGCGGGAGCCTGGATAGTGTATCCGCCACAACCAGTTGTTTCCCCCGGCACATGCACTGCCTGAACATTGAACCTGAGCAGTCTCATTAAAAGTCTCTGGCATCTCAAAGGTGTTTTGTCAATGTCATAAGAATTGATTAGAGGGACTAGCGGTTTGTGGTCAGTTTCCAGACTAAATTTCTCCAAACCCACTAGATAACACTGAAAGCGCTCACAGGCCCAAACTGCAGCCAGGCACTCTTTCTCAATTTGGGCGTATTTTGACTCAGCAGCCGTCAGTGTGCGGGAACAGTAGGCGATAGGCTGTAGTTTGTTGTCATTCAGCTGCAGGAGTGCAGCCCCCAACCCATAACTGCTTGCATCGGCACTAACCACAGTCTTTTTTGAAGGGTCGTAGAACCCCAACACTGGGGCAGACCCCAGCAGGGACTTGGCATGCAGAAAAGCTTTTTCTTGTGAAGGTCCCCAGACCCAGGCAACGTCTTTCTTAAGCAACTCTGTGACAGGGTGTAAAACTGTTGATAAATCTGGAAGAAACTTGCCCACGTAGTTTACAAGGCCCAATATCTGTCTCAGCTTATGTACATCCGAAGGGCTTTTCATCTGTTCAATAGCACGAATTTTCTCTGGGTCTGGCTTGATGCCATCCCCGTTGATGATATGCCCAAAGTAGCATAATTCAGTTTTCCTAAAATGACATTTTTCTTTATTCAGCTTCAGCCCAGACTCTTTGATAGCCTGCAGCACACAACTTAAATGCTGATCATGCTCCTCCACTGTAGACCCATACACTAGAATGTCGTCCATGATGACCGCTGTGCCCACGTGGTCACTCAGGAGAGAACTCATTTCCCTTTGAAAGATTTCAGGAGCGGAGGATATCCCAAAGGGGAGTCTGCAGAAGCAGAACCGACCTACCGGTGTGATAAAGGTAGTCAGTTTGCGGCACTTTGGATCCAGGGGGATCTGCCAAAAGCTGCTAGAAGCGTCTAATGTGAAAAAGAACTTCGCCCCAGCCAACTTTGGAGCTATATCTTCTAATGTCGGCAGCACAAATCTCTCTCTCTTCACTGCTTCATTCAACCTTTTCAGGTCCACACAGATGCGCACCTTTCTGTTTTTCTTTGCAACTGGAACAATGGGGGCACACCAATCAGTCGCTTCAACAACCTCTTCAATAACCCCCATAGACTTCATGCGCATAAGCTCTTTCTCCACTTGAGGCATGAGCAGGAACGGGATTCTACGAGGGGTAGAAATACTGTATGGGACTGCGTCACTTTTAAGTGCTAGACGGACAGGTTTGCAGTTCAGTAGGCCCAACTCGCCAAACATATCTTCGGAAATCTCATTCACTCTGGACACGAGGCCCAAGTCACAGGCTGCTTTTCTGCTCAATAAACTGTTAACACACTGACCTCGGATCACATGCACCCACATGGTAAACTTCCTTTGCTTGTACTCACAGCTGGCAAGAAATTCCCCCACACAATCAATGCGGCCACCAGGACTATGGACATTTGTAGTAACCTTCGCCAGCTGGGGCTGTCGAGGCAGTTTCATAAATTCATCAAAAGACATTACAGTGATATCTGCTCCTGTGTCAATCTTAAAATCAACTTTGGCTCCCATTACAGTAAAAGTAACTTTCCAATCTTCCTCTGAGCTTGTCCGTTCCACAACAGACCCCACAAAAGACACTTCCTGACCCTCCTGGTCACTGTCCACCTGCATCTCCTTAATGTATTCAGTTTTACACACCACTTCAAAATGGCCTATTCTGTTGCATTTCCTGCATCTTCTATCTCTGGCCGGGCATATAGCACTCTGATCATGAGCCCGGTAGCACCATGTGCATCGGCCATGTTGCGCCCATCCACTTCTAGGCCTTTCCAGTACTTTAGATCTACCGCTCACACTGTGCCTTTCACTAGCAGTTTTCCTAGACTGTTGCACTTCATCCACAATACTCTCAGACCTCAGATCAGCACTTTGCTTTTTCACCAGTTCACTCTGGCGGGCCATCCTAATAGCCCCGTCTAACGTTAAATCAGGCTCTAACTGCAGCTTCAGGGAGACTTCAGCATCTGCAATTCCAATAACTATTCTGTCTCTGATTTGCTCTTCTTTAGCAACACCAAACTCACAGAATTCAGCTAATTCATACAGGCTGCACACAAATGACTCCACAGATTCTCCCACACGCTGATTACGTTTGTGAAAACAAGCTCTCTCATGAATCACATTTATTTTGGGCACAAAGTGGGCACTGAGTTTATCCATAACTATATCAAAGTTAAATTCTTCCCCTTCTTGGAAAATAAAAGCATTGAACACTGGCTCCACATCTTTCCCCATAGAGTATAAAAGAGAATTAACTTGTACTTCACCACTCTCCTTGTTCAGTTTGGAAGCAATCCTGAAGCGCTGAAACCGCTGACACCATGTGGGCCAAGCTGCAGGCTGAGAGAAGTCAAAAGGCTCAGGTGGGGTAAACTTTGACATTGCAATCGATCAGGAACAGAAGCGCAGTCCAGAACGTCTGACACCATGTCATGAGATGCAGGACATATGCAGGACACAGCAATGATGGTACAACTCTATTTTATTGCAGAGCATAACAATACACATCTAGTCAGGTTGATTGTACTAAACTAACTGTGACACAGACACCGGACCTAAGCCCACATACTAGTGACATCACATCCTGCTCTCATCATAGTAGGCTTAGAAGCAGTAATGCAATACTGTGAGCTAGCTGCTTATTGGTAGCTGCATATATATCCCACATATTATTGCTCACTTAGGGGTAAATTACGAGTAGAGTGCAATATTGCGCTTACTTGAGCACGATATTTGCACTCCACTCAGTAATATTAGCGCCCGGAAATGTGCTCTGATATAACAAGTGCGGTGACATGCTGACAGACATGGCAAGCCACCAAGCACAGTGTAGGGGCAAATTCTGCAGTGTTAAGCAACAATAAATAAATATATATGAATATGGTTATATACATTTATATTTAGGTGTTTATATATACACATAGTAACACATAAATGTCTATGTATATAAGCAGATACATATATATTTATAGTGAAAACATAGGCCCCCATTGACATCCATGTAAAGGCATTTTTTTAACACCCCACACCTCTCACTTTAACCCCTTATAACTGCTTTGCATAGTTTTTTTATTAAAAAAATAAAGCTCATATTTTTATTTAATGTTTCTCTACTGTCCTCTTTATTTTGCGGGCAATTGGGGCAACTTTTTTCATTAACCAGAGATCTGATCTTTGGTTAATGATTCATAGTGCAAATTGAAATTGCGAGCTCACGGTCACATTTACCGGCCACTTGTAATGGCTGGTTATTTAACGTGCACGTTAAGAAAGCGCTCCCCTTGTAATCTGGCCCTTGATGGGTTCATCTAGCTCGCAGTACTGCATTGCTGATCCTTCAATACAGGCTACCAAAAGAATGAAGCAAATATGATAATTAAAGTAACCAGGAAAGTTATTTAAAATCTCAATCATGAAATAACATTTTTTTGTGTTTCATGTCCCTTTAAGATGCCTTTTTTTATATGTAGCAGATAACAAAAATACCTTTGTGCCCCTTTAACATAAAGATGTATTTATGTTTCATGTTGCATTGTAAATTCTTATGACTACAGTATTAAATAATCACTATTAACCTCTTAAGGACATATGACAGAATTTTTTCGTCATAAAACAATTGAGCAAACTGAAAGCTGTGTCCTTAAAGGGTTAATATACTACATTTCTTTTAATGCTATAGAGCAACTGTAGGTGTCAGGCTTGCAATGTACAAAGCTTTTGGCATCATGAAGCATTATGTTATTCATATGTTAAACAGATGTTGGCATAAAAAAAAACACAGTTATTAACATCAAAGATTTAATTAAAAAGGTACGATTTAGTCATCTTTTTTGTTATGCTATGCTATTGCTTAGATTATTTATAAACTGTGTCATTTTTTTAAACTGAGCTGACTCTCATTGTAGATTTGTGTAAATGCTTGGAAAATAAATTGTTTTAAAAGATCGAATTCAGATTCTAAAACAGAAAAATGGAGAATGGTCACCTAAACGGTCTAAATTATACTTACATTTGTTGGTGAGGTTTAAAAAAATTAAAGGGACATTACATTCAAACACATTACATCTGACATATCAAAAAGCAGCAGCTATATATGATTAATTATTTTTTTATCAATAAGGAAAAAAGTAAAGCTATTTATATTGAATATAATAGTCAATGAATGTGTGTGTAAAGTAGATTATATTGTTAGGTGTGACCTATGTAGAAGGAATAAAATAGTACACTACATAAAACTGTTTTTGGTATTAATAGAGAGAGAGGGAGACAGCACATAATTTAATTAAAGTGTAGGCAGTTTTTGTCTATCTTAAAAGGACACCAATATCAAATTTGGAATGCATAATAGTGAATTTCAAATATGAATACAATATTTTTTTCCAAATAGTTGGCAAGTGTGTGATTGCCCACATTATGAGTTTGTGCAATAGGGTAAGGGTACGTTTCTTAATTGATTTTTCCAAAGCCATTACCTTTTCATAATATCTAAAAAGGAGATTCATGTATGGGGTAGAGGTGCTTTGAATTATTAACCACTAGAAATGCTTGTGCAATGATAAATGCCAACAGCGTATGATGTCGGCATTGATAGATGTGCGGCAGACATGATCTGCTACAGTGGATCATGTGCGCTTGCACTATAATAAATCAGCTCCTAATAATGAAATAGATTAAATATAATTAATTATATATTTTTTTATATTTTGTTTGATTCCACAATATTGTTTTGATTTATTTATTATCTTTCACTCTTACATTTATTGAAAATACAATACAAATGTTAGCTATCAGAGAGTACTAAAAATCAGGATACAAAACTTGACTGCTGAATCAAAACCCTTTAGAGATCCCAAATTGCAAAAACACTAATATCAGCTACACAAGTGTATAAAAGCTAAAAATCACTTTTCAGACATCAAAGAATAAAATCCCTTTTGAGTTATCAGTAAAAATAAAAAAATATAAAAAAAAATATGGAGAATGTCAATTCATAGAGTAGTTCAATAATCTTAAACAGAATGCTGTATCTTCTAAAAGTCCTTGAAGCTAGCATCAATAATCCACAGCCATTTGTGGCTAAAGTTTTGTAGATGGAATGTGGTCTTATTGGGTTTCTGTGGATTATTGATACCAGCTTCAAGATTTTTTTCAAGTTACAGCTTTGGGTTTAAGATTATTAGACTATTCTAGGAACAGACATTCTCAACATTATATTTATGTGATATTTTGTGACTATTTTTTTGTGTTATTTTTTCTTTTTTTTCTGTCACCAAAGGGATTTTATATTTATTGCTTTTATTCCTATGTAAGTTTGTTCACAAACAATTGGTTTTTTTGGAAGAATGTTATTTTATTCTTGGATTGGTATATAGTAAATGTATTATTGATGACTTATTATTATTATTAATAACATTTCTAAAAATCTTTTATAGATTATCTTTTATATGTTTGTGTAACTGATATTAGTGTTTCTGCTTTTTATGGTTTCTCATACATTTATTCAATTTTTCTTGGCATAATACGTGTTCTAGTATTATATATACTTTTATTCAGATCACAAATTTGATATAAACACTTGGTTGAAGGGTAATCCACTTGAATGCAACCTATCTCTCTAGGTTTGGCATTACATGGTAAAAAACACTACAATATAAAACATTTGTTTTAAAGTATTTCAAGATGTGATTCTGTTAATAAAATTGGATTTGCTAGTCACAGAAACATGAAAGTAAAAATAATAAAAAATCTATAAAAATAAACAAATTTCCTATCGGGTGGTGGATTTTTCAGGAGTCTATCTTAACAAAATACATACTACTCCCAAAAGTTGGTTAAATCATTCTCAGAAATCAAACCTAAAGGTACCCTAGTTTTTAATTCAAAAATCCAAAACATCTCATGTTTGTTCAAATGCTTTGGATAATATTTTTAACCATCCACTTATAATACCAGATTACGTGTTATTCTTTTCATTATTGGTTGTGCTCCACTTGTATTCTAGGCCTTTGCTGGAATTTGTTTCTGAGTTTAAAGGGACGTACGGGTGAATTGTAAACACATGCTTTTTTTATTCACTTGGAAGTATGTTTCAAATATGCTTTTGCTTGTAAAATTCCCCCTGGAGTTTTCTTGGAATACCCTAGTCAGATATGGGGAGCGACATCCCCCTAGTGGTTATATAACACGTAATATAATTTATATTACTTTAGATTCACATGTGATCTAATTTATATTACATTAAGATTCAGCATGAGAGCTTTCAAATATTTCAAAATTTGCTTTTGTCTTATTCCTTCTAGGTCTACCTCCAGCTATAGATATATAATAGTATGAGAACGTACTTTAGAAAGCCAATCATCAGGTTTGTTTGAATTAAGCATTCATATTTTCATTCAAGTATTACAATTTTCTTTAAGTGGAAAAAAACTTGGCAGTCACATTGTTCCAAAAACAAATGGTATAATGTTTGGATAGCAGTTATTCTGTCTATACATCTGGAATACAGTGCTCTTTTGTTACTTCTTGATTTGTGCTGTCAAATTTCTAAGTGTAACCTCCTTCACACAGTTCTGTAAATGTAATCAGTTTTCCTAGGATAAGTAGGAGGAAAATTGGATAGTGACATTTCCTTTTAAATCCTTCTTACTTTTTGACATATTGGCAATAAACAACTCTTTTTATTTATTTATCTGGTTATCAGTCCATCTCCATCTGCTTTTTACACATTCGCTTACATTCAGTAAGTAACTTTATGTCATTCTCACTGTGGCTTTAGCTATACTAAAACGCTACCTATAACCCTAATAATTATCAAACACATAAAATGATTGTCATTATACTTATGATGTTATAAACACTGGCCTCTATGATAAAATAAATTATATAATATATATTGGCTATCTAAATGTTAAAATAGTTATTTAGTGAAAAAGACTGTCATGATTCCAAGTAATTATCATTAAATCTTACGTCCATTTTAATAGTAATCTACCTTTCTTAATTATTATAAAACCAAGAATAAAATTACAATAAAATCTTAAAGAAGAATGATTAAATGCTTTGGATACATCCCAGTTGTCCCTCAAAGTTTCTCCAGTTGGACACTAAACAAATCTTTATAATTTTACTATATGTCCACTTGAACTTCCAGAATGCAGCTTTGTACATTTGTGCAGACGAAAGCTATATACGAAAGCTATATACACATTGTAGGAAATCTATATATTGTTTTTCTCAGCAACAATTCCTCTTTTAGATGGCTTTTAAATGGTATGACCTGTCTGAAACAAATTGGGTTTCATGTCTTTAAACATACCCATATCTAATTTAACTCCACAAAAGTATATATATATATAATTTTTTGAATGGTAAATTCAGCAAGAGTTCTCTATGTTTCCTGAGCACATAGATACCCAACATGACTACTTCATACCTAGCATAGATAACAAATGTGCAACATGTCAAAGGCCTGTCCAAGTGTGGTGTATTCATGAGTTATTCAGTTCATAACTTTTGACTTGAATTGACAAGTCATTACTTACAAAATGTAACCAAATATCTTGTGCATGTTTTTTCTATGGGCTGATTTAAATTTTCAAATCAACTAGTAGGATACATGACCATTCCCATTTAATGATTTGAATCAAATCAGCCAATAGGAATATAAAGGACAAAAACACCTCTATAATAATTTAAAAATTCAAGAAAAAGATTACTGAAATGTTTTTATTGTTAGCTTTTATTATTTTTGGTAATTTAAAGGATGTATTATTTTGTGGAGTCTTGGGGTATGTGTCTCTCGAAGTGGTGGTGTCTTAGAGCTTAAGTTGCCAACTCAGAAGTATTAGGGTGTCTAGTGGTTAAAATATGTACTGCAATTCTTTTTCTGATGGTTAGGAGGTCATGGCAATTATGGGATCCTAGCTGTTAAAGTATTTGTTGTGATAGAAGTCTATCAGTTAACAGGTTAATAGGGTTCAGGGGTTCCTAGCGGTTAATGTATTTATTGCGGTGGAGATTATAAGCTAGCGCTGCGGAATCTGTTGGCGCTCTACTACTACTACTAATAATAATAAGTGGGTTAAAATTGGTTGGGGGGTCTGAATGGTTAGGGGTTTATTGTGATGGGAGTTGCAGTGGTTATAGGGTTAGTATTCTTAGGCGTTCCCAGCAGTTAGGGTATTTATTTTTATGTGGTTACAGCAGTTAGATGTTTAATAACAGTAGGGGGTTCTAGTGGTTAGAATATTTATTGCTCTGGGGTTTTTTAATTCTTAGTGAGTCTTACAAGGGTTATGGTAGTTATGGGGGCAAATAAAGGGTGGGTTGGCAGTAATTGGGTTAATACTGCAGCAGGGAATTTTCAGCAGTTTTCGGCGATAATGATTTTTTGGGGGAAGAGTAACCCTGGGCACAGATATCTCACAAGGTTCGCATCTCAGGGAGAAAATCTCAAAAAAATTATTTTCAAATGCCCCCATAAACAAATTAGCATAACTGGGTTTTAACCTTGTGCCCATAGCTGTTCCCTTAACTTTTAAAAAATAGTTTTCTTCAAATCTAAAATTTTTTTTCTTTTGAATGAATTCTATACATTGTATTAAAATATTACCCTGTGTATTTGTCATATTCTCATCATTCTCAAAGTATGGCTTAATTGCTTTTATGCGTAAATTATGATCTATATTACTATAAAAGGAACTCACGTCACACGTGACCGAAATAAAGTTCCTTTCCCATTTAATATTTCTCATGACGTTAAGAAAATGTGTAGAATCTGATAGATAAGATGGAGGCTCATTTACATAATTTTGTAGAAAGAAATCTATATACTGTGATAGGTTGAATGTAATGGAATTAATATTGGATATTATTTCCTCCAACTGAGGGTTATCTTTTGCTCCAACATCTAAGCTTAACAAGTTTGAACATCTGATTAATATTAATCAATTTGCTAGGAAATTAACCCTGAAAAAATATTTTATTAAGAATCCTGTCTCACACAGCAATCAGATGGAGAAAATATCCACAGCAAGTAGGGAATATATACACACATAATTTAGATCTAAATCAAACTTTTTTGCAACCCAAGAGAAGGGTCATTTCATAGAATCATTTAAAAAAATTTGTGAAAAAAGATTTAGACAAAATTAACACAGAAAACACAAAAAAATATAAATTCGAATTTAAGTTTAAAAGAGATAGGAACCCTTATAGATCTACAATCACGGACGGATATAGTAATTAAACAAGCAGATAAAGGTGGAGGAGTAGTGGTCATGAATAATACATATTATATAATGAAGCACATAGACTGCTAGGGGACATCACAACATACAAGAAACTAAGAAATGACCCAGGTGATGGCTATCAATCACAACTGAAAGAAATATTAGAGGGAGCTATAACACAAAATCTAGTTACTGATTCAGAATATAAATTTCTACTGATTTTAGAACACCAATTTTTTACTTCCTCCCAAAAATGCACAAAAATCTAGAGAACCCACCAGAATGTCCGATAATATCCGATATTGATTCCATTACATCCAATCTATCACAGTATATAGATTTATTTCTACAAAATTATGTAAACAAGCTTCCATCTTATTTATCAGATTCCACACATTTTCTCAACATCATGAGAAATATTAAATGGGAAAGGAACTTTATTTTGGTCACGTGTAACGGGAGTTCCTTGTATACTAATATAGATCATAATTTAGGCATAAAAGCAATTAAGTCATACTTTGAGAACGATGAGAATATGACGAATACACAGGGTAATTTTTATTTTTTTATTTTTTTTTAAATATATTTTTATTGAGGTACTTAAATTAGGCTTACAAAGAGTATAATCAAACAAAGAGAAATGCCAATCAGTACAGAAGGATGATATACATTTCAAAATTAGTACTATAATGGTATGTGAAACCTTATGCACAGCTCATCAGTGAAATAGTGAACAGATATACATGACAAACTTAAATGTATGATGTCTATTGAAAAGGAACCCTTCCAAAGCAAATCTAATAGGTCACTCTTGGACCTATAATAAGGAAACATATCTAACAAGGGGGGAAGGTATAATGGAATGACGAGACCTCTCTTGGATCTCACTTTAGTAACCTCGTTTTTTGTTTTATGTTTAATATGCCTGAATGAGTGAATATCATGGGAGAGATTAAGAGTAAAGTTTATAGTGCAAGACATATTTATAACAAGGAAAAATAGGGTGTGGTATTGGGTAGAGAAACCACATAATTCACTCTCCTGAAATAGGAGATATATTAAGGGGGGGGGGGAGGTGGTAAATTGAGTATGTTAGACCAAATATTTAAGTAAAGAGCCATATTACATAAAAGGGAATAACAATGATGCAGGACCTGCCTGCTCTAAAGACTGTGTAAAGGAAGCTGTGTATATGTATTATAGGCCCTTTTACTGAATTGTTAATATAATTTAGGCAAGGGATATATGTAAGTTGGAGCGTTAAACAAATGGGCCAAAGATAATAAACTTAGTAGGGCACGGGGTCTGGTTATAATTGTGGGAATCATGTAAAGGTGATATATTTGGAGTAGATCATGCTCTGGTACAGAAAAATTGGGATATTTACATAGATTGTATGCTAGGGCACAAATAGGCTATAGTAGTTAGAATGGGACCGGCTTAAAGTGAACACTTCAGTACAGTAACAACAGGAGGGATGCACTGAGAAAACACACATTGTATATAGATGTCATATTAAAAACAAACATAACTCTATAAGCAGAGATTGTAACATAGCATGTGCAGCACACAAAACTTTTATATAGACCTAACATGCAAGACATAACTTAAGCTGTCATGTGGTGCCACAATGCCCAGGAGATCACAACAAGGCGATAGTTATAGTCTTATCCTACTCTCCAATTTATATATGATGTGTATAGGCCATAGTAACCATGGAAGGTAGGGAGGATATTAACATCTGGTTTATTTGTTGGATATAATCTGGAAGATATTGTAAGTGTCGCTCAATATACTTAGGGATAAGGTTAACTAAGGGACAATAAACATCTAATAGGTCATAATCGGTCATTTCTAAACTAAATTAAATTAAGTACCTACCGTCATGGGGAGTGAATGAGTAAGTGAGTTACTAGGTGGCACCACCGCCTATTAAATCATAGTGGTATGAATATATGTCTGCTACAGTGCACGGGCCCTATGCCCTGCAGCAGTAAATAGAAGGTCCAAATGGGCAGTCAGATAAAGAGTACAACCTCCATTGCAATGCCACCCTTGTTCAGGAAATACTCAAGCAACCCCTATATGTGTTAATGAGACAAGCAAGTAGTTGTACTTTAAGAGAACTAGTACAGTAGAAAATCAATGAACTATACCCTTCCCAGATTATATTAGTTTTGGTAGTTATGACAAGTCTAACCCTATACAATAGATTGCCTCCTGAATATAGTCTAAGAGTTATTATCACACCTACACACAGATAAGTTATATGAAAAGTATTGGTCCCCAAAGTATTGCTAGAGTAAAAAACAAAGTAAATGTGGTCTGAGTGTATCTTACAATTATACGCTACTGCGGCACGTATTTTGTTATAGGCAGATTAAATAAAGAGCCAATACCCTCAGCCGCCTTCAACTAACAGTGTGGTATTATAGTGCAGTAGAACCTCACAATTTATAAATATATAAAATCAAACTGATAATGTAGAGATGTTATGTTCCTAACAAATCTGGTTAGTGATATGGTAATTACTAGCTAATGTTACAGCACGCAATCTCTCAAACAAATAAGTGGAACACTATGGGGCTATGCCTCTATGTCAGACTCAATATGCTGTGGCTAGAACATTGAACCTTAAACATCACGTAGTGGTTCCAAGCTGGGAGAAAATTAGAAACAAAAACAAACAACAGACTTAACCAACAGGTAAACACATGTAAAACTATAGTAAGAGCAGTACCCTCTAGCGACACTGCTGGTTTTATGTCACTAAAGTTCATCAGAAGCTCTGCAGCTAGCCCCTTTCTTATCAGATTAAGTTCGCTAAAGTGTACTCTGCCAGCCTCTCACGCTGACTTTGCCAGGGACCCACTGCAGCTGCATCAAGCATAGTTAGGTAGAGCAAATGAACTAAAACAGCTTCTATATAATTGCTCCTAGAGCGGTGAAAGGTACAGGTAAAGAAATATAGCGGCACAATATAAACTGCACGATCATCTTCACATAATAGGGCAACAGTATGGTTAAACAAGCCTTGCTCAGTAATGAACAAACAGATATACAATGCGAATGTGGGTGTAAATTGAGAATAAACTTATCGATATAACAATATGTCCAGAGTGTTGATCATCTAGGCAGATAGGTACATGTAATGGCGCCAGCTCTTTAAGGCGCTTCAGAGTTCACTGAGCAACTCACAGCGAAGATGAATCCCTAACCCACACCAACTCGCTGTGTTGCGCTTTTGAAGAACTTTGTGAGAAAGAATGTTAGTGGCAGTGTCCATGTCCCTGTTATTTCAACAAGTAAGCAAGAGTGGTAATTAGTGATATGTAAGACATGGATGCATATACAAGTCCCCAATCAAAGTTATATTATGAGTTCCAAACTTAAGGCAAGCTTTAGAGTATCTGGATTGCTGTTTAAATAGAGGCATTCATCCCACGCCAGATCGCGGGATTAAGCGTGCTCCTTGGGCTGGTTGCACAGGCCTGTTATACACTCCCTCACTCCCTGAAGGATAGGCCATAAGCAGCTCTGAGTAAATGTCCTGAATGGAGAACAAGCTGCCACCGCAAATGCTCTGGGCTTCGCGCAGGGGCTTTTCCAGAATGTAAAGGTATTGTCCCTGAATGCCGCTCCGCAGACTGAGTTCGGATGCCGAACCCGAACCATGGCAATCACTTGGTAAGCAGGGACTCTTAGGGGCAAATGTAAAGGAAGGTAACAGTTGGTCTGCAGTACTCCAGGTTTGGGCTAGGTTACCTTGGTGCGGCTCTGCAGCGTGAGGGAGGGTTTCCGTCTTATCGTCGTATATGCCCGTAGCTGCAATCAGATAAGCCCCATATGAAGTGGGCTCGGCAAGGCCAGGTTGATGTCGCGGCTGACAAGCGCCACCGCTACTGGGAGCAGCATACAGACCGTCAGCTAAACTGGCGTGGTGATAATCCAGTAGGCGCTTCATCTCCTCTAGAAAGTATAGCGGAGGCTCCATATTGCAGGCTTGATCAAAAGCCCTGGGGTGATGTTGGTTTACAGCTTTCTTTAGGTTAAAGTAGCCGGAGGCCTACAAATAGAAAGTAGCATCTCCAAGATGGCGGCTCTCTCTCCCGTCTCTGTGATATAAAGCAGTGGTGGCGCGCCGGTGCAGACTCTCCGGGTCTCCAAAAGTTAGTGGGATAACAATACCAGATCTTAGGTCCTTTCACATATATGCTGGTTTTATAAAGGTTGCTATAGAGTACGAAAAGACCCCTAAATTAGGATCTTGGGCCCGGGATCTGCACCAGAACACGTCTTACCAGCTCTGTAGTTGGCTCCGCCCCCCCACAGGGTAATTTTTTAATACAATGTATAGAATTAATTCAAAAGAAAAAATATTTTAAATTTGAAGACAACTTTTTTTACAAGTTAAGGGAACAGCTATGGGCACAAGGTTCACACCCAGTTATGCTAATTTGTTTATGGGGGAACTATTAAACATGTTTATAAAGGATCTGAACAGTAATGACTTTGGTCTGAGTTTTGTACACGAATATAGTCAACAAAAAATGAATTTGCTTGATATAGAAATAAAGATATTGAATGAAGAGATAAAGACACAAACTTTTTTTAAAAAAGTAGACTCAAATAATGATATAGACTCCAGAAGCTGTCATCACGAAAACTGGAAAAAGAATATTCCTAAAGGCCAGCTATTACGAATACTAAAGAATTGCACAGATATCTCTGAATATGAAGAGCAGTGTAAAGTTCTGGTACAGAGATTTAAACAAAAGGGCTATGACATTGAAAAGATTGAGAGATCTGTGGAGGAAATTAAACACATAAATAGATAAAGTCTACTAGAGAAGAAAATCAGATCTAACCATATAAATAGAGACAACACAGATTTAGAGATACCAATAATAACAACGTATTCAGCACAACACAAAATGTTTAAAAGAATTATCAATAAACACTGGCACCTCCTACTAAAATACCCAATAATAGGACAAATTATTGGGTTGGAAAAATCCAAGATTTATATATATATAGAAAGGCCAGAAACCTAAAATCTCTACTTTCTACTAGTGAATATAAAGGTGGAAACAAAAAGATGTTAAACAAAGGATTTAAAGACCTGAATTAAGAATATATATAGCAGTATATAGCAGTAGATTAAAGAAAATTAAATCTGAAAAAGCAGACAAAGAACTGAAGATTACTGAAATTATTAGATGCACAGATACAAATGAAATATATCTTATACAATGTGAATGCAATCTAAAATATTTTGGACAAAAAAGTAGGAAGCTGAAAGATCGTATTAGGGAACACATACTAGGAATAGAACATCAAAGGGATGATACTGTTCTATATAAACATTTTAAAGAAAAACATCAGGGTAGGGTAGAAGCAATGAAGTTTTGAGGTGCCAAAAAAATACTGAAGGATGGAAGGAGAGGAAATATGGAAAGGAAACTTTGAAAACAAGAGGCAGACTTCATTTATAATTTTGGGACATTAGCTCCCACAGGCCTTAACAGTGAGATAGATCTCAACTTCCTTATCTAATAGATAGGTATAAAACCCACTTATAGTACACTTCCAATGAGTACACCAACATGTACTTTTTAGTAAACAATTTGGGATATGCTCTTCTAGGTGTAAAAAGTATCTGAAATATTTAACTTAAATTTAAAGATATGTCATTAATGATACATTCGCAAACGACCACACAATGTTTTCACACTTGCCTACATATGACCATTCTCAATCTGACATTTATAATAATTATTATTATGAATTTTTATTCTATTATAAAAAAAAATTATTAATAATTTACAAATTTCTTAAAATAAATAACAATTTTTTTCCTGTAATCAATGAAGTTGGTCATGAATTGTCATGTTCATAATATGTTCAATGAGTCAGAAATTCTGCTAAATCGTACCTCTTTCTGTGTAATAAAAGAAAAGAGAATTACATGAGGTTAATAAGTTGTTGTTAAATAGAAACAAAATATGTAATCAAAAATATGTAACCAATGCTTGTGTTCACTGTTCACATATCTCCATATGTCATTCAATGTGTCAACAATGTAACAAAGTCAATCAGCCCCACTGCAGCATAACCTTATGAGACAGGGACCATATAATACAGCTGGCATTAATTATCACTGCATCGAAAAGAAGAGACTATCCACTCCCAAATGTTAGAAATAAAACATTCAAACTTTATTCATAGCGTTAAAAAGTGATGCTGGGAAGCACCTTACAGAGCAGTGTCAGAGCAGGCACAGCACTGTGCTTACGCGTTTCGGCTTAGAGAGATGCATCTGAATTTCCCAGTAGATCCGGATACTCCATTCAACCAACAGGAACAGACGCAACCCCATACAGAGAAACGGAGACACGCTGCAGGAGAAGGTGAGGGAGGTAGGGAGAAAGTCTCTATTTGCACCGCAGGAGTAGCAGAGGTCCTCCTACCACATCAAAATGCGTGAGTCTACTAAAAATAAAGGGGACAGTATATATTTTATGTTGCTCTGATGTTTACATTGCCAGAGGGGTACTTGGCTGGATAAGGAACTGTTGGTCAATATTGACTGTGTATATGTATTATTGGAAAAAAGATTACACACAAATCCCTATTTTTTTTCTTATTAATTATCACTACCAAGGAAGTAAACCTATCAAAGAGTTAACAGGATACCCTTTAAATAAGAAGGAGGAGCTGGATTTTGCCATCTTGACAAAAGCATTCTCCGAGCCGAAACGCGTAGATTACCAATTCCAGCATAACACATTTGGCCAGTAAGTAACTATAACACGAATCCCAGGACAACTATATTTGCTAAAGAAGCGACTCTACCAAAGCACAGAGGAGGCGGGCCGACTAAGCGGTAGGAGCCAGGAGCCATCAGGCTTTCTTTCAGCAGAGGATTCAAAATAGTGTGCGCACTTGGAGAAATGTGGTGATTGGCTATCGAGCACCCACGTGAATACCCAGATCATACGCATAGAAGTCCCAGCAAATATGGACATACAAAAAGCAGGTGAGCTTCAGCCATTTGTACCAGAAAGCTGGGTGAGTTGCTATCACTATTAAACAGTAAAAGTTTGAAGCAAGTGAGACTCTTGGAATACGAACATACAAGAGTCGCTTCTTTAGCAAATATAGCTGTCCTGAGATTCGTGTTATAGTCACTTAGTTGCTAATGAAGCGACTCTACCAAAGCACAGAGGAGGCGGGCCGACTAAGCGGTAGGAGCCAGGAGCCATCAGGCTTTCTTTCAGCAGAGGATTCAAAATAGTGCGCGCACTTGGAGAAATGTGGTGATTGGGTATCGAGCACCCACGTGAATACCCAGATCATACGCCTAGAAGTCCCAGCAATTTTGGACATACAAAAAGAAGGTGAGCTTCAGCCATTTGTACCAGAAAGCTGGGTGAGTTGCTATCACTATTAAACAGTAAAATTTGAAGCAAGTGAGACTCTTGGAATACAAACATACAAGACTATTTTCAAATAACACCGTCAAAACAGACATTACCTGAAAAATTCAATAGCTGGCATTTTATAAAGCTTGTGAAACATCCAAGCCGATATACTAGAGTGTATACCCTCAACCACATTGTGTTACTTTATACGGACCTGCAGGTTTTTTTTAGCATTTTATATGTATTAGAATTGGTTTATGTGAACAGTTCTTTTACACGCAGTTCTAACTCGCCTCTGAGACAATATTACGAGCTTGCTTTTGTCTTATATTGATTAATGTTTTTAACCATTTGAATAATATAATATTTTAGACACCGGTGTCCTAGTTTTTAACATATGTGTATGAATTTTAGTGAAATATAAGTTCACACATAAGTCACAGAAGTTTTATTGAATATTGTTTTTGATATATAATAAATACATTTTTTGTTTATTTTCAGTGAGTAATAGAAGTTTATTCAGTACTTATAGAAGTCTATTTTAGAACTTAAATTTTTTATACACATCAGACTGCCGTAGGCGCCAACTCCATCAGATTCTTAAGCAATATAAGAACTCCATAATTCTTGCATTTTTCTCACTTTACATCTAATCTGGACAGTAGTGTGGGTAGGGGGTTTGTTAAAAAATAAAATAGATAGAGAAAAAGAGCGCTGGGGATCTAATACCAATATGGGAGTGATCAAATAAATTATATGTGACCCCTTATTTATATATTTATATATATAATACTATAGATATTGAAATGCTAAAATGAATATGAATCAAACATTTCTATTCAAAAAGTATATATTTATTATGCTGTAGCAAGTGTATATGCTAAAATCTCATTAAAATAGATTTTTCAGTGAATGACAATTATTATACAATATGAGCAAACAATTTAATTATTTTTTTTTACACCTTGTTCGAAATTATTATGCCAATGATATCTTTCTCATTTACCTAAATAATTGATGTAAACAACAGTCAGCATAATTCTCATGTTATCAACTATTAAAGGGACAGTCTAGTCCAAAATAAACTTTCATAATTCAGATAGAGAATGTAATTTTAAACAATTTTCGAATTTACTTTTATCACCAATTTTGCTTTGTTCTCTTGGTATTCTTAGCTGAAAGCTAAACCTCTTAGGTTCATATGCTAATGTCTAAGCCCTTGAAGGCCGCCTCTTCTCTCAGGGCATTTTGACAGTTTTTCACCACTAGAGGGTGTTAGTTCACGTTTGTCATATAGATAACACTGTGCTTACGCACGTGGTCAGTTAGGAACTCCACATACTTTGCAGAGGTCATCTTTACACCTTCGGGGACCCTAAAGGGGCTGACCAGCTCTCTTCCCATGATTCCAGCCCAAAACATGACTCCACCACTGCCTTGCTGACGTCGCAGTCTTGTTGGAACAGGGTGGCCCTCCACCAACCATCCACTACTCCATCCATCTGGACCATACAGGGTTGCACTGCACTCATCAGTGAACAGGACTGTTTGAAAATTAGTCTTCATGTATTTTTCTGCCCAATGCAGTCGTTTCTGCTTGTGAGCATTGGTTAGTGGTGGCTGAATGGAAGGTTTATGCACAGTTGCCAGACTCTGGAGGACTCTACACCTTGATGTCCGTGGGACTTCAGAGGCATCAGCAGCTTCAAATATATGTTTGCTGCTATGTAATGGTATTTTAGCAGCTGCTCTCTTGATCCGATGCATGAATCTGGCAGAAATCTTCCTCAATGTGCCTTTATCTGCACGAACCCGTCTGTGCTCTGAATCAGCCACAAATCTCTTAATAGTGCATTAATCACGCTTAAGTTTTTGTGAAATATCTAATGTTTTCATACCTCGTCCAAGGCATTGAACTATTTCACTCTTTTCGGCAGCAGAAAGATACTTTTTCTTCCCCATATTGCTTGAAAATCTTACTCTGCTTAATAATGTGGAACACCCTCCTTTAGTAGTTTTTCCTTTAATTGGGCTCACCTGGCAATCTAATTATCACAGGTGTCCGAGATTGTTTTCAGTGATCAAAAGAGCCCTGAGACACAATGCCATCCATGAGTTAAACTGAAAAAAAAAATGTAATCTTTGTGACACTGAAATAGAATTTTCATAATAATTTGGAACAGGGTGTACGTATGTCTTAAAAGAGTAATTATAATAACTGCATTAGATCTATACAAGAGTTTATGGTCTATAAAACTTAGTACAAACTAAATTGTTGCATTATATCATAGACACAGTGAAATTTCAACAGGGAATTATAGACGCTGCAGGTTGGCCAACCTTTTAATGCAAATTTTAAGCATCTAGAAACATAATAGCGCATAAGGAATTCAAAAAGAAATTCACAGAAGAGCGGAACATTGAAAAATAGAACGTGAAGCAAGTAAAAAAAGAGAGACTTAGAGTCCGTCTAGCAAGTTCGAATATATAGATGAGGCTGTAAACATCTATTAGTGTATGTAAGACTATGTGAACATCTGTTGGTATTCGAGAGATTTTTTTCTCTGTTTTACAAAAGTCTGTGATCTAAAGCAATATAGAGCTGGGGTGTATAGCCGGTTTTTAGGTGTGGGTATTGTGCTGGTATAGTTCTAACCTTTATCTTCCTTTTTGCCTCTTGGTGACAAATGTGTCACTAGTGAGATCCTTTTTGAGAAGTGATGTTTGGGATGTGTAGGGTTTCTAATCCACCCTTTGTTGATAACATCCGCTGTTAATGGTGTGATTTCGAGTGGTGTTCTGTTGATTCCTTGATCTGTTATTCTGCTGTGTCTTTTAATGTGTCCATAGACAAGAGGTTGTTTGTGGGTATTTTGGGCTTCAAATCCGCTGTAATTTCTTTTGCTTTTTTCCCCTTTTTTCTTTCTGGGCTCTGAATCTCCCGCTGTACCGTCTGGATTGTGGAGGTCCTTTCCCCCCCCCCCCCCCACTGTTGCCGGTCTTGGAGCAATTACAAACAGATAGTGTCGGCATCCGGCGTGCCCGTGCTCTCACTTCCTGTGGGCGTGACTGCCTTTGGTCGCTTCTGGACTATTCTGCTGCAAATTTGAGTATGAACAGTGGCTCGGGAACATGATTTTGCAACGCGTTCCGGCTGTATTGGTCAGCCTTTCTCATTCATATCCTTTCTGGTGTCTTGAATAGTCTTTTGTGATTGGGTCCTTAAAACAGTAATTGCCAAATTAATATGAGACAAGAGTTGATCTTTAACTGGAAGTGGACTCTTTGCAAAGATTTAGTTTCCAAAAGAAAATTGTATTTCCATGAATATTGTTTATTTGCTTTGTTAAATTCTCATTCCTTGTTACTTTATTTGTTGGTGTAGTGCGGAAGCAATTTGGTATAGTTCTGATTGTACAGAATATATGAAATGTTTTCTGCTACATGTCAAGCAGTTTCCATCATGGGTATTTGCAATCATTGAAAGATGTTAAACAGCTTAACATAAGAAAGGATAGCGTAAAAAACAAGGAAAAAATATATAAAAACAAGGTAAAAAAATATTTACACTTTATATATATATATATATATATATATATATATATATATATATATATATATATATATTTTACCTTCTCAGTTATTTACACTCACTAAAGCATGTTGAACAGTATAACCTAAAAGGATAATATTAAAAGCAAGTTTTAGAGGATATTTAAGCATCATGATCTAGGAATCTAGTGGGAGGTCAAATTGCATTTAATTGATGTGTATTAAAAACAATTTCTGTGTTATGATAAGTGCAGGATGGTATCGTAGTAGTGCATCCTATCTCTTATGTTATATTTATTCTAAGCTTTTCTTTAGTCCCCATAAGTTTGTTTTTTTGTTGGGGTTGGCCCACACTTGTTTTTGTGGTTAATCTTTAATATCTTAGTTGTTTAAGAAGCAGTTTAGACTAAAATCTATATTTAACCCCTTTGGGCTTAGAGTTTGGAGTTCGAAGATCCATTGCGCTTCTTTTTTTAGAAGTGGGGTAGCTTGGTTCCCACCTCTTTTATTTGATTTAATTTTTGCTATTGCTGTGTATCTGAAAAAAATCAGGTTGCTGTTATTACACTTTTTAAAGTGTTTGGGTACAGAGAGTGATCAATAGATAGTATATGTTCCCTTATCCTCTCTCTGACAGTTCTCTCTGTTTCACCTACATACTGTTTCCCACATTTATTGAAGTTTATTAGATAAATGACATTCATATCCATGCATCTGATTGTTCCTTTAATTATATATTCTCTATCTGCTGATTTGGAGGTTTTTGATTTGTTGGAATGTCTACATACCTTGCAGATTCCGCATGGGTAGAAGCCATTTAGTTCATCTCCCAATACTCCCTTTGCTGTTAATATACTGTTTTGTTTAATGCTAGGTGCTAAAATGCTTTATAGCTTTTTCGTTTTCCTATATACAAATTTCGGATTTTGTGGGAGTGTATGTCCTAGATGTGGATCTGACTTTAAAAGTCTTGATTATGTTTTCTACTTTTCTCCTATATTCACTGTATTCTGTGATGAAGGGGATAAATACTTCTTGATTTTCGGTATGGTTAATGTTAGCTTTTGATTTGTATTATAGAATTTGTGTTCTATCTAGTTCTTGTACTTTTTGTCTTTCAGTTTCTATATGTTCTTCTGAATATCCTCTTTCTAGGAACTTGTTTTTCAGGATTGTGGATTGTGCTATGTAGTCTGTATCTGTTTTGCAGTTCCTTTTTAATCTAAGAAATTGTCCTTTTGGGATGATGTGTTTCCATTTATGGAGATGGCAATTTGTCTCGTGAATAAAATTATTTGCATCCACTTCTTTAGCCCTTTGAGTGCTAAGGACTTTCCCACCTGGGTGCTAAGGTGATTTAAGGAAGTTTTTTTTTTTTTTTATTTAAATTTGAATTTTTTTTTAACTTTTGTATTTTTTTTTTCAGGTCCCCAAGACTTAGGAAAGGTTAGGCAACTACCTTTTCATCGGTGGGTCTTGGGGGTCTGTAGCTGCTTAGATGCCTGATATACAGGCTTCTAAGTAGCATGCCCCCTTTCCCTATACTTTGTATTGTCAATTTTTAATAAAGTTGCACAGTGACATCACGTCATTACGCGTGACGTCACCACGCAAAATGTGAAGCCCCGGTGATGCCTGTAACTATGCAGGCACCATCGCCGGGGTAGGAGAGGGTGGGAACCCCCAGATCTCCCTCAAGGTGGGAGAGTGCTAGCGACAGTTTTAAGCCATCATTAGCACCAGAGTGGGAATCTCTGTGACGGCTCAGAGCCGTCGTTAGCACTCAAGGGGTTAAAATAGTTTTTTGTTGATAATTCATGTTATCTATGCTTATTTCTAAGTCCTCAGCACAGAAAGAGTCATAGAAAACAATGAATTATTGACAAAAACCTATTTAAAGAATTCACAAATAGAAACACAACATCCCAAAAGAGGATATGCTTGAGAAAGGCTGACAAATACAGCCGAAACCCATTGCAAAATCCTCTTCCTGAGCCACTGTACATAACCAAGTTTGCCACAGAACAGTCCAGATGTGACCAAAGGCACTCACACCCACAGGAAGTGAGAGCACGGGCATGCCGGACGCCGACACTATCTGTTTGTAACTGCTCTAAGACCGGCAACAGTGGGAGATTCAGAGACCAGAAAGAAAAAAGGAAAAAAAAAAACATTACGGGCCGGATTTGAAGACCAAAAGAACAACCTCTTGCCTACGGACACAATAAAAGACACAGCAGAATAACAGATCAAGGAATTAACGGAACGCCACTCAAAATCACACAAATTAACAGCGGATGTTGTCAACAGAGGGTGGATTAGAAACCCTACACATCCCAAATATCACTTTTCAAGAAGGATCTCATTAGTGACACATTTGTCACCAACGGGCAAAAAGGAAGATAAAGGTTAGAACTATACCAGCACAATACCCGCACCTAAAAACCGGCTATACACCCCAGCCCTATATTGCTTTAGATCACAGACTTTTGTAAAACAGAAAAAAAAACTCTCTAACACCAACAGATGTTCACATAGTTTTACATACATTAATAGATGTTTACATCCTCATTTATATATTCGAACTCGCTACACAGACTCTAAGACTCTCTTTTTTGACTTGCTTCACTTTCTATTTTTGAATGTTCCGCTCTTCTGTGAATTTCTTTTTGAATTCCTTATGTGCTATTATGTTTCTAGATGCTTAAAATTGGCATTAAAAGGTTGGCGAACCTGCAGCGTCTATAATTCACTGTTGAAATTTCACTGTGTCTATGATATAACGCAACAATTTAGTTTGTACTAAGTTCTATAGACCATAAACTCCTGTATAGCTCTAATGCCGTTATTATAGTTACTCTTTTAAGACATATGTAAAAAAAATAAAAATTAAATTGTTTGCACATATTGTATAATATTTGTCATTCACTGAAATATCTATTTTAATGCGATTTTAGCATATACACTTGCTACAGCAAAATAAATATATACTTTTTGAATAGAAATGTTTGCTTCATATTCATTTTAGCATTTCGACATCTATAGTATTATATATATAAATAAGTGGTCACATATAATTTATTTGATCACTCCCATATTAGTATTAGCTCCCCAGCGCTATTTTTCTCTATTTACAACCTTCCCTGAATCTATACCCGGGCAGCTTAGAGGAAGCTTCCTTTGATAAAAAGAGCTTATACCTATACAGGGCAGAAAATATATCTCTATTAGTTCCTAAAAAATAAAATAATTCTATGAATTTTAATTATATACTAGAATAACAGAATTTATGCTTACCTGATAAATTACTTTCTCCAATGGTGTGTCCGGTCCACGGCGTCATCCATAACTTGTGGGAATATTCTCTTCCCCAACAGGAAATGGCAAAGAGCACAGCAAAAGCTGTCCATATAGCCCCTCCCAGGCTCCGCCCCCCCAGTCATTCGACCGACGGTTAGGAGAAAAAAAGGAGAAACTATAGGGTGGCGTGGTGACTGTAGTGTATAGAGAAATACATTTTTCAAACCTGATTAAAAAACCAGGGCGGGCCGTGGACCGGACACACTGTTGGAGAAAGTAATTTATCAGGTAAGCATAAATTCTGTTTTCTCCAACATTGGTGTGTCCGGTCCACAGCGTCATCCATAACTTGTGGGAACCAATACCAAAGCTTTAGGACACGGATGAAGGGAGGGAGCAAATCAGGTTACCTAAACAGAATGCACCACGGCTTGCAAAACCTTTCTCCCAAAAATAGCCTCCGAAGAAGCATAAGTATCAAATTTGTAGAATTTGGCAAAAGTGTGCAGAGAAGACCAAGTCGCTGCCTTACATATCTGATCAACAGAAGCCTCGTTCTTGAAGGCCCATGTGGAAGCCACATCCCTAGTAGAGTGAGCTGTGATTCGTTCAGGAGGCTGCCGTCCGGCAGTCTCATAAGCCAATCGGATGATGCTTTTCAGCCAGAAAGAAAGAGAGGTAGCAGTAGCTTTTTGTCCTATCCTCTTACCAGAATAAACGACAAACAAAGAAGAAGTTTGTCTGAAATCCTTTGTTGCTTCTAAATAGAACTTTAAAGCATGGACTACATCTAAATTGTGTAACAAACGTTCCTTCTTTGAAACTGGATTCGGACACAAAGAAGGAACAACTATTTCCTGGTTAATATTCTTGTTGGAAACAACTTTTGGAAGAAAACCAGGCTTGGTACGCAAAACAACCTTATCTGAATGGAACACCAGATAGGGTGGATTACACTGCAAAGCAGATAATTCAGAAACTCTTCTAGCAGAAGAAATAGCAACCAAAAACAGAACTTTCCAAGATAGTAACTTGATATCTATGGAATGTAAGGGTTCAAACGGAACCCCTTGAAGAACTGAAAGAACTAAATTTAGACTCCAGGGAGGAGTCAAGGGTCTGTAAACAGGCTTGATTCTGACCAAAGCCTGTACAAAAGCTTGTACATCTGGCACAGCTGCCAGTCGTTTGTGTAACAAGACAGATAAAGCAGAAATCTGTCCTTTTAGAGAACTCGCTGACAATCCCTTATCCAAACCTTCTTGGAGAAAGGAGAGGATCTTAGGAATTTTAATCTTACTCCAGGAGAATCCTTTGGATTCACACCAACAGATATATCTTTTCCATATTTTATGGTAAATCTTTCTAGTCACAGGTTTTCTGGCTTGGACCAGAGTATCTATCACTGAATCTGAAAACCCACGCTTGGATAAAATCAAACGTTCAATTTCCAAGCAGTCAGCTGCAGAGAAACTAGATTTGGATGTTCGAATGGACCTTGTACTAGAAGATCCTGTCTCAAAGGTAGCTTCCATGGTGGAGCCGATGTCATATTCACCAGGTCTACATACCAAGTCCTGCGCGGCCACGCAGGAGCTATCAGAATCACTGAGGCCTTCTCCTGTTTGATCCTGGCTACAAGCCTGGGAAGGAGAGGGAATGGTGGAAACGCATAAGATAGGTTGAACGACCAAGGCGCCACTAATGCATCCACTAGAGTCGCCTTGGGATCCCTGGATCTGGACCCGTAGCAAGGAACCTTGAAGTTCTGACGAGACGCCATCAGATCCATGTCTGGAATGCCCCATAATTGAGTCAACTGGGATGGAAAGTCTGACTACTCAGATAATCCGCCTCCCAGTTGTCTACTCCTGGGATGTGGATTGCAGATAGGTGGCAGGAGTGATCCTCCGCCCATTTGATGATTTTGGATACCTCTCTCATCGCCAAGGAACTCCTTGTTCCCCCCTGATGATTGATGTAAGCTACAGTCGTCATGTTGTCTGACTGGAATCTTATGAATCCGGCCTTCGCTAGTTGAGGCCAAGCCCGGAGAGCATTGAATATCGCTCTCAGTTCCAGGATGTTGATCGGGAGAAGAGACTCTTCCCGAGACCATAAACCCTGAGCTTTCAGGGAATCCCAGACCGCGCCCCAGCCTAATAGACTGGCGTCGGTCGTGACAATGACCCACTCTGGTCTGCGGAAACTCATTCCCTGAGACAGGTGATCCTGGGACAACCACCAACGGAGTGAGTCTCTGGTCATCTGGTCTACTTGAATCTTTGGAGACAAGTCTGTATAGTCCCCATTCCACTGCTTGAGCATGCACAGTTGTAATGGTCTTAGATGAATTTGAGCAAAAGGAACTATGTCCATTGCTGCAACCATCAACCCTACTACTTCCACGCACTGAGCTATGGAAGGCTGCAGAATAGAGTGAAGAACTTGACAAGCGTTTAGAAGCTTTGACTTTCTGACTTCTGTCAGGAAGATCTTCATTTCTAAAGAATCTATTATTGTTCCCATAAAGGGAACTCTTGTCGACGGAGACAGGGAACTCTTTTCTACGTTCACCTTCCACCCGTGAGATCTGAGAAAGGCTAGAACAATGTCTGTATGAGCCTTTGCTTTGGAAAGAGACGACGCTTGGATTAGAATGTCGTCCAGATAAGGTGCCACTGCAATACCCCTTGGTCTTAGAACCGCTAGAAGGGACCCGAGCACCTTTGTGAAAATTCTTGGAGCAGTGGCTAGTCCGAATGGGAGAGCCACGAACTGATAATGTTTGTCCAGAAAGGCGAACCTTAGGAACTGATGATGATCTTTGTGGATAGGAATATGTAGATACGCATCCTTTAAATCCACGGTAGTCATAAATTGACCCTCCTGGATTGTAGGTAAAATTGTTCGAATGGTTTCCATTTTGAACGATGGAACTCTGAGAAATTTGTTTAGAATTTTTAAATCCAGAATTGGTCTGAAAGTTCCCTCTTTTTTGGGAACTACAAACAGATTTGAGTAAAACCCCTGACCTTGTTCCACAGTTGGAACTGGGTGTATCACTCCCATCTTTAACAGGTCTTCTACACAATGTAAGAATGCCTGTCTCTTTATTTGGTTTGAAGATAATTAAGACATGTGGAACCTTCCCCTTGGGGGTAGTTCCTTGAATTCTAGAAGATAACCCTGAGAGACTATTTCTAGTGCCCAGGGATCCTGAACATCTCTTGCCCAAGCCTGAGCAAAGAGAGAGAGTCTGCCCCCTACTAGATCCAGTCCCGGATCGGGGGCTACCCCTTCATGCTGTTTTGGTAGCAGCAGCAGGCTTCTTGGCCTGTTTACCCTTGTTCCAACCTTGCATTGGTTTCCAAGCTGGTTTAGTCTGGGAAGCGTTACCCTCTTGTCTAGAGGCTGCAGAGTTGGAAGCCGGTCCGTTCCTGAAATTGCGAAAGGAACGAAAATTGGACTTATTCTTAGCCTTGAAAGGTCTATCTTGTGGGAGGGCATGGCCCTTTCCCCCGTGATGTCTGAAATAATCTCTTTCAATTCTGGCCCAAAAAGGGTCTTACCCTTGAAAGGGATATTAAGCAATTTTGTCTTGGAAGATACATCCGCCGACCAAGACTTTAGCCAGAGCGCTCTGCGCGCCACAATTCCAAACCCTGAATTTTTCGCAGCTAACCTCGCTAACTGCAAAGCGGCGTCTAAAATAAAGGAATTAGCTAACTTAAGTGCGTGAATTCTGTCCATGACTTCCTCATACAGAGTCTCTCTACTGAGCGACTTTTCCAGTTCCTCGAACCAGAACCACGACGCTGTAGTGACAGGAATAATGCATGAAATAGGTTGAAGGAGGTAACCTTGCTGTACAAAAATCTTTTTAAGCAAACCCTCCAATTTTTTATCCATAGGATCTTTGAAAGCACAATTGTCCTCAATGGCAATGGTCGTGCGCTTGGCTAGTGTAGAAACTGCCCCCTCGACCTTAGGGACTGTTTGCCATAAGTCCTTCCTGGGGTCGACCATAGGGAACAATTTCTTAAATATAGGAGGAGGGACAAAAGGTATGCCTGGCTTCTCCCACTCCTTATTCACTATGTCCGCCACCCGTTTAGGTATCGGAAAAGCATCAGGGTGCACCGGGACCTCTAGGAACTTGTCCATCTTGCACAATTTTTCTGGGATGACCAGATTGTCACAATCATCCAGAGTAGATAGCACCTCCTTTAGTAATGCGCAGAGATGCTCTAATTTAAATTTAAATGTCACAACATCAGGTTCTGCCTGCTGAGAAATTCTACCTGTATCAGAAATTTCTCCATCTGACAAACCCTCCCTCACTGCCACTTCAGACTGGTGTGAGGGTATGACAGAAAAATTATCATCAGCGCCCTCCTGCTCTACAGTGTTTAAAACAGAGCAATCACGCTTTCTCTGAAATGCTGGCATTTTGGATAAAATATTAGCTATGGAGTTATCCATTACTGCAGTCAATTGTTGCATAGTAACAAGCATTGGCGCGCTAGAAGTACTAGGGGTCGCCTGCGCGGGCATAACTGGTATAGACACAGAAGGAGATGATGTAGAACTATCTCTACTTCCTTCATCTGAGGAATCATCCTGGGCAACCTTACTATTTGTGACAGTACTGTCCTTACTATGTTTGGACGCTATGGCACAATTATCACATATATTTGAAGGGGGAACCACATTGGCTTCCATACATACAGAACATGATCTATCTGAAGGTACAGACATGTTAAACAGGCTTAAACTGGTTAATAAAGCACAAAAACCGTTTTAAAACAAAACCATTACTGTCTCTTTAAATGTTAAACAGGGCACACTTTATTACTGAATATGTGAAAAACTATGAAGGAATTATCCAATCTTTACCAAATTTTCACCACAGTGTCTTAATGCATTCAAAGTATTGCACCCCAATTTTCAAGCTGTTAACCCTTAAAATGTGGAAACCGGAGCCGTTTGCAATTTTAACCCCACTACAGTCCCAGCCACAGCCTTTGTTGCGACTTCACCAATCCCAGGGGGGTATACGATACCAATTCAAGCCTTCTAGGAATGTTTTCAGTGGATACCAGACCCTCACACATGCAGCTGCATGCACTGTACTCAAAAGTAACTGCGCAATAATGGTGCGAAAATGAGGCTCTGCCTACTATAGTGAAAGGCCCTTCCTGACTGGGAAGGTGTCTAAACTAGTGCCTGGCGATAAAAACGTTCCCCAAACAATAAAAGTGTGAAAATTACTTCAAACTTTCAAAAATAACTTAAATAAACAATCGATTTAGCCCTTAAGAGTGTCCACCAGTTAATAGCCCATAATAAGCCCTTTATTCTTTCTAAGTCTAAGAAAATGGCTTACCGATCCCCATGAGGGAAAAATGACAGCCTTCCAGCATTACACAGTCTTGTTAGAAAAATGGCTAGTCATACCTTGAGCAGAAAAGTCTGCAAACTGTTCCCCCCAACTGAAGTTCTCTCAGCTCAACAGTCCTGCGTGGGAACAGCAATTGATTTTAGTTACTGCTGCTAAAATCATACTCCTCTTTTAAACAGAACTCTTCATCTCTTTCTGTTTCAGAGTAAATAGTACATACCAGCACTATTTTAAAATAACAAACTCTTAGAAGAATAAAAAACTACAACTAAACACCACATACTCTTCACCATCTCCGTGGAGATGCTACTTGTTCAGAGCGGCAAAGAGAATGACTGGGGGGGGGGGCGGAGCCTGGGAGGGGCTATATGGGCAGCTTTTGCTGTGCTCTTTGCCATTTCCTGTTGGGGAAGAGAATATTCCCACAAGTTATGGATGACGCCGTGGACCGGACACACCAATGTTGGAGAAATTTCTTTAAAGAATAAAGCACCATGATTTATGGATTTGTCATTACATTTAAAAATATAGGCCCAGATTACAGGTGGTGCACAACTGATAGCGCAGTGTGTGCTTTCAACATCGCTGGACAGCACTAAAATTAGCATGAAAATTGATATTAGAAGTTCCAATACTTTGAATGGATATAACTACTATGCTATACATTATTCGTATTACAAGTTGAAAGTTATGTGTTGTGCATGAGTTAAAAAAAACTTGAGACCTTAAGTAAAGTGTAAGGGCTTGAATAAAATACATGTAAAACATATTAAAAAAGTATTACACATACGGCTAGATTTAGAGTTCTACGTTAGCCGTCAAAAGTAGCGTGAAGGGGTCCTAACGCTGCTTTTGGCCACCCGCTGGTATTTAGAATCAGCCAGGAAATGGTCTACCACTCACTTCCTTACCGCGACTCCAGGCTACCGCAGATCCCCTTACGTCAATTGCGTATCCTATCTTTTCTATGTAACGCTGGTATTTGGAGTCTTGGAAGAACTGAGTGGTAGACCCTCTACCGACAAGACTCCTACTGCCAAAAAAAGTCAGTATTTAAGAGCTTTATGGGCTAACGCCGGAATATAAAGCTCCTAACTACTGTGCTACAAAGTACACTAACACCCATAAACTACCTATAAACGCCTAAACCGAGGCCCCCCCACATCACAAACACTAAATTAAAAATTTTTAACCCCTAATCTGCCGACAGGACACCGCCGCCACCTACATTATACCTATGAACCCCTAATCTGCTGCCCCTAACATCGCAGACACCTATATTATATTTATTAACCCCTAATCTGCCCCCCCAACGTCGCCGCAACCTAACTACACTTATTAACCCCTAATCTGCCGACCGTTCCTCGCCACCACTATAATAAATGTATTAACCCCTAAACCTAAGTCTAACCCTAACCCTAACAGCCCCCTAACATAAATATAATTTAAATTAAACAAAATAATATTCCTATAATTAAAAAAATTAATCCTATTTAAAACTAAAGATTTACCTAGAAAATAAACCCTAATATAGCTACAATATAAATAATAATTACATTGTAGCTATTTTAGGATTTATATTTATTTTACAGGTAACTTTGTATTTATTTTAACTAGGTACAATAGCTATTAAATAGTTATTAACTATTTAATAGCTACCTAGTTAAAATAATTACAAAATTACCTGTAAAATAAATCCTAACCTAAGTTACAAATACACCTAACACTACACTATCATTAAATTAATTAAATAAATTAACTACAATTAGCTAAACTAAAATACAATTAAATAAACTAATCTATAATACAAAAAAACAAAACACTAAATTACAGAAATAAAAAAAATTACAAGAATTTTAATAGAATTACACCTAATCTAAGCCCCCTAATAAAATAAAAAAGCCCCCCAAAATAATAAAATTCCCTACCCTAAACTAAATTACCAAGTAACCAGCTCTTTTACCAGCCCTTAAAAGGGCTTTTTGCGGGGCATTGCCCCAAAGTAATCAGCTCTTTTACCTGTAAAAGAAAATACAATACCCCCCCCAACATTACAACCCACCACCCACATACCCCTATTCTAACCCACCCAAACCCCCCTTAAAAAAACCTATCGCTAACCCCCTGAATATCTCCCTACCTTGAGTCGTCTTCACTCAGCCGAGCCGAAGTCTTCATCCAATCCGGCATAAGTGGTCCTCCATCCGGGCGAAGTCTTAATCCAAGCGGCAAAGAAGAGGTCCTCCATCCCGCGTTGGCGGGATGAAGATGGATCCGGAAGACAGAAGATAGGAGATGCCGATTGGAAGAAGACTTCGCCCGGATGGAGGACCTCTTCTTTGCCGCTTGGATCAAGACTTCGCCAGGATGGAGGACCACATCTGCCGGATTGGATGAAGACTTCGGCTTGGCTGAGTGAAGACGACTCAAGGTAGGGAGATCTTCAGGGGGTTAGTGATAGTTTTTTTTAAGAGGGGTTTGGGTGGGTTAGAATAGGAGTATGTGGGTGGTGGGTTGTAATGTTGGGGGTATTGTATTTTCTTTTACAGGTAAAAGAGCTGATTACTTTGGGGCAATGCCCCGCAAAAAGCCCTTTTAAGGGCTGGTAAAAGAGCTGATTACTTTTGTAATTTAGAATAGGGTAGGGAATTTTATTATTTTATTAGGGGGCTTAGATTAGGTGTAATTAGATTAAAATTCTTGTAATATTTTTTTATTTTTTTTGTAATTTAGTGTTTTTTTTGTATTATAGATTAGTTTATTTAATTGTATTTTAGTTTAGCTAATTGTAGGCAATTTATTTAATTAATTTATTGATAGTGTAGTGTTAGGTGTATTTGTAACTTAGGTTAGGATTAATTTTACATGTAATTTTGTAATTATTTTACTAGGTAGCTATTAAATAGTTAATAACTATTTAATAGCTATTGTACCTAGTTAGAATAAATACAAAGTTGCCTGTAAAATAAATATAAATCCTGAAATAGCTACAATGTAATTATTATTTATATTGTAACTATATTAGGGTTTATTTTCTAGGTAAGTATTTAGTTTTAAATAGGATTAATTTATTTAATTATAGGAATATTATTTCGTTTAATTTAAATTATATTTATGTTAGGGGGGTGTTAGGGTTAGACTTAGGTTTAGGGGTTAATACATTTATTATAGTAGCGGCGACGTTGCGGGTGGGAGATTAGGGGTTAATAATTGTAGGTAGGTGGCGGAGATGTTAGGGAGGGCAGATTAGGGGTTAATACAATGTATTCTAGTGTTTGTGAGGCAGGAGTGCGGTGGTTTAGGGGTTAATACAATTATTATAGTGGTGGCGATTTCCGGTCGGCAGATTAGGGGTTAATACTTGTAGTTAGGTTGCGGCGACGTTGAGGGGGCAGATTAGGGGTTAATAAATATAATGTAGGTGTCGGCGATGTTAGGGGCAGCAGATTAGGGGTTCAGAGGGATAATGTAGGTGGCGGCGGTGTCCGGTCGGAAGATTAGGGGTTAATAATATAATGTAGGTGTCAGCGATAGAGGGGCCGGCAGATTAGGGGTTAATAAGTGTAAAGTTAGGGGTGTTTAGACTCTGGGTTCATGTTAGGGTGTTTAGGTGTAGACGTAGAGAGTGTTTCCCCATAGGAAACAATGGGGCTGCGCTACGAGCTGAACGCTGCTTTTTTTCCAGCCAGCTCAGCCCCATTGTTTCCTATGGGGATATCGTGCACGAGCACGTTTTTCCAGCTTACCGCTACCATAGGCAACGCTGGTATTGAGAGTTGAAGGGAAGGTAAATTCTGCTCAACGCTCCCTTTTCTGAGCCTAACGCAGCCACTCAGACAACTCTAAATACCAGCATTGTCTTAAGGGTGCGCTGGGAAAAAAAGCAGTGTTAGCTACACAGGTCTTTAACAACAAAACTCTAAATCTAGCCGTTAGACTTTTGTGGAGCCACATAGAATTCTATGGGGAAAAGGAGGTAGCACTGTGCTATCCAACCTTCAAATGTTAGCAAGCCTGAGGCTTTCGCTCACAGACTTTTTTTACTTTCATCTTGTAATACCAGAGTAAGAGTATGGGGCATATCTATCAAGCTCCGTATGGAGTTTGAGGGCCCGTGCCAGAAACACCAGTTATGAAGCAGCGGTCTAAAGATCGCTGCTCCATAACCTGTCCGCCTGCTCTGAGCAGGCGGACAGACATCACCGCAATTCAACCCGACCGAGTATGATCGTGTTGATTGACACCCGTGAATCTGCAGGGGGCAGCGTTGCACCAGCAGCTCACAAGAGCTGCTGGTGCAATGCTGAATACGGAAAGCATATTTCTCTCCGCATTCAGCGAGGTCTGTCGGACCTGATCCACACTGTCGGATCAGGCCTGACAGACCTTTGTGAAATAGGCCCCTATGAGTGCTATTGTTTTAACTTGAGTGCAGTTAATTCTTAGCAGCGCTAATATTTTTGCGCTACAATTGTAATCTAGAGCAAGGTTCTTCAAACTTTATTTCTGAAAAACAGTGCCATGGTACCACATACTTTCGCGACCCTATATTTTTTGCTATGTCTGAAAATTTCTGAAGTAATATATAATAAGATAGCGGCAATTTTTGGCAAAGTGACTAAAATGTTCGTACTTTATTCCTGATTTTAGCCAAACTTAAAAGTGTTGTAGAAGGTAATAGCACACACACACACACACTTTCATACAGCACACAATACATAAACTCTCCTACAACACACACACCACACACTCATACAATAAACACACATACCACACACACTCTCATTCAACACCCACACTCACCACACACACAACACACACACCACACATACAACACACACACCACACGTACTCTCCTACAAAACACACACACAAGCCGTGACCCAGTAAACATGGTGTTGTGACCAAGAAAAAATCCAGGCGTTTTCTCCAAGTCCGTTTAAAACATAGAAGTTTATTGCATCAATTAAAATAATAGGCTTGAAAACAGAGCTAGCCAATGATTAAAAAGTCAACACCTTGTCTTACATGTTTCAGCCTCCACGGCCGTAATCATAGACATACTCCCTTAGTTTATGGGAGGTGTTTTTATAGGGCTTTCCTCCGCCCAGTAAAAAACAATACTAATTAACACATTAATTACCAACTATTAATACTTACACAAAGAGTGCAATATAAATACACAATAGAATTGATGAATACATTTGATATCATTGGCAATTTACATTTATAAGTTACTTTCATAGTGAGAAAAATAAATAAATAATAAATAAATTAATTAATTAATTAAGACCACATCAGAGTGAAAGATATAATAAAAAGTAGCTCATTTATAGTAAGGTGATATTTATAATAATCAAAACTGTTATTAAGCAGCTAATAAATCATTTATACCCTTTGCAGACACAACTATTAACTGGTATTTAGTTTTTATCCAGTTTTGTTCAGTTATTGGAGCAGCAGTATATATCATCAAAGGAAATAGATAGAATACTTATGATGTTATTATTATAGACACACCATTTTTATGCATATATTATACATTATATGTCCAATATAACCATCAACTGTTTAGAGATATAACACATTTTCATAAATATGCTTAATCTATACCAAACCTATTCCTATTTCTATTTGGTTATTACTATTTCCTAAAGATTCTAGAAGAGCAGGGGATTCTAGAGGAACAGGGGACCTGACCCACAAGCTCACTCCCAATAGTTAATCACATCAAATTGTGAATTAAATCCTCCAGGGACCAATGTTTTTAGCTTGTGGATCCAATAGATCTCCTGTCTCTCCAAAATCCTCAGTTTACTGCCACCTCTGCGGGGCACATTGATGCTCTCAATGGCATTCCATTTGAAGTGCTGTACCTGCTTGTTATGCTCTTGAATAAAGTGTCTTGATAAGGCTGAACATTTAACTTCATTAGATATATAGCCCAAATGTTCTTTTATATATACAAAACACGGAAGGGGACTGCAGTCTCAGACCGGATCGGGTACACATCCCATGACCCTTCAACATGCTCAGCTGTCCCCAGAGACACAGGTAGTTAACCCCAGACAGGTCTGGGTGCAAGAACCATAGGGAAAATTACAAAATATATTAATACAACACACAGAGAAATTCCAGCACTCACTTACAAGCTCTCAGCTAAGATTAAAAGCAAAAATGGAATGGGTTAGTTACCGCATTTGACCAAATGGGACAAGCCCAGGTACCACGTTGAGATCCCTTCCAAAAACCTGGGACCCTAAAACAGCCACACAATGCAAGCTCTCAATCCAACAAACTGGAAACAAGTGAAGGGTACACAGGCTTATGTAATCACCCCAGACATATACAAAACACGGAAGGGGACTGCACTCTCTGACCGGACCGGGTACACATCACATGACCCTGCAACATGCTCTGACCTGGGTGCTCACTGACAATCACAGGGAACTGTGCTGTCTGCAGAGTCACAGATATATAGATATATAGCAATTGCATATAATATAGTGCATCACATATATGTATAGCTACCTGCTAAAGGCCACTATAGATTTGGTTTATGTATTATGAAAAGAAAGTAAATCGTTATATATATGTATTAATGATATAATTAATGATGTTTGCATTTTTTGTGTAATTATTGTATTACATGATAGTTAATAATTAAGATTCTTTACAGAGTCCAAGAATGTTGTATTCATGAAACCATCTTTACCCATTTTAAAACCTTTAAACCCGTGAGCACTCAAAAGCTTTAAAGCAGTGAATTCATCTGGAAAATGTAAGAAATAAACATTTACACAGTTCCCGGGGGTTCCTAAAGCTGATATAGTTACGTTACTAAAAAGTATTTGGCTTAGTAAGAATAGAAAACAATATTTCATAATAGAAATAACTGGTGGAGATTGTTCCCACTTTGTCTTAGTGGGTTTGAAGTAAGATTTGAAATATGCAAGTAAATGATCAATAAAACACTGTCATCTTATACTAGAGACTGCAAGATATTGGCTCTACATTCTTCTAAGTTCATGACAGTGTGATTAATATGTATGAATAAGAAGTATTTGTTTTAAAACAATAACATTGTTTTTATTTACAGGAAGACACAACCCTGCAGTCTTTAAAAACAGTTGACTCATAGCTAAAAGTCAAGGAACAGTAACAAACTGTTGCAATACATTTTGTTCTATTGTAGTTCAGTGAAATATCCAGATGTGAGACATTACCATTGTCTGTTTATGTCATTATGAGAGAACCTCATTCTCTACTAAGTCTTCCATACTCTAAAATAATTCTTATTTATTGGTTTGTTGTTTATATCCATAATCGTTCTATAGTCAGTTCAATCATCTGTATTAATTTAACCAAACAGATTGACATTGATTTTTTATTTATTTAATCAGTCTTATCACACATTTATGATGTTTGGCATCCATAAATTTGCTCCCAAATATAAATAAGCTAAGGTTAAAAACATCATGTTTCAAGACCTTTTAAAATGCTTATAGATGGCGGAAACCAGATTCAAAAGTAATTTACAATGATGCTATATTTCAGAAACATTAGTAAATGCACATAATATTCTTTCATAAAGAAGGTTAATGACAAACACAGGACATTATTTCTCAAATTCAAATATTTATGAGATTAATAGATCTTGAAATTTCATATATAGCAGTGGAAAGCTTAGATGAAGCATTTTAATCATGTCTATGTGGTTAATTTACAAATTCTGCACAAAGAAAAATAATTGCTAAAAAATTTATACACAGTGATGGAGAAATTTCACTTTAATTTACCATTCAACGGAAAAAAGTTAATTGTTCAGAGGAAAAACAGTCACTAGTTCACTCAATGTCAAAGATTGTTGCATTCCGTAGTATTTGCCAATCCATGTTAGGACCCAAGGGTTTATGAGATAGCAGTATTTCTCATACATGTAGACTCCAGCCTGGAGTCTACATGTATAAGAAATATTGGTGAGGACTTGGCAAGTCTGTGACTCCGTGCCCCTGCAAAATGTGTGCTGTTTTCCACATTTTTGGATTACCTAAACATCGGCTAGATTACGAATTTTGCGGTAAGGTTTTTAACTCTGAAAAATTGGCCATTATGCTGGAATGGCCAGTAAACGCATATTACGAGTCCCGGCGGTATTGCTATACCGCAAGCATTTTAGCCTGTAACGCAACGTCCATTCCGCACTAAAAAAAATTACATTTGATTGCAGGATTTTCCGTAGCGCTGTATTACAGGTTGTGCGGTCCGGCTAAAATGCTTGCGTTACAGCCTATACTGACACAATCCATTCCGCCATCTGAGAGCAGTAGTTATGGATTTTGCAAAACAAAAATATTTCACAAAACTCATAACTAAACTGTTACAAAGTACACTAACACCCATAAACTACCTATTCACCCCTTAACCGCCCTCCCGCATTGTAATTACTATATTAAACTTATTAACCCCTAATCTGCCACCCACCTACATCGTGACTATTAAATAAACCTAAAAGCCCCTAAGCCGCTGCCCCTCGACATTGACAACACTATATAAACCTATTAACCCCTAAACCGCCTCTCTCCGACATTGCTGACACTAATAAAAATTATTAACCCCCTAAACCACCCCCCCCACATCGCCAACACCTGAATAAACCTATTAACCCCTAAACCACCGGCCCCCCACATCGCCAACTCTATAATAAAGTATTAACCCCTAAACCTTGAGCCCCCCACATCGTAACTACTAAACTATTATTAACTATTATTAACTATTAACCTCTAAACCTAACACCCCCCTAACTTTAAATTAAAATTACAGTATAACTATCTTTAAAAAAAATAAAAACTTACCTGTGAAATTAAAAAAAATTAAGTTTAAACTATAAATTAGCCTATCATAACTATTCTAATAAAATAAAAAATACTACCAATTAAAAACCTAAATTAAAAATTTTAAAAAACCTAAAAGCCCTAATCTGAAACCCCCCCAAAAAAAACCCCAAAAGACTAGCACTAACCCCATAAAATCTACTCACGGTTCCTGAAGTCCGAACATCCATCTTCATCCAGGCGACGAGAAGTCTTTATCCAGGCGACGACACCTTCATCCGTCTCGGGGACATCTTCTATCTTCATCCCGGTGGTCCGGAGCTATCCTGGAAGACATCCTACGGGGAGCGTCCTTATGCCGTATACTGCAGTTGAATGCAAGGTAGCCATTTCAGAATGGTGTACCTTGCATTTCTATTGGCTGATTTTATGCTTCTGAAATCCTATTGGCTGTTCAAAACAGCCAATAGGATGAGAGCTACTAAAATACTATTGGCTGTTTAAATCAGCCAGTAGGATTTTAATGTAAAAGAACTGTTTAATTTAGGACAATACCCTACATAAGGCCCTTTTAAGGGCTATTGGTAGTTTATTGTAAGTTAGGGGGTGTTTTTATTTTGGGGGGCTTTTTTATTTTTATAGGGCTATTAGATGAGGTGTAATTGTTTTTATTTTTGATAATTTCATTTACTATTTTTGGTAATCTTAGAGTTTTTTATTTTTCGTAATTTAGTGTTTATTTTTTTTTGTAATTTTAGATTTTTTTTTTTCGTAGTGTTAGGTTTTTTTAAATTTGTAATTTAGATTTTTCAATTGGTAGTTTTTTCTATTTTATTAGAATAGTTATGTTAGGTTAATTTATAGTTTAAACTTAGATTTTTTTTATTTCACAGGTAAATTTTTATTTATTTTAAGATAGTTATATTGTAATTTTAATTTAAAGTTAGGGGAGTGTTATGTTTAGGGTTTAATAGTTTAATCTAGTGTTTTGCGATGTCGGGGGGGGTGGCTGATTAGGGGTTAATAGATTTAGTTTAGTAGTTACGATGTGGTGGGCTGAAGGTTTAGGGGTTAATAACTTTTATTAGTGTCAGCGATGTCGGGGAGTGGCGGAATAGGGGTTGATAATTATTATTAGTATCGGTGATGTCTGGGAGCGACGGAATAGGGGTTAATCATTTTTATTAGTGTCATCAATATCGGGGAGTGGCGGAATAGGGGTTAATAAACTTCTATAAGTGTCAGCGATGTTGAGGAGCGGCGGATTAGGGGTGTTTAGACTTGGGTTTATGTTAGGGTGTTAGGTTTAAACGTAACTTTCTTTTACCCATAGACATCAATGGGGTTGTGTTACGGCGATCTCCATTCCGCGATCGCAGGTGTTTTTTTCTAACACTCTCTCCCCATTGATGTCTATGGGGGAAAGTGTGCACGAGCACGTAAACTCAGCCCTTGGCTTTTGTGCGGAGCTTAACACACCATAACACACAGCACAAGGAGGCTTTTCAGTAACTTGAAATGGCAGCGCTATTGAGAGTGCAATAACGCACATTTTTTGTCGTTAGTTTCGCACCCTGTTTAGCACAAAACTCGTAATCTAGGTGCATGTGAGATAGCAGAACAGAACACTGACCCAACAAAGTGGGTGAGGACCAAGATGTAACCCTCTAAAGATATGGACATTCACAAAGATATTTATTATCAGGCAGGCAGAGTTGTCATCGGATCAAACAACAGTACCAGGAAAGATTGCTCAGAAAGGCAGACAGAAAAACAGTGGCAACAGAACTGAACACACTAGATCACGAAGAGAGTTCAGGCGAGCTGGGGTCGATACTATCAGGCAACAGAGACCAAATCAGTATATAAATGACTTTTTGAGGGAGGATAGGTCAGCAATAGGAATTTAGTAGGAAAGAACAGCAAGCACACCAGTAGCAGAGTTTTTTCTACATTCTTGAGAAACTCTCAAAGGATCCATAATTTTAATCCAATGAAATATAGATGCATTAACCAACAGAGGAGCTAATTATTCAGATGTCTAAATAGCAACAATTATTGTAGTGAGTAGTATTACCATTTTATTCGGCTATATGTGCATTTAAACATACTATTGTTTGAGAGTGTTTTCTTCAGGTTTAAGCCAATACTACTCAATATTCACATATTCTTACTTAAACACAGAGGGCCAGATTACAAGTGGAGTGACATTTAACACTCCTGCTCGAGTGGTAACTCCACAGAAGTAAGCTTTGTGCACGCGGTGTGTAGCGTTTGTATTAAAACATGAAAGTAAACAATTTTTGCTTGCACGTTAACCCAATGAGTGTAAAAAGCTGCGCTATAACATATTTCCCTTAGAAGTCAATGAAGCAAACCCAATTGCATACTCTAACACTAACTCGACATTGAAAATATGAATATTTCCCATTCCAATGTTCTTCACATAACAACATATGTTCTATTTATTCATAAATATATATATATATATATATATATATATATATATATATATATATATATATATCCCAAAGGTAAATAACAGATGGCGTCAGCACTGTTTCTTGAAAAGTGAAAATCATTATTGGGATGTCATCACAGAAGGACAGCAACGTTTCGGGTCATAGTATTATCATAGTAATACATTGAATGAGTTTACTGTGAGCAATGTATAACTTTGACCTGCAGATGGCAGTATGATATTTTGTGAATTGAAAATGCAGTGCTCAAGGAGTTAACACTATATAAAGCTGTGCTGCATAGCATTCTATAGCATAACTAAGGGTCTGTTTGACCCGAAACGTTGCTGTCCTTCTGTGATGACACCCCTATAAAGATTTTTCACTTTTAAAGAAACAGTGCTTTAACAAATAATACATAATAATACAAGATACAAATATATGAATGTAATAGTTATAACATATATATGTAGGTAGAAATAGATATAAATCTAATTGAAGCTGATTACTGGGTGGAACAAAAAATGGAACACATTAGAGAGCCCCTACCCCAAGCAGCTGAAAAACGGGGTTACAACTATAACAGTCAAATAAATGATATAGTAAAAAGTCCAATTATATTTGCACTGATTAATGTGCGTTCTCTCACTATAAGAGGAGCAAGTGAGAAGATATCAGATTCCAAGGGGCCTATCTATCAAGCTCCGAGCGGAGCTTGACGGCCCGTGTTTCTGGCAAATCTTCAGACTCGCCAGAAACACAAGTTATGGAGCAGCGGTCACAAAGACCGCTGCTCCATAACCCTGTTCACCTGCTCTGATGAGGCAGACAGGAATCGCCGGAATTCAACCCGATCGAGTACGATCGGGTTGATTGACACCCCTTGCTGATGGCCGATTGGCCGCAAGTCTGCAGGGGGCGGCGTTGCACCAGCAGCTCTTATGAGCTGCTGGTGCAATGCTGAATACGGAGAGCGTATTGCTCCCCGCATTCAGCGATGCCTGTCCGACCTGATCCGAACTGTCAGATCAGGTTCGACAGACATTTGTTAAATAGGCCTCCAAATGTTTGTGTAGTGACGATATCCATACAAAAAAGGTGTGAGCCGAATCTATCTATCTATCTATCTATCTATCTATCTATCTATATACACATAAATATATGTAGACATTTATACGTATGTATCTCTATGTTAAAGCCCTATGTCTGCCTAAGGCCTCATATCTTTGAGCCCTTATAAATAACTTTTTTGTGCAATATATATATTTTTTAATATGTTTTATTAGATGGTGTTATTATAAATGTATATCTTTACTTTGTAATGTATTTTTTATGTGTTTTGTGGCACTTTTTAGTTTTGTAAAACAGTTAACTTCAATTGTGCTCAAGTGATTGTGTTTACTTTCAATGGCGCATGCGATAAACCCCTTTTCGCTATGGTGTAAATGTTAGTGCTCCACTCATAATCTAGCCCAGAATGGTGACAGGACCAGTAAATACAGTAGATTTCCATAATAAACAAATACATGATAAAAAGACAATGCAATAGCACTTAGGGGTAGATTTAATAAGCAGCAGATGCTGCTATATACACCCGTAGTTTGCGGCTCGCCGGAAACAGAAGTTAAAAAGCAGCGATTGTAAAACCGATGCTCCTTAACTTCTTGTCACCTTTTAGGTGGCGGACTATAATCATCCTGATGTGCCGATGTGCAGGGGGGGGGGGCATTGTACAAGCATTGCTTGTGCAATGTTAAATGCCGACAGCGTATGCTGTCAGGATTTAGCGATGCCGGGTGGACATGATTCGCTACAACAAATACAACATAATCAACAAATACTTGAAAAAAAGACAATGCAATAGCACTTAGCGGTAGATTTAATAAGCAGTGGCTGCTGCTATCTACACACAAAGTTTCTGACGAGCAGAGGTCATAGCGGCAGATGTACAGGGAGTGGCATTGCACAAGCCTATGCTGTCAGGATTAAGCGATGCCGGGTAACATGATTCGCTACAGCGAATCATGACCATCCGGGATTTAATAAATTGATTTATCAACCCATCAATGCATCTGTTTCTGCGTGAGCCTTCAGGCTCGCCGGAAAACATAATTTATGTAAGAACTTACCTGATAAATTAATTTATTTCATAGTAGCAAAAGTCCATGAGCTAGTGACATATGGGCTATACATTCCTACCAGGAGGGGGTAAAGTTTCCCAAACCTCAAAATGCCTATAAATACACTTCCCACCTCACTCAGACCTTAGTTTAACGTGTAGTCAAGAAGTGAGGTGTAAAAGAAGGAGTAAAAAGCATACAAAAAGAGGAACTGGAAAAAATAAAGTGCTTTATATAAAAAATCATAACCACTAAAAATAGGATGGGTCTCATGGACTCTTGCCACTATGAAAGAAATGAATTTATCAGATAAGTTCTTACATAAATTATGTTTTCTTTCATGTATGTGGCAAGAGTCCATGAGCTAGTGACGTATGGGATATAATACCCAAGATTTGGAAAACCACGAGACACTAGAGAGGGAGGGATAAAATAGCAACAGCTATATCCGCGGAGAAATTAAATCCAAAATATTTTTTTTTTTAAATTTCAAAAAATCGCAAATCAATAAGGCATTAGAATGAAACTGAGACAACTGCCTGAAGAATCTTTCTACCAAAGGCTGCTTCCGAGGAAGCATACACATCAAAATGGTAACATTTTGTAAAAGTATGCAAAGAAGACCAAGTTACTGCTTTGCAAATTTGATCAACTGAAGCTTCATTCTTAAAAGCCCAAGAAGTGGCAACTGATCTAGTAAAATGAGCTGTAATTCTCTGAGGCCGCCCCACCTCCAAATAAGCTTTGTGAATCAAAAGTTTCAACCAAGATACCAAAGAAATGACAGAGGCTTTCTGACCTTTCCTGGAGCCAGAAAAATTAACAAATAGACTAGAAGTCTTTCTGAAATCTTTAGTAGCTCAACATGACATTTCAAAGCTCTTACCACATCCAAAGAATGTAAAGACCATTCAAGAGTATTCTTAGGATTAGGACATGAGGAAGGAACAGCAATTTCCCCACTGATGTTGTTAGAATTCACAACTTTAGGCAAACATTTAAATGAAGTCCATAAACAGATTTATCTTGATGGAAAATCAGATAAGGAGAATCACAAGAGAAAACAGACAATTTGGAAACTCTTCTAGCAGAAGAGATAGTCAAAAGAAATAACACTTTCCAAGAATCACACTTTCCAAGAATGTAGTTTAATAGCCAAAACATGCATAGGCTCAAATGGAGGAGCCTGCAAAATCTTCAAAACCAAACTGAGACTCCAAGGAGGAGAAATATATTTAACAACAGGTTTGATATGAATCAAAGCCTTAACAAAAGAGTGAATATCAGGAAGTTTAGCAATCTTTCTATGAAATAAGACAGAAAGAGCAGGAATTTGTCCTTTCAAAGTATTTGCAGACACACCCTTATCCAAACCATCCTGAAGAAACTGTAAAATCCTAGGAATTCTGAAAAAATGCCAAAAATAATTATGAGTGGAACACCATGAAATATAGGTTTTCCAAACCTGATGATAAATCTTCCTTGAAACAGACTTACGAGCCTGTATCATAGTGCTAATCACTGAGTCAGAGAAACCTATATGACTAAGCATTAAGCGTTCAATTTCCATGCCATCAAATTTAGAGATTTGAGATCCTGATTGTTATGATAGGGTATTGTTTTCCTATAGTGGATCACAACTGCAGTTACTGTAGCTTTAAATTGTTTTGTATGCCTTCTTAAGTTAAAGGTTGCGATATATAATGTTTATTGTAGCAAACAACTCTAAGGCAATTTATATAATTTGCATCGATTACTTAACCTTACAATAGGTAATGTTATTCCTGAAACTGTAAAAAGGTTCCAATAGTATGAACCCTAAAGCTGTCAGCTAGGTATGGGTAAAGTCCCAGTGAGGTACTATGATATATGCTGGAACGATACTCAGTGCAGCCCAGGATAGTAGCCAGTGCCAGAGATATTGCCTCTGATGTGTAGGCAATGTACCAGGTAACGATACACTGTAACAGAGCAGAGAGGGGGAGGACAAACCAGCTTACTCATTGTTGGACAGGGTTCTGTTGTTAGGAAGATGGAGCTATGCTGCGGTAATCTGCCTTGTCAGGAGTCACAGCGTGAATGGCAACTGCTGGAGATCATAACCAGGCTAAGTGTTCTGTGCGGTCGGGGTCAGAGACTCACAGCGTGTGCACTTAGGAAGTGCAGGAGGAAATCGCACGGCATGTGCTGCAACGTTCACACAGGAGTCTCATATAGCATGTTGAATGGTGGACAGTTAAGTTCCGTAGAACCAAGTAAGTTGTTACAAGTAAACTCCTCTAATACTCTCTTTGTAGTCAGCGGTTCTGAGAGATGACACTGGAGGCTGTAGAGAGTCTCAGGTTCTGGAAGTTAGGTTCCACTCGAGGGAAGTTTTAATCTGGGGAAAATAGTAGTCTTAGGTTACTCCTATACAAGGTAACAGAGATGGCTTGAGCTTGAGGTAAGGATCATTACTCTTAGAGTCCTAACGATACAATACTGAAGCGGGGAGAAAGGGGCGTGGTTAGTTTAAATAACCTCTCATGAGGTTAGGTTTGTTGTTAAAGGTACAGCACTGTACCTGCAAGATAGGAATTCCTGACACTGATGGAAAAACGGCCCTTGAGACAAAAGGTTGGGTCTTAAAGGAAGTGGCCAAGGCTGGCAACTGGACATCCGGACAAGATCTGCATACCATAACCTGTAAGGCCATGCTGGTGCTATCAAAAAGACATGAGAATGTTCCAATATGATCTTGGAGATCACCCTTGGAAGAAGAACCAGAGGCGGAAAAATATAAGCAGGTTGGTAAAATCAAGGAATTGTTAAGGCATCCACCATCTCCGCCTGAGGATCCCTGGACCTGGAAAGGTATCTGGGAAGCTTCTTGTTTAGACAAGAGGCCATCAGACCTATTTCTGGAAGACCCCACATCTGTACAAGATGAAAAAACACATCTGGATAGAGACCACTCCCCCGGATGTAAAGTCTGACGGCTGAGATAATCCGCTTCCCAATTGTCTACACCTGGGATATGATTTCAGAAATTAGACAAGAGTTGGATTCCACCCAAGAAAGTATCTGAGATACTTCTTTCATTGCTGAAGGACTGTGAGTCTCTCCTTGATGATTGACATATGCCACTGTTGTGATATTGTCTGTTTGAAAACATATGTAAAGTTCTTTCTTCAATAGAGGCCACACCTGAAGAGCTATGAAAATAGCAAAGAGGTCTAAAATATTGATTGGTAACCTCGCCTCTTGAGGTTTCCAAACCCCTTGTGCTGTCAGAGACCCCCAGACAGCTCCCCAACCTGTAATACTGGCACCTGTTGTGATCACAGTCCATGAAGGACGAACAAATGAGCCCAATTGAACAATAAGGTGATGATATAACCACAAAATCAGAGAGAGTTGAGTGTTGGGATTTAAGTATATCAGTTGTGATATCTGAGTATAATCCCTGCACCATCGGTGCAACATGTAAAGCTGTAGAGGTCTCATATGAAAACGAGCAAAGGGGATCGCGACCGATGCTGCACTCATGAGACCTAAAACTTCCATGCACATAGCCACTTAAGGGAATGATAAAGACTGAAGATTTAGACAAGCTAAAACCAACTTAATTAGTCTCTTGTCTGTCAGAGAAAGAGTCATGGGCGCTGAATCTATCTGGAAACCTAAAAAGGTGACCCTTGTCTGAGGAATCAAGAAAAATTATTTGTAAATTGATCCTCCACACTAGTTGTTTTGTGTGAGATTCTACTAAATGAAAAGATTGAGCTAGTACTAAGATATCATCCAGTTTCCTTTACTGTAGGGCTGAGGCAAGATTGGTTTCTGTACAGGGCACCTAGTTTTGGATAAAGTTTAGATGCAAGTTTTTCTATTTGGAGGCCAAAAGATAGATTAGGGTCTAACAACATACCCAAGTATTTGAAAGAGTGGACTGCGGTCAGTGTGCAATTGGATTTTGTTTTGATGCGTAGATGGAATTTTGTAATTTGTGTAATTTAGGACCCGTTCCAAAGATCATTGTGACAGTTTTGTCAGTGTTTAGGAAGAGTTTGTTTTTTGAGATCCACTTTTCTACCTCTGTGAACTGGTGCTTCAATCTGCGGCAAATCAGATTTGTTTGCATAGATAGATTACCATGTTGTCTGCGTACATGTGTACAGTTGAGGATTTGCAGACATTAGGCAGATCATTTATAAATAATGTGAATAGAAGGGGGCCGAGAATGGAACCTTGGGGAACACCACACGTGACTGGGAGATGGAGGGAGTCACTGTTAGAAATGGAGACATATTGTGATCAATCCGATACATATGATCTAAACCAGGTTAACGGACAATCAGCAATACCAGATTTTCTTTAGTTTGAGCAGTAGTATGTCATGGTCTACTGTGTCAAAGGCCTTTGCAAAATCAAGGAAAATAGCTTCATTTAGGTCTTCTTGTTCCATGCCAGTTTGGATGTCGTTGCAAACTTTTAAACACAAGGCAACCAAAACCAAGTTGACATAGGAAAAAATTGAACCACTTAATAACCAAGGTTTTTCCCAGTTTCTGGGCTTAAACAACATTTTTAACATTTTTGATCAATATTTATTTATAATCTCTTATTAAGTGCACCCATACATATATAACATTTTAAAAACAAACAAACAGGCCTTTCTAGTACTACTCTATGGGCCGGATTACAAGCGTAGCGCTAATAATAAGCAGTATCTCTTGACTACGCTATTATTAGAGCACAACTTGATATTACAAATCCATGGTAAAATGCCATGTACACGAGACAAGTTAGCGTGCACGACTTCGCTTGCAATCAATCTGTACTTTTAAAAGAGTCCTTTTAAATGTATTTACCATAATGTCTCTAATAATATTAATATCTAAGATATTCATTTTTAAACACTAATAAATCCCTAAGTAGTTGTGTTTGCGGCTGTCTTCCTCCAGTTTGATTTGTTGCTTACAATAACATTCTCCAACAAACAGATGGAGAACATTTGTAGCATGACTGAGAGCAGATCTGTGTGAATGAGACTCTTCAACTGATTTTTGTTGAATAGGAATTCCAGAAAATATAGTTGTCTGAGGCAAACAACCTGTCTGAGACTGCATTGAAGACCTGACTACATATGCATGTTATTTCTGCATAACTATTTGATTAGTTAGTTACATATTTCCTGTTTTTCACATGTTTCTGCTGTTCACTTGTGTACAAGTTGACAGCAATGCAAACGCAAGCTCGCGTTCACATTGCTGGGAAGCATTGCGCTCACGAGAGTGTGCTTCCATAGGCTCCAATGGGAGCCTCGTTCTGATGCCGTCATACCCGGCACAGAACCAAAGCACAGTGAAGGGGTAAGTCGCACAGTGATGGCAGCAAATTGTAATTATATATGTGTATGCTTTTATACATATATATTTATGTGTTAATATGTGTATAAGCATACACATATATATTTACTGGGAACACAGAGTTCCCATAGACCACAATGTAAAGGTGCTTTTTTTCTAACACCGGCCAACTTTAGTCCCCAAAAACTGCCTGGTACAGTTATTTTTTAAAAAAAAATGAATAATGCTATAATTTTAATTTTTTAATAAAATACACACCACTGTATTATGGGGGCATTTGGGGCACATTTATAAAATTAACCAGAGATCTGATGTCTGGTTAATTTTCTAAGTGCTAATTGCTACTGCAAGCTCGCGATAGCAATAACCAGCCACTTGTATTGGCTGATTATTTATCGCACGCCAGCAAATGGGCGTGATAAATTAGCGCTCCACTTGCAATCTAGCCCAATATTGTAAAGTGTATTTTCTTAACATAAAGCATATTGGTGAATACTTACATTTAAAACAACCCCATAGGGGCCTAGTAATACAGAATATGATTGATGGCTGCACATATATACCTATTGTTATTGGTTCACCAGATGTGTTCAGCTAGCTCCCAGTAGTGTATTGCTGCTCCTTCATCAAAGGATATCAAAAGAATTAAAGGGACATTAAATACTTTGACATGGTAATATAAAATGATAAATCATATATATATATATATTTAAAAACTCTGCAATATTTAATATTAATTATGTCCCCTTTTCCTGTAGTTCCATTGGGAAATTGTGAGCTTTTCAGTTCCTGTTAGAAATAGAAGTGCAGAACACTGTTATATTTGACACAGCCATTGGCTGCACACTCTAGTGACCTATTTATAACTGTTTCTAATTGGCTTTGGCTTTAATAGAGAAAGTTACCTAAGTTCCAACATGGCAGCTCCAATTGTTTTATAAACATTACAACTTTATACTTATTATGTCACTATTTAAGCAACTAATGAATCTTTAAATAAAATAAATACATCTACATCTTCTTCTCAGATTTATTTTCTTTGAATGCATCATTCTATCTAGCATTTATTTAGGCCTAGATTTAGAGTTTGGCGTTAGCCGTGAAAACCAGCGTTAGAGGCTCCTAACGCTGGTTTTAGACTACCGCCGGTATTTGGAGTCACTCAAAATAGGGTCTAACGCTCACTTTCCAGCCGCGACTTTTCCATACCGCAGATCCCCTTACGTAAATTGCGTATCCTATCTTTTCAATGGGATTTTTCTAACTCCTGTATTTAGAGTCGTTTCTGAAGTGAGCGTTAGACATCTAACGACAAAACTCCAGCCGCAGGAAAAAAGTCAGTAGTTAAGAGCTTTCTGGGCTAACGCCAGTTTATAAAGCTCTTAACTACTGTACTCTAAAGTACACTAACACCCATAAACTACCTATGTACCCCTAAACCGAGGTCCCCCCACATCGGCGACACTCGAAAAAAATTTTTTAACCCCTAATCTGCCGACCGCCACCTACGTTATCCTTATGTACCCCTAATCTGCTGCCCCTAACACCGCTGACCCCTGTATTATATTTATTAACCCCTAATCTGCCCCCCTCAACGTCGCCTCCACCTGCCTACACTTATTAACCCCTAATCTGCCGACCGGACATGAGCGCTACTATAATAAAGTTATTAACCCCTAATCCGCCTCACTAACCCTATCATAAATAGTATTAACCCCTAATCTGCCCTCCCTAACATCGCCGACACCTAACTTCAATTATTAACCCCTAATCTGCCGACCGAATCTCGCCGCTATTCTAATAAATGTATTAACCCCTAAAGCTAAGTCTAACCCTAATACTAACACCCCCCTAAATTAAATATAATTTAAATCTAACGAAATTAATTAACTCTTATTAAATAAATTATTCCAATTTAAAGCTAAATACTTACCTGTAAAATAAATCCTAATATAGCTACAATATAAATTATAATTATATTATAGCTATTTTAGGATTTATATTTATTTTACAGGTAACTTTGTATTTATTTTAACCAGGTACAATAGCTATTAAATAGTTAAGAACTATTTAATAGCTAAAATAGTTAAAATAATTACAAAATTACCTGTAAAAGAAATCCTAACCTAAGTTACAAATAAACCTAACACTAGACTATCAATAAATTAATTAAATAAACTACCTACAATTACCTACAATTAACCTAACACTACACTATCAATAAATTAATTAAATACAATTGCTACAAATAAATACAATTAAATAAACTAGCTAAAGTACAAAAAATAAAAAAGAACTAAGTTACAAAAAATAAAAAAATATTTACAAACATAAGAAAAATATTACAACAATTTTAAACTAATTACACCTACTCTAAGCCCCCTAATAAAATAACAAAGCCCCCCAAAATAAAAAAATGCCCTACCCTATTCTAAATTACTCAAGTTCAATCCGATTGGCTGATCCGATCAGCCAATCAGATTGAGCTCGCATTCTATTGGCTGTTCCGATCAGCCAATAGAATGCAAGCTCAATCTGATTGGCTGATTGGATCAGCCAATCGGATTGAACTTGATTCTGATTGGCTGATTCCATCAGCCAATCAGAATATTCCTACCTTAATTCCGATTGGCTGATAGAATCCTATCAGCCAATCGGAATTCGAGGGACGCCATCTTGGATGACGTCATTTAAAGGAACCGTCATTCGTCGTTCAGTCGTCGGCCAGGATGGATGTTCCGCGGTGGAGGTCTTCAGGATGCTGCCGCTTCGCTCCGGATGGATGCCGCTTGGATGAAGACTTCAATCGGATGGAAGACCTCTTCTGGCCCGCTTGGATGAAGACTTCAGCCGGATCATGGACCTCTTCAGCCCCCCGCTTGGGCTTGGATCAGGACATCGGAGGAGCTCTTCTGGACCGATCGGTGAACCTGGTATGGCGAAGACAAGGTAGGATGATCTTCAGGGGCTTAGTGTTAGGTTTATTTAAGGGGGGTTTGGGTTAGATTAGGGGTATGTGGGTGGTGGGTTGTAATGTTGGGGGGGGGTATTGTATGTTTTTTTTTACAGGCAAAAGAGCTGAATTTCTTGGGGCATGCCCCGCAAAGGGCCCTGTTCAGGGCTGGTAAGGTAAAAAAGCTTTGAACTTTAGTAATTTAGAATAGGGTAGGGCATTTTTTTATTTTGGGGGGCTTTGTTATTTTATTAGGGGGCTTAGAGTAGGTGTAATTAGTTTAAAATTGTTGTAATATTTTTCTTATGTTTGTAAATATTTTTTTATTTTTTGTAACTTAGTTCTTTTTTTTTTTGTACTTTAGCTAGTTTATTTAATTGTATTTATTTGTAGCAATTGTATTTAATTAATTTATTGATAGTGTAGTGTTAGGTTAATTGTAGGTAATTGTAGGTAGTTTATTTAATTAATTTATTGATAGTCTAGTGTAAGGTTTATTTGTAACTTAGGTTAGGATTTCTTTTACAGGTAATTTTGTAATTATTTTAACAATTTTAGCTATTAAATAGTTCTTAACTATTTAATAGCTATTGTACCTGGTTAAAATAAATACAAAGTTACCTGTAAAATAAATATAAATCCTAAAATAGCTATAATATAATTATAATTTATATTGTAGCTATATTAGGATTTATTTTACAGGTAAGTATTTAGCTTTAAAATGGAATAATTTATTTAATAAGAGTTAATTAATTTAGTTAGATTTAAATTATATTTAACTTAGGGGGGTGTTAGTATTAGGGTTAGACTTAGCTTTAGGGGTTAATACATTTATTAGAATAGCGGCGAGATTCGGTCGGCAGATTAGGGGTTAATAATTGAAGTTAGGTGTCGGCGATGTTAGGGAGGGCAGATTAGGGGTTAATACTATTTATGATAGTGTTAGTGAGGCGGATTAGGGGTTAATAACTTTATTATAGTAGCGCTCAGGTCTGGTCGGCAGATTAGGGGTTAATAAGTGTAGGCAGGTGGAGGCGATGTTGTGGGGGGCAGATTAGGGGTTAATAAATATAATATAGGGGTCGGCGGTGTTAGGGGCAGCAGATTAGGGGCACATAGGGATAATGTAAGTAGCGGCGGTTTACGGAGCGGCAGATTAGGGGTTAATAATAATATGCAGGGGTCAGCGATAGCGGGGCGGCAGATTAGGGGTTAATAAGTGTAAGGTTAGGGGTGTTTAGACTCGGGGTACATGTTAGAGTGTTAAGTGCAGACGTAGGAAGGGTTACCGCATAGCAAACAATGGGGCTGCTTTAGGAGCTGAACGCGGCTTTTTTGCAGGTGTTTGGTTTTTTTTCAGCTCAAACAGCCCCATTGTTTCCTATGGGGGAATCATGCACGAGCACGTTTTTGAGGCTGGCCGCATCCGTAAGCAACTCTGGTATCGAGAGTTGAAGCTGCGTTAAAAATGCTCTACGCTCCTTTTTTGGAGCCTAACGCAGCCTTTATGTGGACTCTCGATAACAGAGTTATTTTTATGGTGCGGCCAGAAAAAAGCCGGCGTTAGTTTTTCGGGTCGTTACCGACAAAACTCCAAATCTAGGCCTTAGTGTTTAATGTTGCTTTAAACACAAGGGTTCCGGAGCTGCTTCTTACCTTGTGGGAAGCAGGTTTGCATATGCGATCCTGCCCCACAAGGGCTCCGGAGCAGCTCTCACTGCTTCGTACATGGAGCCCATAATGGTTGACAACCTTTGGTCTCACAATTTCAGATGCCACAATGTTTTGAATGCATTGTAAACCTATAACGAACATTTAACCTCTATGTAACTGTTATGTATATAAATCATAAATCAACTAACTGATTTAATCCTACTGTTATCATCTTCATGTTTTTTTAATTTCTCTTCTGGGGTTATACATTTTCATCAATGTCTAATTTGACATGCTGGGAGGGTATTGCAACTAAGGTCTGGAATTTTAGAAGAAGCTCAAATGTCAACAAGTATTTTTACGATCTGAACAAATCCATTCCTGACAGTGGAATGTCAGACATTATTTATGGATAAACTAGTCTGTTTCTTTTTCAGTTTACATTACAGAATATAATAATAAACTTTGCTTAGCTCATTAATATCTTATGGTCTAATGTAAAGGATACCCTTGAGGATTTTAATAAAACAGTTTTGATGTATATCTTTACTTTATACACTGTCAAAACCAATGCCATTTAATTTCAGGCAAAAAAGCTAAATCTCTTGTTCTATTTAGGATTCGGAATTATTTCAAAACATGGCACAGAATTGTTAAAATACTGTTAAACATATATTATGCATTTGTAACCTTTGCCATTATATATTTTCTAAGTTTATTGCAGGGAATTCTTTCTGTTATTGATATGTTCTGAGAATCACTTCACAATGAATATATTCTAATGTTTTAAAATTTGCCATTAGACAGCATAATTCTCTAACACTTTTTGTCATTCTTAGCAACTACAAAGTGCTTATGTTTGAATATTTTAAGCTGCCTTACATACATCAGCAGTATTTCTGAAAAGTCTGGATTTCCTACACAATATCTAACATGTTTTTGCAGAATTAAATGGAAACAAAGCATATACAATGTAGCCCTTTCCATTCAAATACCTTTTCATATACCATATAACTTTCATCACTTATATACATCGTTATTAATATTTAAATACATTATTTTAATCAGATAGTGAATAAATGAATGTAACACTTTATTTTAATGTACTTATGTTGTGTTTGGTGCACATTTTTTTTTTACCTCTTACACTTTATGCTAGGTCTCCACTTGCGCAAACCCAGCGTGAGCTAATTTTGTTTTGTGCTTGAGTAAACTTGTTTACTTTCAACTTGTGCGCAAGCCAGCGTGTCACTTCTAATTTAACCCTGTATTTATAAACACATAAATTAAGCATGCACCAAATCATTAAGAATGAAAAAAAATGCAAACGGGGCAAATTTGTTTTTGAAGAGGCCAAGGTTATAAAATTTGAGTCCAAAAATATTGGTATAATCTGAGTGAAAATGATCCATTAATGGATTGGAACGGTGTTGTTCAGTTGTCCCCAAGCAATATATAGGAGTGTGACTCGACTACAAATGTATCTAAAAAACCTGTGATAAATAGGTTTTCTAAATGTTTTCAAATAGATTAGAATTACTTTGAATTTTAAACTCTGAAAAAAAACATGAAAGGCACTTCATGCAGCAATTTAGATGAAGTGTGGTTGGCACCATTGTATGATTAAACTATTTACAATACACAGTAACAGTGACTACATATTGCAAATTACAAAGAGAAAAGCAAAGCTTGCACACAAATACACACATATAGGCTACTGTGGGGAAATAATTTAACTTCATTTTTACAAAAATGAGAAAATAGTTATCTCCAAACTGATAGAAAAAAGTTTTTTTTAGTACAAAATGTTGGCCAAAGCATAAATTCACCTGCCAGTCCCAGGGCAAATACCTAAATTTAAAATCTATCATACTGTTGGCTGCCCCATTCTTTTGTTAATTTATTATGTTCAAAATATTAAAAAGGAAATAGTAAAGAAATTAAAGAAAACAAAAATATTTTGAATAATTTAATGTGCTAACCAAATGTTATTTTAGGCATATTACTCACAATGATGCTATTAGTGTAATGATGTTGTGAGACACCAGTGATGCTACAAATATTCCATATATCAGAGTGTGGCTTATTATATTTCTGCTCCATAGCGTTTTTTTTAAATAATGTTTATTAAAGCTATTATTTTGGGCTGTTGTTTTGACAGGACATATTTTCTACTACAAAAAGACATTTGCGTACATACATTATTGAATTTATGGCCCACCCTATTAACTAGTACTTCTAAAAATCTACACATCAGAGAGGTGTACAAGACTGGTGAGAGTAACAACGCATGTGATTGGGGTGGGACTTTGGACTCTACGTAAAAAGCCATGTAAGCTGCTCCAGAGCCCTTGCGGGGAAGGTTTGCACATGTGAGCCTGCTTTCCGCAATGAAAGAAGCAGTTATTAGACCACTGCTTATTACACTCTTTGCGACCTCTAAGGTGGCGAAGAGAAATTACCCCAAACTTGCTCACTCTGGGTAATTGACAGACCCTTCTCTTGCACGTGAAAAGGGGCGGGCATTATACACTCACTGGAGTGTGTAATGATGCATATGTGCCAGTGGACTAGCAGATCAACAGCAAAGGTGTGTGGACAATTTGAGAAGCTTTTATGCATGCTGGTTAAAGGGACAGTCTAGGCCAAAATAAACTTTCATGATTCAGATAGAGCTTGTAATTTTAAACAATTTTCCAATTTACTTTTATCACCAATTTTGCTTTGTGCTCTTGGTATTCTTAGTTGAAAGCTTAACCTAGGCGGTTCATATGTTAATTTCTTAGCCCTTGAAGGCCACCTCTTTTAAGAATGCATTTTAACAGTTTTTCACCACTAGAGGGTGTTAGTTCATGTGTTTCATATAGATAACACTGTTCTCGTGCACGTGAAGTTATCTGGGAGCAGGCACTAATTGGCTAAACTGCAAGTCTGTCAAAAGAACTAAAATAAAGGGGCAGTTTGCAGAGGCTTAGATACAAGATAATCACAGAGGTTAAAAGTATATTAATATAACTGTGTTAGTTATGCAAAACTGGGGAATGGGCAATAAAGGGATTATCCATCTTTTAAAACAATAAAAATTCTGGTGTACACTGTCCCTTTAATACATGGGGCCCTTGAATAAGCTTGAATTTTGTATCAAATGGAATTGAGGGATGTGGAAAGTCTTTCACAGACTAGTAAAGCAGGATCTGGGTTGTCAAAAAGGTTAAGGTTCATTCACTTTCTGGACAAGATTACAAGTTGCGCGTCAAATCTGTTTTTCTCAATTGCGAAAACACAGCACGCATTAAAGTTTTTTTCGCATTTGGGGTTGTGCAGGTATTACAAGTTGCAAAATAACTTATTTTGTGCACGTGTTAACCTGCATAGCCCAAAAAGCCATATTGCGCGTGCGTTCACGTATTCCACCATAGAAGAAGACAAATAGAAAAAAAACAACTAACACCCTTATCTGTTGCGCAAAGCCCATGACGTATTCTCCTCAAAGTGTACATGGAAATGCGAATATTTCATATTGAAGAATGTTTTAACGAAATATGTTCTTTTTTATTTCTAAATAAATATTTCTCTATATATGTGAAGATTTTTTGATAGAAATATCTATTTATAGCGAGATATGTATATAATTATATATGTCTAGATATCTCAAGCTCTATATGCAAATATCTCTTTGAAAATCCATCTGAGATATTGTTTAATGTGCATAAGATTGTAATGTGAAATATTTTCATTATTTCCATAGTTGAAAATATCTCTATACATATAAATCCATATTTCTCTATGTATGTATATGTATGTCAAATCTTTGAGCCCTTATAATTTTTGTGTGCAATATATTTTTAAAATATTTTTATTAGACATTATTAATATGATTGTAACTATACTTTGTAATGTATTTTTGAAGTGTTTCGTGATACTTTTTCGTTGCGGAAAACTGTTAACTACAGCTCTTTGAGCGCGGAAAGGATTGTTGCGTAAAAAGTTTTTAAAAACTTTTAATATCTGCGCAATAAAAATTGCTTGCGAAAAGACCATATCGCGTGCGGAAAATACATACCGGGCAACTTGTAATCTTGCCCTCTGTTTCCCCCCCCCAGTGTTTTGAATGACTTCTTAATTGGTGAGTCTAGTTTTTCTATGGGACTGACCTGATATCTGATGTCTCAGAGGAAGCACTGCCAGAGGTTTATTTTACTTTAGAGATAGCAGTGTGAATAGCAGTGTTATGCACACAGGGGGTTGTCTTGGGTGTCATGGATTACACCATTGTGCCACTCTGGGCATTGTCACAGTGGTTTTTATATATAATAGGTTTGAGAATGATGAGTTTCTTCAAGCGTTTTTTGGCATTGTAGTTATCTGTTTATGGGTCTTGCTTTGGTATTTGCTCACAACATATATGTTTAGATTTAATAACCTGGCACCTAAATGGTATCTCATGAAGCCAAGTTCTTTATATGCATTTTTGTTTTAATTTGATGCAAGACACCATAGTCAAATAGAAAAAATATCTACTTTTTATTTATTCTGTATATTTTCACTCACGCTGGGATGTTGTGAAAATAAACACAGCACTATAAAAATGTATATATTACTGCACAGTTAATCTCAGTTGTATTGGATATTCAGACATGTTGTTTTAATGTTTTAAATATCATATTTTAATGTTTATGTTTACTATCTATTCTGTCTAAACACTTGTATATAAAATTTTATTTTATAGGAAAAATATTCACCAAACAGCATTACACATGCAACATAGATTACACATGCAACATAGATTAATCTTGAATCAATTACTTTAGCCTATAGCTATAGTTATTTTAGATGTATATAAACATATTCTATATAAACATTTGTATACAAAAAAAATGTATGAACTTAGGTTAAACTAACAGGAAGTACATTATTATTTACAACTGGGTCCTGCTCACTGGCTGACTATAAGAGTTGGGTCAGGCAGGGTGATACCTATCCCTGTGCTCAGATGGTGAAACTCAGTTGCAGTGGTGAGTGTTAATGGCTCAGTGAATGGAATCCCAATAGGGGCTAGGGCCTCCTTCTTAGCTTTAGACCTGTTACCTGTCATGACAACAGAGACAACAGAGAGTACAAATGTTTAGGTTTATTGGGCAGGCAAACAAAAGTACAAAAAAGCCTAGGAATTACTAGTGAAAACTAGCACAATTCACAGGAATGAAACACTGCACACAGAATCTGCAGGCACAGTTCAAAGAGAAAGGACACATTACTCAGTCTGTGGGGACAGTTAACATGTGTGAGACACAGTGCTCAGAGTCTGTGAATAACAGAAACCTCAGGCAGGTAAACTATGTGACTGGTACCACAGGTAGGCATTTAGACTGTGTGACTGGAACCACAATCAGGCAGGTACATATGAGACACAGTACTCAGAGTCTATGGTTATCAGGAAATTCAGGCAGGTGAACTATGTGACTGGAACCACAGGTAGGCATTTAGACTGTGTAACTGGAACCACAGGTAGGCATTTAGACTACTGTGTAACTGGAACCACAGGTAGGCATTTAGACTACTGTGTAACTGGAACCACAGGTAGGCATTTAGACTACTGTGTAACTGGAACCACAGGTAGGCATTTAGACTGTGGAACGAGAACCACAGGTAGGCATTTAGACTGTGTAACTGTATCCACAATCAGGCAGGTACATATGAGACACAGTACTCAGTGTCTGTGGTTATCAGGAAATTCAGGCAGATAGACTGTGTGACTGGAACCACAGGTAGGCATTTAGACTGTGTAACGGGAACCACAATCAGGCAGGTACGTATGAGACACAGTACTCAGAGTCTATGGTTATTAGGAAATTCAGGCAGGTGAACTATGTGACTGGAACCACAGGTAGGCATTTAGACTGTGTAACTGGAACCACAGGTAGGCATTTAGACTACTGTGTAACTGGAACCACAGGTAGGTATTTAGACTACTGTGTAACTGGATCCACAGGTAGGCATTTAGACTACTGTGTAACTGGAACCACAGGTAGGCATTTAAACTGTGTAACGGGAACCACAGGTAGGCATTTAGACTGTGTAACTGTATCCACAATCAGGCAGGTACATATGAGACACAGTACTCAGTGTCTGTGGTTATCAGGAAATTCAGGCAGATAGACTGTGTGACTGGAACCACAAGCAGACAGGTGGGTTGCGTAACTGGAACCACAAGCAGGCAGGTAAACTGTGTAACTGGAACCACAGGCAGGCAGGTAGGTTGTGTGACTGAAACCACAAGCAAGCAGATAGGTCATGTGACTGGAGCAACAAACAGGCTGATAGGCTGTGTGACTGGAACCACAAGTAGGCAGGTAATTTGTGTGACCAGAGCCATAATCAGGCAGATAAGCTGTGTAACTGGAACCATAAACAGGTAGGTAGGTTGTGTGACTGGAACCACAGGCAGGCAGGTAGGTTGTGTGACTGGAGCCACAAACAGGCAGGTAGGTTGTGTGACTGGAACCACAATCAGGCAGATATAAAAATTATAAATATAAAATTATGCTAAACAAGAGTGGTAAAAAGGGGAGTCTGACTGGAACAGCTGACATAGAAACATAAAAACATAGATATTAACAGCAGATAAGAGCCATAGGCCCAGTAAGTCTGCCTGATATTACCTAAAAGTATAAACTTATCTAGTTTGTAGGATAGCCTTAGATAAGTTTATCATTATTACCTCTTGAGGAAGTTTATTCCATAAATCAATCACTCTTTCTGTAAAGAAGTGCTTCCTCAAATTTCTTCTGAATCTACTACCCTTCAGCTTGAGATTATGACTCCTTGTTCTTGAATTTTCCTTTTTATGTAAAATACCCACAGTCTCAGTTTTACTAAACCCTTTAATGTACTTGAAAGTTGCTATCATAACACCTCTTTCCCTTCTCTCCTCTAAGCTATACATATTTAGGTCATTGAGCCTATCCTGGTAAATTTTATTTTTTAGACCCTGTACCATTATGGTAGCACTCCTTTGCATAGATTAAAGTTTGTTAATATCCTTCTGAAGATATGCCCTCCAGAACTGCACAAAATACTCAAGATGAGGCCTAACTAATAATCTATAAATTGGCATACTTTACTATTTCTGCTGAAAATACCTCTATCAATACATCCGAGCATTCTGCTGGCCTTACTCGCTGCAGTACTACATTGTTTACCAGATTTTAAATAATCTGAAATAATAATTCCCAAGACCTGTTCCTCATTTGTAGCAGTCAGTAAAGTGTCATTGAGTCTGTAATTAACATTTGGATTCTTCTTCCCTAAATGCATAATTTTACTTTGTTGTGTTAAACTTTAGATCCCAGTCATTTGTCCAAGCCTCCAATTGTTGTATATCACTTCTCATTTTGTCTACCTCCCCCCCCCGAACATCCACTCTGTTACAAATTTTTGTATTTTCTGCAAACAGACATACTTTCCCCTGTAGCCTTTTGCTCATATCACAGATAAATATGTTGAACAAAACAGGCCCCATTACTGACCCCTGAGGAACACCACTAGTAACAGCCCCCTCTGCTGAATGTACTGCATTTACTAAGACACTTTGTTGTCTGTCCTTAAGCCAGCATTCCACCCAGTTCACAATTTTTGAGTCTAGACCAAGGAGATACAGTTTGCTAATTAGTTTGTTGTGTGGGACTGTATCAAATGCTTTGCTGAAATCTAGATATGCTACATCAACTGCTCCACCCTTGTCTAATACTTTTGTTACATAATCAAATAAGTCAATTAGATTAGTCTGACATGATCTCCCTGAAGTAAAACCATGCTTATTTTGGTCCTCTAAATTATTTGTCTTTATGTAATTCATAATTCTTTCTTTTAAGAGGCTTTCCATTAATTTCCATACTACTGAAGTTAAACTAACTGGCCTGTAGTTACCCGATTCTTCCCTACTGCCCTTTTTATGAAGAGGTTTGCTATTCTTCAATCATCTGGAACAGCTCCTCTTAATAGTGACTGATTAAAAAGATCAGTTAATGGGACAGTTAGCACTGATCGAAGTTCTATTAAGATCCTTGGATGAATATTATCAGGACCCACTGACTTTTTATCATTTATTTTTGATAACGCTGACAAAACCTCATCCTCTGTAAAAAGATTAGTGTTAAGCTTGTTTCTATTTTTCATAGCATCCCTTAATGTAGACATACTATTTTCACAATCTTTGGTGAAAACAGAACAGAAGTAATCATTGAGACAGTCTGAAATTTGCTGTTTTAATTTTTACTATTCCTACCTTATGTTTTTTTATTTCACTGATATATCTAAAGAATGTTGTCCCCATGTTTTACTGACTGTGCTATCTTCTTTTCTGCATGAGCTTTAACCTTCCTAATTAACTGGTTAGCCTTTTTGTTTGAGTCTCCATATTTTATTATTATCAGTTATTTGTAGAGCTCCAACAGATTCCGCAGCGCTAATTTTCCATATTATCATATGATTGTGTGTGTCTGTAATTTTTATAAGCTATATTTTTTTGTCATTACAGCATGTGCTACTTCTTTGGAAATCAAATTGTTTTCCACTTTGTTTTACTTTTACAGACATGTCTAATACCGTGTGCGGTTGCATCTAAAATGGCACCCTTCACAAATTCCCACTGTTCTTGAACCCCTGTAATAATAGTTTTCCCTTTTAAATGGTTTTTTAGTTATTCTCCCATTAATGAAAAATCTGCCTTCCTAAAGGCTAAAACTTTTGTTTTAGTCTGGGTGGACAGTTTCTGCACATGAATACTAAACCAAACAGATTGATGATCACTGGATCATAAGTTCTCACCTACAGACACATCTGAAACTGTATCTCTGTTTGTAATTATTACATCTAATATAGCTTCCTTATGAGTTGGTTCCTTAACTTATTGTTCAAGTGATTCCCCTAGCAGAGATTCAAGAATATACCTGCTTCTAGTTGATCTAGCAGAAGGAATCTTCCAGTCTATATCTGGCAAATTAAAGTCCCCCATTACTATAACCTTAGCCTTAATGGTCATTTTGGTTATTTCTTCTAATAACAGATTATCTAGTTTTTCATCCTGCAATGGAGGCCTATATACAACCACTATTCTAAACACATTATTATCTCCAATAAAAAAAAGTTTTCCACAAAGGAAAACTTTCCTGATGTATAACAGTCTGATCCCACCAAATAAGGTCAGTCCAGCCACAAAATACCAGGCAAGTCTCCTCTGAACAAGGAACATGACTACCCCATTCGGCCTCCTATGGGCCTCGTCAGTAAGGTGAAGCCACATTCCTCTAAGCACACTGGGCAAGGATACCATGTCTGGTTTCCCCATCACCCATAGGGAGACCTCCCTTGGGTCATATTCATTTGCATACAAAGAGAGAAGCACTCTACCAGGAATAAACAACAGCTCATCAGCTAATTCTATGGTGATTTACCACCCAGGGGCAGCCTCTTTTAGACCAGTGTGCTTTTCACAGAGGAAATCTTTTCTGAAGTATATCACTCTGATCCCATCAAGTAAGGTCAGTTGAGCCCCATTCTGCCTCATCAGTGAGGTGTAGCCACATTCTTCTAAGCACACTGGCCATTTTGGTTATTTATTCTTCATGGTCATTTTGGTTACTTATTCTAATAACAGATTGTCCAGTTTTTCATTCTGCAATGGTGGCTTATATACAACCTGTCAAGGTATTTGAAATATTATTAAATAATATATAGAAGTATATTTATCTTTATTTAATAAATCTGTGGATGTGCACATGGTCTGTAGGACAAAGGATTATTTCTAAGAGATCTCCCCCACTCCAATTGCACAGGAGACATTCTTGGCTGAAATGAGAACAAAGGATTATCTCTGGGAGATCTCACACACTCAATATGTTAAATTATGCAATTGTATTATTTAGCAAGGAACTAAAATATAACACAGTTTATTAGACCATATGTATGATTGCTTGGGAATGTGAGATAAAATCTATTTACCCCTCCCAATATACCTAGGAATCTAGCTCAGGTGACAAGTCATGTGAGATGTTCAGCATTTGCCCTTTGGTGCAGGGGACCCCATGTAGTGAATGGGAGACAGGGAGTCTGAAGTTACTGAAAGGGCAGTTAGAACATACAGCACACAGTGAAGACAAATGGCTTACATTATGATTTCAAAACAACTGTATATATTTTAGTGGATATGATATATATATATATATAGTTATATATATATATATATATATATATATATATATATATATATATATATGAATATATATATGTATATTTTGAAAACATTGAATATCTTAACCTCTGTGTTTTTAAATAAATATTTGTGGACCTGGAAAGAAATAATTAATGACACTTATTACTTTATTTCAGATGGAGTGCCTGCGTGAGGTGAAATAAGTCATATCATATAAATGTGAAACAAATGTTTATAAGTTTTAAATACATCTCTTAAAATATAGTGAGATGAAGATATGGAAGCTACTTTGATGTGATATGACTATGAGATATAAATTTTCTGTTAGGCTAAATGAAATATAAATTATTTTAATATAATGTTAGATATATGTGATGTTTCATATCAAAATGATAGAAAATTCATTAAGATATAAGTTATCCAAAACAAATATTATGAATAGTTGTCGCAGTAAATTATGATAAAATTAATAACCATTTCATAGAAATACTGATTTAAGTTGTTTCAAATGTTACTATGCCTGTTCATAATGCTGCCACCCGGTGTTGCCACGAGAGAACTACAGCCAGAAAGATTTTTGGCTGTTGGAAATGGGATATCCAGTTATCCAATAGAGGGACAAGGTTTCGAAGGGCCACCCATATTTCACACCAATGATTAAACTATATAGTGGATGCAGAAGGAAGAAGAGGGGGACTGGCTACAGTTTTTTGAACTGACTGAAACTGTTTTGCGTGGGACACAGTCAAACTACAAAAACAAAGTGAGCCATATTTCTCCTATTCCATTGCAATTACACTTATTTTATATGAGGTGTGAAATTGGATCCGTTGCGAAAATTGGAAACTGGATTGCTGTTATTTGGTGATGTATATAAAAGTTTTATTATAAGATAAGTTATATGCATAGTCAATTTGTATTTAATAGATTTAAAGAAACAGTGTGTTTTAGTTAGCATTTCACAGCCTATATATATATATATATATTGTTTAAATCTGTATCTGATTTGCTAAGTAAATCATCTGTGCAAGTTCTGATATTGTAAGTTAATTCTGTATTAAGATAAATTGCAGTTAAATAGCAGAATATATATATATATTATCCTATTGTTGAAAGAGCACAGTTTAGAATTGTATTGCTTGGATGTTAAAGGTTTTAGTCCCATTGTATTAAATAAATAAGGCTGAATTGTGAAGGTATATTTTTCTGGGTTTTGTAAGAAGGATAGCATATCTTAAGAGTTGGTTTTAACGCATATAAATTTTGTTTCATTTCCTTTTATTGCGAATATACTTCAACATGTTTATGGATATTAACTAAATAAAAGAATTCAGATATTTATATTAATTGTATGGTCTAGTAGATGCATGGTTGATTAGGGTTTCAATTTTTAAGGAAAATTAATATAAGATTGTGTTTATAACCCTGCCATAAACTGATATATTATTTGGATAGCACTACTAGATTTTCATAAATATACTGACAAACCCCTATTCTAAACACAATTTTATCTCCAATTTCCAAAGTCACCCAAATTCTTTCTACAATTTCAGTAACCTTTATATTTTCATTTACATACAGAGAAACTCCTCCACCTTTCTTTCCTACTCTGTTCTTTTTAAATAACCTGTATCCAGGTATGACTATGTCCCAGTCATGCAAATCAGATACATGTTTTGACTTACGCCGTAGTCAAAGCTGTAATCCCATATCTGACAATCACATTAAATATGCAATCAGAAAACTGAAATAATCACCTTTTACAATGTGAAATTACTAAAAAAAACATAAGCAATGAACTAAAGTAATAGTAATTTACAACAATGTGCACTTGTTATTAAAGGATATAGGGCAAAATTACAAGTTATACACTAAACCTGGTGCGTAAATAACGCTAAAAATGTAGCGTTACCGCACTTTCCATAGTGCTGCCATTACTAAAAAACCTTCTTTTGTTGTGCGATATGGTGCATTAAGCTCCATACCGCACAAAAGCCAAGGCCTGACTTGACATGCACGTTTTCCCCCACAGACATCAATGGAGAAAAAGTGTTAGAGAAAAACTAACACCTGCGATTGCAGAATGGCGATCGCTATAATGCGATCCCTATTGATGTCTATGGGGACAAGAAAGTTATTTAAAAACCTAACACCCTAACATAATCCCCTAGTCTAAATAACTCTTATCCACCGTACCCCCCCCGATATCGGTACAACTATCTTAAAATAAATAAAAACTTAACTGTGAAATAAAAAAAAACTAAGCTTAAACTATAAATAAACCTAACATAACTATTTAACAAAATAAAAATAAAATAAAATAGCTAAATGACAAAATAAAAAAATCCTAACACTACGAAAAAATTAAAAAAAAACTAACATTACAAAAAAAACTCTAAAATTATGAAAAATAAAAAAATTCTAAGATTACAAAAAATAAATGAAATGATCCAAAATAATAAAAATTAAACCTAATCTAATAACCCTATTAAAACAAAAAGCCACCCCAAAATAGAAACGCCCTATAATCTAACAATAAACTACCAATAGCCCTTAAAAGGGCCTTTTGTAGGGCATAGCCCTAAGTTAAACAGCTCTTTTACGTTAAAAAATTACAAAGTACCCCCTAACAGTAAATCCCCTCCCACCCAACTATCCCCCCCCAAAAAATAATCTAAATTAACCTAAGCTACCCATTGCCCCTAAATGGGGTATGTACATTGCCCTTAAAAAGGCAATTAGCTCTTTAGTGCCCATTAAAAAATAAAAAAATCCATAGTCTAAAAACAAAACACCCCAAAAATTAAAAATAAAACCTTGGTCTAACCAGGCGGCTCTATTTTCATCTTCTATCTTCATTCAGAGCGAAGGCAGTGCAGGGCGGAGGTAGCCGCAGAGCAGGAACGGAAGCTGCGGAACCATCCAGCGTGGAGGATACTCTTTATGTGATTGTCGCCGCACACTGAAGATTTAATGTAAGGTACCCATTTTTTATTTGGGGTACTTTGCATTCCTATTGGCTGAAATTTTCAAATCAGCCAATAGGATGAGAGCTACTGAAATCCTATTGGCTGATTTGAACACCCCCTTGAACATCCCCTTTAAAGCTAGGGAGTGTTAGGTTTAGGGGTTAATAGTTTAATTTAGTGTGTCTGTGGGGGGCCGGCATTTTAGGGGTTAAAAGTTTAATTTAGTGTGTTGCTATGTGGGAGGTCAGTGGTTTATGGGTTAATAGTTTCATTTAGTGTGTCACAATGTGGGGGGTCGGCGGTTTAGGGGTTAATAGATTTAGTAGTAGCGATGTGGGGGGTCAGCGGTTTAGGGGTTAATAGGTTTATTTTACTAGTAGCAGCAATGTTGGGGGTTGGCGGTATAGGGGTTAATAGATTTTATATAGTATTTGTGATGCAGGGGTGGCGGTTTAGGGGTTAATATGGGTTTATGGGTGTTAGTGTACTTTGTAACATTTTTTTTATTTTTTTTTTTTAAATATATTTTATTGAGGTTTTAAGAAAAATAATACAAGCAAGTGATTACTGAAAACATCACGCCAAACATAAAATTGACAGTTGGATAGTCACTATATAACATCGTCCATTAACACACATATTGCTTGAAAGTAAAAATACAAATTGAGCATTGAGCCTCAGTTTTCTGATAGAACATGACCTCCTACAACATAATAATATATGATAGGGAATTAAATTAAATTATTTCCCCCAAAGAACTAATGAGGCCTCTCTTGGACCTCCTGGATTATATTATAAACATAATGGGGGACTTTAAGGAGGGGTAGAAAATAATAAAAAGGCCGCTCTTGGGCCTAAGGATTGAAATAATACGATATCTTATCAGCCATATGGATTATGAGTTAAACAGTTTGATGAGTCATATCAAGACACTCTGGAACTATATAACTTGAATATGTCCACAAGAAAGGCCGAGGGCATTGACACATATAATTTTAATAACATAGGGGGAGTGTTTATCTAAAGGATACTTCGCTTATCTAGCACAACACACTGATTGACTAATATAGGGACTTTTGCGTTACTTAGAGAGCAATCAGACAACAAATACAGATAACTGAAGCTAACACAATAAGATATGTCTAGAAGGGTGCATAATTCTGTGTCGAGTTATATAAGGCTCAGTAGGGGTCCAAATCATTTTTAAAGGGGTCTGCATATATATATGAGGAAACATGTCATACATGGTTAAACACTATATAGCTGGGTGGGAAACAGTATTCCAATAACACAAAGAAATAGTACAGGGCATTCCACATTTCAGATCTAGCAGTATATGAAACCACCATTGCCATCATCAAATACACTAAGAAAATGTTAACCGTGCATTAAGATAGCAGCAGCACTCAGTGGATTATCCCTATAGTTAAGAAAATTCTTATATGGAAATAGTACAGTATATATGATAACAAATAATCCATTTGATAATAACTCTGTGATTGGCAACCCACAATGTAAAATACAGGGGCAATGTCAGAGTAAAGGGAACATAAACAATGGAGGAACTCTGACAGATGGGTCTGGATAATTAAGAAAGAGAGAAGTCAAGGGAGTTATGTTCTTGCCGATGTGAATGCTCTTTATTTTAAAACCCATTGGTGACAGGGGTTAGTAGTAAAAGTGTGACATGTTGCGTTGCACATAGTTGTAGCAAGGGTTAACTGAATCCCCGTATTAACAGGATACACCCATGAGGTCTAAAAATGTGTAAGCTATGGTATAACAAACAGGCAAAAACATAATAACAATAACCATTAGAAAACAATTCTACATATGAACTTAGTTGACCGAGAAATAAGGAATTAAACTGTGTGAGTAGGCATAGTGAGCTATAACAATTAGAAGCAGAGAGTCCACTACATCTAGAGGAGAGTACGCGCCCTGATATTAACCTATGCCATCTCTGAACAAGTTATTGTAGCAGCCATCGTAGTCTGTAACGGATGTGTCCAAGTCTTTCGTCTTGGTGGGACAAGTCCATACCAAATCCGTTCTATCAGACCTTGTAGCTAAACACAATTACAGTATCCCTGGCGAGAGTGTCTCAGTGTACGGGAACCTAAGAGGACCGGAGCTGCTTGAGGAGGGCATCTTGTGAACTGTAAGATCCCAGTTTGAAAGTTTGCCTGCTGGGACTACCGCGTTACCTAGAGTCCTAGTAGTGGTGATCGGGTCACGCTGCCACATAACACTCAGGGAGTGAAAATAAAATCTATTAGCAGTTGTGTCCCACATATAATTAAAGTACAGTAATAAGGTAACTTGCTTATGAGCAACTACCATCATATCTTATTTACCAGACAGCCGCTAAGGGAAGGAAAGTTGCTCAGCCTACTCCGGCTTTAAGGAACACCAATATAAGCACCTCTAGCATTTCCCTGCATTGCAATACTTTTCTTAGATAATATTCACCCCACACCGGCTTTGAGGTAGAAGATGAAGATAGGATTAATGTCCCAATGCAATGATCTGACTTCTCTGTCAAAATCCAAGTTTAGTGTTGTGAAGTGCCCATCAGGCATTTTCCAAATTGGCTGCTCTGCGATCTGGCCTGTATTTAAGACCGCAAGAACCCCATTCAAATAGCGGCACTTTGTGGGTGAGGAGAACACACAGATAGGAACTCGGTGGCTACCGATCTCCGCGGCTGGACGCCTTCCAGCCTGTTCACACACATGTAAGTTTCCCTTAGTTGGCTCTCTCATGGCCTTAGACTGCTCCGCACTCTCCAAATGCCACTGCCGCTCCCCACACCCGGTCTCCCTCACCAGGTGGTGTACCTCGGAGGGCATCTCAGTAATAAATGGCGGCGGTATAAAATAAACAGCAGGGTCATCTTTGCGCAGGACAGCTGTCACATCCGAGGGGGTGACTATGTTGCTGATTTCATGCTGAGTTATCATCGAGGTTAACATGAGCTTAATATCCTTACTGAAACTGTGGAGGTGCTCATCCACATTTACACGTAGCTCCTCTAAAATCGAGTCGATCTTTGACACCATGTTATTGTTTTCCATGCATCAAACGTTTGTAACTTAATATCCCAAATAGCTTTTGTCACTGAAGGGAGTTCGTGGGTCAGCACATTTGGCTGATTAGACTGACTAGGCAGAATATTGGAGGGGTAGAGGGAGGCACAGGCCACTACAAGGCCTCTGCTGCGCACCTTCTCTATTCTGGTCTGCTTATGCCTGTTAATGTTGAAAAGTCGCATTAATCCGTTCTGTAGGTATTGCCATACACAAATCTCCTGAGAGGAATAGGATTCAAACGGTTTGGGAGAGAAACTCAGCAGAATATTCAGCTCCTATAAGCAGACATATATCAAACAGCAGCCATCTTGGTCGTTGGTCAGACACGCCCCCCCACTTTGTAACATTTTTGTTATGAGTTTTGTGCAACATTTTTGTTTTGCAAAATCCATAACTACTGTTTTTTGATCGCGGAATGGATTGTTGCGGTATAAGCTGTAACGCTAGCGTAATAGCCTGACCGAACAACTTGTAATATGGGAGACCTTAAAATTCTGCACTCAAAAGCCATTTTTTGAGTGCAGAATGGAGAGTTGCGGTACTGGCTAAAACACTTGCGGCATAGCCGTATCGCCGCTACTTGCAATACGGGTGACCTGCCATTCCGCTGCAAAGGCCAATTTTTCAGCGGTATAGCCGTACCGCAAAATTTATAATTTAGGTGAAAGTCTTTTAGATTTGTTGTTGAGTTTATCTTGGGAAAATGTCCCTGTAAGGAACACCTTCACAATTCACACACCTTCACAATTCCCACTCAAGAATCCTCAAAATTAAGGGAGAGAGGTACAAACAATAGTGAAGATCTGTGATTTAAACAATATATGTGAATACTATAGGACCAAACTGACACATTTGAGAGCTAATGATTGAGCTCTCAGTTGTATTTGCTCAATATTATCCCACTCCACTGGCAGGTTAGATAACAGGAGATCGCAGGATCCAGGTAAATATTTTTTAAAAACAAATATAAAAACATCAGGTATAAGACTTTGCATAAGCACACTGGTGTTTACGGACAAGCAACAGTACAGGTGTATGATCTATAGATGAAGGAATAATGTGCCATCTCAGTGTTCCCAGCTGATCTTGGATCTTGAATTAGTTCAGTTGCATTCAGAGGGTCCCACCTTACGTGATGTGTCCTAATCGATGATCAGCTCCAACGCACGTTTCCCCCACAAGAGTTTTTTCAAGGAGTAGAAAAGTTGAGAAGAGGGTGCAGGAACATGTTTAACTCTTAAATCCAAGAATAGCAGCAACCAGGATAACAAATCATAAACTGAAGTCACGAGAAGTGGTGACTCCACAAAAGGAAATTCCACATAATGTCATAGCACAGTGGAAGAGTGGAAGGAGAGAAGCATGCTTTTATGGAGAGTTAGAGAACCTACACACTTTGGGATTACAGGTGTGATGTACAGACAACTTCCTCAGGCCAAGTTAACCTATCTGTAATGCTTCCTCAGGGTACCACAGAGCAGACCTATGTTCAAACCAAGGCCCATCTGTAAAACCCAGAGCACAAACACCACTGCTCATAGTTTAAAACTCAGCAGTGGAGTAATTGTACTGACAAGGACAACTCCCACAGAAAAAATGGTTCATACAACACAGCAACATCCATTTTTTTTAAAAACAAAGCTCTGTGAGACATTCTAAAACTTTTTTTTTTACAGAACAAATTAAAGAACTGAGTAATGTCCTTATTTTCTTTGAATTATATCTTTACACCCCCCCCAAACAAACAGGTTCCATCCTATAAAATTAAAGATATAACACTATTTTATAAACATTCTCAACAATAAAACAGTTTAGATGAATATTTGCTTTTGATACACTTTTGTTTGTTTCATCAGTGTCGGTAGCAAAGCTCTGCATTTCTAAAGTGTCTTTTCCTCTTTGGGAGCTCCCAAAGTGCCACTTGTTTTTATCTATATATATATACATACAATGTCCAACTTTGAATCCATCCTCCTGGAGTCAACAACCTAGCTGTATAACTTGAAAATATAAGAATCCAAATAAATAGATATAAGCCAGGATATTTCATCAAATCAAGTAGTCAATTTATTTGACATTTTCGGGGATAAAGAAGGGGATGAAGAAGGGGAATTTTATCCCCGAAACGTCAAATTAATTGACTACTTAATTTGATGAAAACTCCTGGCTTATATCTACTTATTTGGATGTGTACATATATATATATATATATATATATATATATATATATATATATATACATATATATATATGTTTCTATCTATCTAAATATTCTTTCTCATGCATAAAAGCCCCAATACATACATTGGCCTATAGTTATCAAGCCGTCAACCTCAAATACGCTGGAATTCCGCAGCGTATTTGTGGCGAGGCTGATTCGCCTAAGTTATCAAGCCCTACACACTGGTAAAAGTAGAATATAGTGACGTAAGCTTCGATCCGCCGGACTCAGTCCGACACAGATCGATTCTTACGTCACTCCCGATGTTCCAAACGCAAGTTCGGCACAATCTGACTACTTTTGGAAGTTATCAAATGACTACCAGGTACGCTCTGCACTTTTCCGGCCCAGCGTACCTGGTTTTCAATCCACCGCCCTGGAGGGCGGCGGATCCCATAGGAATCAATGGGAGTCTGACCATAGCGAAAGTTCATGTTCGCTGCTGCCCGACATTCCATTGATTCCTATGGGAAGTGTCTGCACCTAACACCCTAACATGTACCCCGAATCTAAACACCCCTAATCTGCCCCCCTACACCGCTGCCACCTATATTAAACGTGCTAACCCCTAAACCTCCGCTCCCGGAGCCCACCGCCACTCTAATAAACGTATTAACCCCTAAACCACCACTCCCGGAGCCCTCCGCCACTCTAATAAACTTATTAACCCCATAAACCGCCGCTCCCGGACCCCGCCGCAACTATAATAAATATGTTAACCCCTAAACCGCCACTCCCAGACCCCGCCGCCACCTACATAATACCTTTTAACCCCTATCCTGCCCCTCCTATACCGCCGCCACCTATAATAAATTTATTAACCCCTATCCTGCCGATCCCGTACCCCGCTGCAACTAAATAAATTGTTTAGCCCCGAAACCGCCGCTCCCGGCCCCCTGCCGCCACCTATATTAAACTTATTAACCCCTCATCTGCCCCCCCTACACTGTCGCCACCTATAATAAATTTATTAACCCCTATCCTGCCCCCCTATTCCGCCGCCATCTATATTAAACTAATTAACCCCTAAACCTAAAGTCTAACACTAACCCTAACACCCCCTTAACTTAAATATTATTTTAATAAATCTAAATAAAATTACTCTTATTAACTAAATTATTCCTATTTAAAACTAAATACCTACCTATAAAATAAACCCTAAGATAGCTACAATATAACTAATAATTATATTGTAGCTATTTTAGGATTTATTTTTATTTTACAGGCAAATTTAAATTTATTTTAACTAGGTACAATAGCTATTAAATAGTTAATAACTATTTAATAGCTACCTAGATAAAATAAAGACAAATTTACCTGTAAAATAAAAACTAACCTAAGTTACAATTAAACCTAACACTACACTATCATTAAATAAATTATTCCTATTTAAAACTAAATACTTACCTGTAAAATAAACCCTAATATAGCTACAAAATAATTACATTGTAGCTATCTTAGGATTTATATTTATTTTACAGGTAACTTTGTATTTATTTTAACTAGGTACAATAGTTATTAAATAGTTATTAACTATTTAATAACCACCTAGCTAAAAGAAATACAAAATTACCTGTAAAATAAATCCTAACCTAAGTTACAATTAAACCTAACACTACACTATCATTAAATAAATTAAATTAATTAACTACAAGTAGCTACAATTAAATACAATTGAATAAACTGACTAAAGTACAAAAAGAACAAACACTAAATTACAGAAAATAAAAAAAGATTACAAGAATTTTAAACTAATTACACCTAATCTAAGCCCCCGAATAAAATAAAAAAACCAAAATAATAAAAGTTCCTACCCTATACTACATTACAAAGTAACCAGCTCTTTTACCAGCCCTTAAAAGGGCTTTTTGTGGGGCATGCCCCAAAGTAATCAGCTCTTTTGCCTGTAAAAAAAAATACAACCCCCCCAACATTAAAACCCACCACCTACATACCCCTACTCTAACCCACACAACCCCCCCTTAAAAAAACCTAACACTATCCCCTGAAGATCTCCCTACCTCGAGTCGTCTTCACCCAGCCGGGCCGAAGTCATCATCCGATGGGGCAGAAGAGGACATCCAGACCGGCAGAAGTCTTCATCCTATCCGGGCAGGTAGGAAAAATCTGATTGGCTGATGTAATCAGCCAATCAGATTGAAGTTCAATCTGATTGGCTGATCCAATGAGCCAATCGGATTGAACTTCAATCTGATTGGCTGATAGCATCAGCCAATCAGATTTTTCCTACCTTAATTCCGATTAGCTGATAGAATCCTATCAGCCAATCGGAATTCGAGGGATGCCATCTTGGATGACGTCACTTAAAGGAACCTTCATTCGTCGGGTAGTCATCGGGGAAGAAGGATGTTCCGCGCCGGAGGTCTTGAAGATGGAGCCGCTCCTCGTCAGATGGATGAAGATAGAAGATGCCGCTTGGATGAAGATGTCTGCCGGTCCGGATGTCCTCTTCTGCCCGGATAGGATGAAGACTTCTGCTGGTCTTCATCTATTATTTTCAGATGCAAATGTCAGCGTGAATCCCTTGCCAGTAACCATAAGGCTGTTTAGCCTTCCTCCCCTCTGAACATTTTTTCCTTTTTGCTGGAATCAATCTAGTGAAGGATTACTGTTGCGAGGATATCCTGACGGGGATCCCTTGGTACAGCTAGCTGGTTTGCTGTTTAAATACCAGCCCGCTCCTACAGGCACAAGAGAGTGCCTTCACGTTTGTGAGTATCCTGTATCTCATCTAACTTGGATATTGTCTGTTTTGATTGATCTACACATGTGGCGCCTCTGTTTCTGTTTTCCTTGCAGTGAAACCTCTTTTTTTTAAGTTTAATATAGGTGGCGGCGGGGTCCGGGAGCGGCGGTTTAGGGGTTAAACAATTTATTTAGTTGCGGCGGGGTACGGGATCGGCAGGATAGGGGTTAATAAATTTATTATAGGTGGCGGCGGTATAGGGGGGCAGGATAGGGGTTAATTGGTATTATGTAGGTGGCAAAGGGGTCCGGGAGCGGCGGTTTACTGGTTAATATATTTATTATAGTTACAGCGGGTCCGGGAGCGGCGGTTTAGGGGTTAATATATTTATTATAGTTGCGGCGGGGTCTAGGAGCGGCGGTTTAGGGGTTAATAACTTTATTTAGTTGCGGGGGGCTCCGGGGGTGGCGGTATAGGGGGTAGAACAGTATAGTATAGTATGGGTGCTTAGTGACAGCTTATCAATAAAGCTGTAGAAAAGCCGAAGAGCAGCTGTGATAACTATCACAGTCCGCTGCTCATCGCCCCATACTTGGTGCGCAGCTTTTTGACAACTTTATTGATAACTTTGGCGAACGTATTCAGGTTCGCGGCAATGATGTGAGGCGAGCTTAGGCAAGCGTATTGGGGCCGGCGAAGGCAGGTACGTACGGAGCTTGATAACTAGAGGCCATTGTCTTAGGAGAAAGGATATAAACCCTTGGCACAAGCTGATTCTCACACTCCTTTACCTCTGGCACAGCCACTGCCCATAAACACCTCACACCCACCTTCCCTCTCACTGGCAAAACCTGCCTTAAGTTTCCATCATTACTATTCATCTCTGTGAACTTAAAGGGACATGAATCCCCAAAATTTTCTTTCATGATTTAGACATAACGTGATTTTAAACAAATTTCCAAGTTGCTTCAATTATCTAAATTGCTTCATTCTCTTGGTATTCGTAGTTAAAAAGCATCTCTAGGTAGGCTCGGGAGAAGCAATGCATTACTGTGAGTTAGCTGCTGATTGGTCGCTGCATTGGTTCACTAGATGTCTTCAGTTAGCTTCCAGTAGTGCATAGCTGCTCCTTCAAAAAATAATACCAAAAAAATGAAGCAAATTTGATGAAATAAGTAAATTGGAAATCATTTTAAAATTACACGCTCTCTTTGAATCATGAAAAAGAAGAACAAGAAAAATGTTGAGTTTCATGTCCCTTTAACATAGTCATTGCCATTGCCTGTGTCCCTCTTACCCTTTTACTTACCGCCTACGTCTGTCACTGGCATTACACCTTCCACTCAACTCACTTGACCTGGCTACCTATTCTACAAAGCAACAATCAATCAAGCATAGAGGGATTCATTTTGTAAAAGACAGAGTAGTCAATGTTTTTCAAAGTGTCCTAAGTATGAGATGGTTGATATATATAAATGAATCATTAAATAATGTAACATCATTAAATAATGTAACATCATAATCTTTGCAGAATTTAGTTGGTTATATATTTATATATGTAAATTTTGTCCTGTCTCTTACAAGTCTTATATTGTATTACTTAAATGAATTGTATCCATGGACAGCGCTGCAGAATATGTTGGCGCTTCATAAATAAAGTATAATAATAATAATAATAAATATATATAAATATATATATATATATATATATATATATATATATATATATATGAATATCCATTTAAAAATACATAAAACATATTCTGCTATGTGTAGAACATTGTAATGTGAAATATTTACATTAAATACATAGTTAAAATGTTTATTAGAAATTAATATTTCATAAATTTGCTTTTATGTTTTCCTCTATTTCACTGCAAAGGGCTCCAATGCACTTATATAAATGTCCATATATGTGTACATATGTATTTATGTGTTTATATGTGTATATATGTCTGTAAATACATATATACACACATAAATACATATGTACACACATACATACATACTTATACATATTTAGACATGCATATGTATGTATCTCTATGTTAAAGCCCTTTGCCTGCTTTTTTTCTAACATCTGAGACCTCATATCTTTGAGTCCTTATAACTTTTTGAGCTAATTTCTTTTCTGTAGCTTAACATTTTGATTCATGCTATTCCTACTAAAACATTTCTTATACTATGACACAAACTCTTCTCTCCTTCCTAATCCTTAACATTTTTAAGACTTTGTCATTTATTACTGAGCATAAAGTTTTCTGGCACCTAATTCTTATGAACCTTTTTTAGTGTGACTTAATTTCTTTCATCCATGTCTTCTTGCTCAGAGGATTTTTGCTTTCCAAGTTTGATGAGTCAGGAAATGTGTTAAAGCTTCCTGGAAGTATTAATCACACACACCAGAAAAAAAAATCACCATAATCCCGTGGAAGATTAATTTTCTTTACATATTTTTTTTAAATATTTCTCATTAGGCTTATAACATTTTAATTGATACAATGTATTTTTCCTGTCACTTTGCATCAACCTGCAATTTATGCAGAAAATGAGCAGGCATAAAATATTCTATCAAACAAATATTAGATACATTTTAAAATGACACAGAATTCTGGCTTCCATTTTGACAGTGTATCAATGCTGCTACCCATGTCCAAACACAGCCTAGGTAAAGATAATAGTTGGACCACAAATTTCCCTATATAGAATTTCAATATATCATATTTCTCCTACATTGGTGTGTCCGGTCCACGGCTTCATCCTTACTTGTGGGAATATTCTCTTCCCTAACAGGAAATGGCAAAGAGAGCACAGCAAAAGCTGTCCATATAGCTCCCCCGCTGGCTCCGCCCCCCAGTCATTCTCTTTGCCGCTCTGAACAAGTAGCATCTCCACGGGGATGGTAAAGAGTATGTGGTGTTAGTTGTAGTTTTATTTCTTCTATCAAGAGTTTGTTATTTTAAAATAGTGCCGGTTTGTACTATTTACTCTACAACAGAAAGTGATGAAGAGTTCTGTTTAAAGAGGAGTATGATTTTAGCAACAGTAACTAAAATCCATTGCTGTTCCCACGCAGGACTGTTGAAACCAGAGAACTTCAGTTGGGGGGAACAGTTTGCAGACTTTTCTGCTCCAGGTATGACTAGTCTCTTTTCTAACAAGACATAGTAATGCTAGAAGACTGTCATTTTCCCTTATGGGATCGGTAAGCCATTTTCTTAGACTCATAACAGAATGAAGGCTTATAAATGGGCTCTATACTGGTTGACACTATTGTGGGCTAAATCGATTGATTTATATAATATTTATATGACTTTTGGAGTGTTTTGTGACTTTAAAACACTTTTGGGAACGTTTTTATTACGCCTGGCAGTTGTTTAGACACCTAATCGTGTCAGGAAGGCCCCTTCACTCTGGTATGTAGAGGGAGGAGGCCTCATTTTCGCGCCTCAGTTGCGCAGTTTCTTCTAGAAGCAGTGCATGCAGCTTCATGTGAGAGGGTCCTGTGGCCATAAAAACGAATTCAGAAGGCTTATTTCTGTTGTGAATAACCCCCAAGGAAGTTAAAAGCCGCAGCAAAGGCTGTGGCAGAGACTGTAGTGGGTTTAAACTGGTAAATTGAATAATTAGCTCCGGTTTACTCATTTAAGGGGTTAGAGTCTTGAAATTTGGTGTGCAATACTGTCAAAGCATTAAGACACTAGGGTGCAAATTTGGTAAAGATCGGATAATTCCTTCATAGTTTTTCAGACATTCAGAAATAAAGTGTGCTCTTTTTATTATTTAAAGGGACAGTAACGGTTTTGTTTAAAAACGGTTTTATTGCATTAATAGCCTGCCAAAGTCTGTCTAACATGTCTATACCTTCAGATAGCATATGTTCTGTGTGTATGGAGGCCAAGGTGGTTCCCCCTTTAAATGTATGTTCAAATTGTGCCATGGCGTCCAAACAAAGTAAGGACAGTACTGTCACATTTAATAAGGTTGCCCAAGATGATTCTTCAAATGAAGGTAGTGGGGATAGTTCATCATCCTCTCCTTCTGTGTTAACACCAGTTTTGCCCGCGCAGGGGATACCTAGTACATCTAGCGCGCCAATGCTTGTTACTATGCAGCAATTAACTGCAGTAATGGATAATTCTATAGCAAATCTTTTATCCAAACTGCCAGCATTTCCCAAAAAGCGTGATTGCTCAGTTTTAAATACAGAGGATGAGCAAGTGGGCGCTGACGATCTGTTATACCCTCACACCAGTCTGAATTGGCAGTGAGGGAGGGTCTGTCTGAGGGAGAAATTTCTGATTCAGGAAAAGTTTCTCAGCAGGCAGAACCTGATATCGTGGCATTTAAATTTAAGTTTGAACATCTCCGCGCCCTGCTTAAGGAGGTACTAACTACTCTTGATGATTGTGACTCTTTGGTGATTCCAGAGAAATTGTGCAAAATTGACAAATTCTTAGAGGTCCCTGTGCACGCTGATGCCTTTCCGATACCCAAGAGGGTGGCGGACATAGTGACCAAGGAGTGGGAGAAACCAGGTATACCTTTTGTCCCACCTCCTATATTTAAGAAAATGTTCCCCATTGTCGACCCCAGAAGGGACGCATGGCAAACAGTCCCTAAGGTTGAGGGGGCAGTTTCTACGTTGGCCAAGCGCACAACTATTCCCATTGAGGACAGTTGCACTTTCAAAGATCCTATGGATAAAAAATTGGAAGGATTGCTTAAAAAGATATTTGTTCAGCAAGGTGTCCTTCTTCAACCAATTTCGTGCATTATTCCTGTCACCACGGCAGCGTCTTTTTGGTTCGAGGAACTAGAAAATTCACTCCAAAAAAAGACTCCATATGATGAAGTCATGGACAGAATTCACGCTCTAAAGTTGGCTAATTCCTTTATTTTGGATGCCGCTTTTCAATTGGCTAAATTAGCGGCGAAAAATTCAGGTTTTCCAATAGTGGCGCACAGAGCGCTTTGACTAAAATCTTGGTCGGCGGATGTGTCGTCCAAAACAAAATTGCTTAATATTCCTTTCAAGGGTAAGACCCTTTTTGGGCCGGAATTGAAGGAGATTATTTCAGACATCACTGGGGGAAAGGGCCATGCCCTCCCTCAGGATAGGCCTTTCAAGGCTAAGAACAAATCTAATTTTCGTTCCTTTCGCAATTTCAGGAACGGACCGTCTACTAACTCTGTAGCCTCTAGACAAGAGGGTAACACTTCCCAGCCTAAACCAGCATGGAAACCATTGCAAGACTGGAACAAGGGTAAACAGGCCAAGAAGCCTGCTGCTGCTACCAAGACAGCATGAAGGGGTAGCCCCCGATCCGGGACCAGATCTAGTAGGGGGCAGACTTTCTCTCTTTGCTCAGGCTTGGGCAAGAGATGTCCCGGATCCCTGGGCACTAGAAATAGTCTCTCAGGGGTATCTTCTAGAGTTCAAGGAACTTCCTCCAAGGGGAAGGTTCCACATGTCTCGCTTATCTTCAGACCAGATAAAGAGACAGGCATTCTTACATTGCGTAGGAGACCTATTAAAGATGGGAGTGATACACCCAGTTCCAACAGTGGAACAAGGTCTGGGTTTTTACTCAAACCTGTTTGTAGTTCCCAAAAAAGAGGGAACTTTCAGGCCAATTCTGGATTTAAAAATTCTAAACAAATTCCTCAGAGTTCCATAATTCAAAATGGAAACCATTCGGACGATTTTACCAACAATCCAGGAGGGTCAATATATGACTACCGTGGACTTAAAGGATGCGTACCTGCATATTCCTATCCACAAAGATCATCATCAGTTCCTGAGGTTCGCCTTTCTGGACAAACATTACCAGTTCGTGGCTCTTCCGTTCGGTTTAGCCACTGCTCCCAGAATTTTCACAAAGGTGCTAGGGTCCCTTCTAGCAGTTCTAAGGCCGAGGGGCATTGCTGTAGCACCTTACCTAGACGACATTCTAATCCAAGCATCGTCCCTTTCCAAAGCAAGGGCTCATACAGACATTGTATTAGCCTTTCTCAGGTCTCACGGTTGGAAGGTGAACGTAGAAAAAAGTTCCCTGTCCCCGTCCACAAGGGTTCCTTTTCTGGGAACAATAATAGATTCTGTAGAAATGAAGATTTTCCTGACAGAGGTCAGAAAACTAAAGCTTCTAAACGCTTGTCAAGTTCTTCAATCTATTCCTCAGCCTTCCATAGCTCAGTGCATGGAGGTAATAGGATTAATGGTTGCAGCAATGGACGTGGTTCCTTTTGCTCGAATTCATCTAAGACCATTACAACTGTGCATGCTCAAACAGTGGAATGGGGATTATGCAGACTTGTCTCCCCAGATTCAAGTAGACCAGGTAACCAGAGACTCACTCCGCTGGTGGTTGACTCAGGATCACCTGTCTCAGGGAATGAGTTTCCGCAGACCAGAGTGGGTCATCGTCACGACCGACGCCAGTCTCTTAGGCTGGGGCGCGGTCTGGGATTCCCTGAAAGCTCAGGGTCTATGGTCTCAGGAAGAGTCTCTCCTCCCGATAAACATTTTGGAACTGAGAGCGATATTCAATGCGCTCCTGGCCTGGCCTCACCTAGCGAAGGCCAGATTCATGACGACTGTAGCGTACATCAATCATCAGGGGGGAACAAAGAGTTCCTTGGCGATGAGAGAGGTATCCAAGATCATCAAATGGGCGGAGGATCACTCCTGCCATCTATCTGCAATTCACATCCCAGGAGTAGACAACTGGGAGGCGGATTATCTGAGTCGTCAGACTTTCCATCCGGGGGAGTGGGAACTCCTCCCGGAGGTCTTTGCCCAGTTAACTCAACTATGGGGCACTCCAGATATGGATCTGATGGCGTCTCATCAGAACTTCAAGGTTCCTCGATACAGGTCCAGATCCAGGGATCCCAGGGCAACACTAGTGGATGCATTAGTGGCGCCTTGGTCGTTCAATCTAGCTTATGTGTTTCCACCGTTCCCTCTCCTTCCCAGGCTTGTAGCCAGGATCAAACAGGAGAAGGCCTCAGTGATTCTAATAGCTCCTGCATGGCCACGCAGGACTTGGTATGCAGACCTTGTGAATATGTCATCGGCTCCACCATGGAAGCTACCTTTGAGACAGGATCTTCTAGTACAAGGTCCATTCGAACATCCAAATCTAGTCTCTCTGCAACTGACTGCTTGGAAATTGAACGCTTGATTCTATCTAAGCGTGGGTTTTCAGATTCAGTTATAGATACTCTGGTTCAAGCCAGAAAACCTGTAACTAGGAAAATTTACCATAACATATGGCAAAAATATATCCGTTGGTGTGAATCCAAGGGATTCTCTTGGAGTAAAATTAAAATTCCTATGATTCTTTCCTTTCTCCAAGAGGGTTTGGATAAAGGTTTGTCAGCTAGTTCTTTAAAGGGACAGATATCTGCTCTTTCTGTTTTGTTACACAAACGTCTGGCAGCCGTGCCAGATGTACAGGCGTTTGTACAGGTGTTAGTTAGAATCAAGCCTGTCTACAGACTTATGACTCCTCCTTGGAGTCTAAATTTAGTTCTTTCAGTTCTTCAGGGGGTTTCATTTGAACCCATTCCATAGATATTAAGTTACTATCTTGGAAAGTTCTGTTTTTGGTTGCTATTTCTTCTGCTAGAAGAGTTTCTGAATTATCTGCTTTGCAGTGTACTTCTCCCTATCTGGTATTCCATACAGATAAGGTAGTTTTACGTACCAAGCCTGGTTTTCTTCCAAAAGTGGTTTCCAACAGGAATATTAACCAGGAAATAGTTGTTCCTTCTCTGTGTCCGAATCCAGTTTCGAAGAAGGAACGTTTGTTACACAACCTAGATGTGGTCCGTGCTTTAAAATTCTATTTAGAAGCAACAAAGGATTTCAGACAGACATCATCCTTGTTTGTCATTTATTCTGGTAAGAGGAGAGGGCAGAAAGCTACTGCTACCTCTCTTTCTTTTTGGCTGAAAAGCATCATCCGATTGGCTTATGAGACTGCTGGACGGCAGCCTCCTGAACGAATTACAGCTCACTCTACTAGAGCTGTGGCTTCCACATGGGCCTTCAAGAACGAGGCTTCTGTTGATCAGATCTGTAAGGCAACGACTTGGTCTTCTCTGCATACTTTTGCCAAATTTTACAAATTCGATACTTATGCTTCTTCGAAGGCTGTTTTTGGGAGAAAGGTTTTGCAAGCCGTGGTGCCTTCCGTTTAGATAACCTGACTTGTTCCCTCCCTTCATCCGTGTCCTAAAGCTTTGGTATTGGTTCCCACAAGTAAGGATGAAGCCGTGGACCGGACACACCAATGTAGGAGAAAACAGAATTTATGTTTACCTGATAAATTTCTTTCTCCTATGGTGTGTCCGGTCCACGGCCCGCCCTGGCTTTTAGTCAGGTTTAAAAATTTTTATTTCTGTACACTACAGTCACCACGGCACCCTATGGTTTCTCCTTTTTCTCCTAACCATCGGTCGAATGACTGGGGGACGGAGACAGAGGGGGAGCTATATGGACAGCTTTTGCTGTGCTCTCTTTGCCATTTCCTGTTAGGGAAGAGAATATTCCCACAAGTAAGGATGAAGCCATGGCCCGGACAGAAAGAAATTTATCAGGTAAACATAAATTATGTTTTTTCACACTCATACTGGTCTCCCATTTATTTTAATCAAAGTAAAATGTTTATTAGTTCATATATCCATAGCCTGATAAACAAGACAAAATTAGGCTAGCAGATGCTGCAAGGTGATTATTATTACTGTGATGATCACTTAATATTTAAAAGAACATGAAACCCCTTATTTGAATAGTACTTTATATAGAAAGAACAGTTTTACTCTCCTGGATTATATTAGTGCTGATGTAGACTGTGGATTCTGCTCAATCCCCATCACAGTGTACAACACATCTTGGTCCACAACACTCCTTTGTGTAAAAAACTTTAACTTTAATTCATCATCATTAAAAACACAGAGATGTTTTGGGATTGCCTTCCTTATTCAATAAGGGAGGCAATCCTGAAACGTTGCTGTGTTTTTAATGATGATGAAATAAAGTTAACGTTTTTTACATAAAGGAGAGTTGTGGACCAAGATTTGTTGTACACTTATGACCTTTAAAATGATGTGTCTTATGATATATTTCTACTATGAGTAAATAATGAAGACCTTTTAAAAATTGCAAGAACCCCCAAAATAGAACAAATGCTGAGAGGTATTTTTAATTGTAATGGCAATCACCTGGTAGCTGGATGGACACAGGACCATTCATTTGAAAGATTAGGACTGCTGTTTTCAAATAAGGGGGCTCAAGTCTGTTTATGTATTTTTATAGCAGCATAGGTTATACCCCACCTCTTCAGCATATGCCTATAGTTCTGTTAGGTGATTACTTTTGCCATGGGGATCAGCTGGGTGTGTGGCATTCTTTTAAAAGCAGGGCCACTCTTTTTTCAACAGATAGTTTTCTTGCCCTATAGTAATGCTTAGTTTGGAAATCAAATGTCCCTTTTAACTTCCAGAACATCTAGTATAGATGTGATTGTTATTTCTGTGGAAATCACCTGTTAAATAGGGATATTAAATCCTTCATTTGAAAATGGTTAATTTCCTATTTCATGTGAGAATATTGTGTGTGTTTTATGCACAGGATGAGGCCCATATACAGTAAATACATTAGGTAGGTAATTGCAATTTGATGCCATCCACCTACAAATGGCAAAAATATTTCAAACATACCTTCTGTGTTTTATCGGAGCAATAGGGGTTGCCCTCAAAAAACACTACACATGTATCTGATCACCAAAACCCCAGTAGTCACCTGAAAATAAGAGGGGGTGTTGGCCCTCCTTCAAAAGAAGGGAATTACAACATTTGCATTAGGGGTATCATATCCTTCTATTTAAATCAGGAGACTTGGGGTCTAGAATACACTCTATCCACCCCCACTATAAATTACTTGGCTTCTAGTGAGACCATTTTAAATTTGAATTAGCTGTTTCCTATAGAGAAACATGACCCCTCATTTGAAACAAGGCATTCACCTATTCCATGTTGTGTTATAGACTTCGGTCATTCTGGTCTCTTGTCCTTGTACATGGTCGGTGGGCTTTAGCTACAGGGATTTTTTGCTTCCTGCAACATAATCACATATATGTGGTGACATAAGTTGGTGTTTTGACAAGACCTGATGATGGTAAAGGACAGTACAGTCTGATTTCCCTGCTACATTGTAAGGGAGGGGATCTCCCATTGCAGCTTTTTTTTCTTTTTTTAACACCTGAGACAGTTAAATTTAATAGCGCTCAAGCGACTGCTTTTACTTTCTACTTATAATATGCGTGCTACTTGTGATGCACGCTAACACCCACGATAAACCCCTTTTCGCTTGTATGCAACAGTTAGTGTGCCACTCGCATTCTAGCCCTAAATGTTTGTCAGGATTTACTGTAGCGTGTAAGACCAAAAGTGGACCAATGTGCGCAGGTAGGGCAATAACCCATCAAAATTATTGTGTAAGACTCTGTACATAATACACAAGTTTGGACTATATACAATTTATAAGGAATGAGTACCTTAGAATATCCATGAACTCAAGAAAAGTGCACCAATGCCAGCCAAGCAACAGGTTATTCACTTGAGTCAGTCTGTCCTAGGGCCTGATGAGGAAAAACTCACCGTCATAGAGAGAAATCACACAAAACGTTTGGATTTTTTTTAGATGTTATAATGTAATATATTAGTCTATGTCTATCCTTCACATAAAGAAACCTGCACAGTGAGATAAACATTTCTCAAGGTAAAATATGTGTTTATAAAATTCTTTGAGGGACCTTGCTTTACTTTCAAGTTTTCTAAGATCATCTTGCCTGAGTGGAGGGCTTTAGATCATCAGGCACTATAAAAGTTGGAGCAGTACACTTAAGCGAAGACCATACATTGGTAGATGTTCAAATTGCCATCAAAGTTGCAGCAGAAGCAAAAGTCTAAAAAGAGGTCTTACACTAAAAGCAGTCTGAACTAATGTCAATGCAAGGACAGAATTTGAAAACACAGGAAAAACGAATGTTAGACACCATATAGCAAAGAGAAGCACCTGGCACTGGCATCAACAAACAATACAGGGGCAACCAGAAAATGTTATTGTTGCTATAAGCATAAAAAAACCATTATCATATCAGTAATGAACCTCCAAGACTGTCTCCTTAAATTGATGGTAAACTCTGCTGTATTACAATTGTGTAAATAAAATCTACATTAATCAATTATTTAAACCGCACTTTTTTTGTTTTGTCTTTGGACGTACTTTTTTAAATAATTGTATATTGCTTATTAGCTCCGCCCCATAATCTCCCTTCAAGCACTGAAGTAAAATGCATTGCAGCCACACCCGCTCTACACATCACAGCCCCTGCTCGCTCCAAGAGGGTTCTGAAATAGCACATGGGCAAGGTTGTCAATGATGTATGCAAAGGATGTGTGTGATGAAATCAAACAATCCGGATTGGCCGACCGTGCAAGAAGAAGTGGGCTGTGATGCACATGCGTCTACAGTGCACATTGACATAAGCCTCTTAAGCGACTCATATAATGATTGGATGTGCCAGTAAGGAACAATTTATTTGCTGTGAGGGGCCGGAGGGAGCTCACAATCCAGCGAAATATAAAAGCTAAAATGTAATACTTTATCAAGCAAAAATTTGTATGTGAGGTTAATTGGACACATACATTTATTTAACAGCAAGATGGGACACAGAGTCTACCATCACTTTAATAATTAATTTAATTCCTCTAATACTATGCTGTGATGTGATAATGTAACAATTAAAAATTCAAGTTCAATTTTGACTATTTAAATATTTAAATGTAACATTTACATATTAAAATGTCTTAGACTTAAATAGAAATCTATGAGAATCAATATTTGAGTGTTAGGGGTAGATTTAACAAGGACCAAATGGCCCTGGTTCCTCTTGTTTCTGCGCAAGCCTTCAGGCTCACCGGAAACAGCAGTTATGAAGCAGCGATCTAGACTGCTGCTTCATAACTTGTCCGCTGCCTCTGAGGCTGCGGTTTTCGATCTGCCCGATCCTATATGATCGAGCTGATTGACACCCCACCTGCGGCATTGCACAAGCAGTTCTGGTGAACTGCTTGTGTAATGATAAATGCCCGACAGCGTATGCTGTCAGCATTCAGCAATGTCTGTCAGACATGATACGCTACAGTGTATCCTGTCAGACAGACATTAGTAAATCTACCTCTTGGTCTTCAAATATTCAGATATATTTGATTTTGTAAATAATATATTAAAGGCAAAAGTTAATATTTGCTAAATAATTTTTGAATGTTCCTTAAACATTCAACAATTGTAAACGAAAAAAACAACAAAATGTTAACCAGTATTTTTCATATATGTGTAGGAAAGTGTAATAATTTACCAGTATTCTGTGAAATTTACTTTTCTAGAGAGAACCTCAGTTATCTGTAGAGTAATCTTTGAATTGTGATTGTTTATTTTCTATGGAAACAAACTGCTAAAATGTAGCCACTTGCATTTTATTGCTACACAAAGTAATAAAGTTGTCACAATTAGTTGGCATCATAAAGATCCAAATGTGGTAAAAACAAGTAATTAAAATAGTTACATCATTACTAGGCAACATTATACATATTATCCATCTCTATTGTTTGGCACAAAACCCTCTGTACTATCTAAAATGTTCCTATTGTACTTTTTTTACTGAATAAACACCCCATTGTGAAATATCAGAAGTAACTGAGAAAACATCTTCATGCTAATGCTACTGATTTTTTAAACTTTTCAATTCAATGGTTTTAAATTTCACCATCCAACATTTGGAAATAATTAAATGTCCGCAATGGAGCACATTCTTATTTTAATGCATCTTAGCTTATGATGTATTTTCTACCCTTAAAGTGATTGTAAAATTAAGACTTTTAATACACAGTATACAAAAACTATTTATAAAAACAATGGCACTTTAATTTATTCAAATATTTAAACACATTTCCTTTGTAAAATATTTATCACACCCCTGCTCTATAACAAGTTTGCAGTTAAAGGGATACTGAACCCACATTTTTTCTTTTGTGATTCAGAGCATGCAATTTTAAGCAACTTTCTAATTTACTCCTAATATAAATTTTCTTTGTTCTCTTGCTATCTTAATTTGAAAAAGAAAGTCAGAACCCTGGACAGCACTTGTTTAATGGTGGATGGATTTATACACCAATCAGCAAGAACAACCCAGATTGTTCATAAGAAATGGACCAGCATCTAAACTTACATTCTTGCTTTTCAAAAAAATATATCAAGAGAATGAAGAACATTTGATAATAGGAGTAAATTAGAAAGTTGCTTACAATTGCATGCTCTATCTGAATCACAAAAGAAAAATTTTGGGTTCAGTGTCCCTTTAATACATAGTAACATAGTAGATGATGTTGAAAAAAGACTGAAGTCCATCAAGTTCAACCTATACAAATCTAAAATACTTACAAGCTCCAGTTAAGCTTAAATAATCCCACTAAAAGGTGACCCATTTAATACTAGCAATCATATCTATGAATTTTGTTTATATACAGAAATGAATCCAAACAATTTTTAAATGTATCTAGGGTATTGGCATTCACTACCTCCTTTGGTAATGAGTTCCACAATTTTATTGCTCTTACAGTGAAAAAACATTTCCGTTGCAGAAGATTAAATCTCCTTTCCTCCAACCTTAAATTGTGACCTCTTGCCACAAACAATTTTCTTGGAATAAACAGAGCTTCTGCCATCTCTGTATATGGGCCTTGAATATAGTAATCATGTCACCTCTCAAGCGCCTCTTTTCTAAAGAAAACAGACCCAGTTTGGCTAGCCTCTCCTCATATCTTAAATTCTCCAATCCTCTTATTAGCTTTGTGACCCTTCTCTGAACTTTTTCTAGTTCTGTAATATCTTTTTTTGTGATTGGTCCCCAGAACTGCACTCCATACTCAAGGTGAGATCTTACCTGGGCTTTATATAGTGACAGAATTATGCTTTCCTCCCTTGAATCAATGCCTCTTTTAATACATGCTAGTATCTTATTAGCCTTGGAAGCCACTGCCCTTCATTGTGCACCCATCTTTAGCTTGTTATCTATTACTACTCCCAAATCCCTTTCCTCCTCTGGCTAAGTCTTGTCCCATTTAAATAATACAAACGATGCCTGCTTATTTTTACTTCCAAAATGTAGAACCTTGCATTTTCCCATATTAACTCTTATTTTCCATTTACCTGCCCATACTTATCCTTGAAGACTCAAATCCGAGAATGTCATGAACAGAAGAGGCAGCAACAAGTAGCAGAGCAACTGAACTAAGCTTCTAATAATAATTATAATAATAATATACATAACCCCCCAAAATACACCTCCAATGAAGGTGGACAAATGTATTTAGAGTCCCTTGGACACAGCAGTCAGCAGTTCCCTGATGATTTAGTATTAATGGTGGATTATGACCACCACAGAGTAGAAAGATAAGTGGCATCGGCAAGCAGCAGAGATACTGAACTAGGTAGGGAGGCCTGACAGTACAAAAACCTCAAAAATACACCTACAGGGGAGGAGGAAATCAACACGTGCCTAGAGCCCCTTGGACATAATGGGCAGCAGTTCCCTGAGGATTTGCCATTGAAGAACAACACAGAGCAGGAAGGACACAGGCAGGAGTGGCAGCAGAGTTACTGAAGTAGGCCTGGATTATAGTACACTAACCCCATAAATACACCTCAAAGGAATGTGTCAAATGGAGTGAAACTAGTATAGTGAAAAGAAATAAAGTTCTCTCACATTCCTCATAATCCCACACACCTGCTCCTTAAACACATTAAAAATTATCCTTTATTCTCAGATCTGTTTACAAATTCCTTGTGAAAGTTCTTTAAAGTGAGCAAGATTAGTATCTATCAGAAACCCAACTTAATCAGAAGAGAGATATTTACTTTGAAAAAGTTGATTTGGTGAAGGGAGGCTGGCCTCTAGCATGATATTATCATCATGAACTACTGCCTCTAGGGTTTTTAGAAGAGTCCAAGACCTAGGAAACAAAAAGATGTGCCGATACTCTGTTGCACACTGCTACTATCTGTTCACCAAGGATTTGTCATTGGCTGATGACCACCACAGAGCAAGAACAGCAGGAGCAGCAGAAGGCATCAGCCTTTTAAATGCTGGTGCAATTATTCCTTGGCCTGCTGTTATTTCACTTTGACAAAATTCATGACAGGGCAGAGAAGAAGGATTGCATGCGACTTAACAATATAACTACTATGTGGAAATCGACTTTGAAAATGGCGGAACTTTTCAGCAGCGATTCTATGGCTTCCTGTGTTAATTTATTGGGATTGGGATATTACAGGGAAATTGAGCCAAAAGACTGCCAGTCAGGGTTAAGTTGTACTCTTGTTCAGTCATCTCTTGAGCAAGATGGATGCCTTCCTTGAAAACCATGTGGTTCCTGGTGGCATACAAAGTAGTGGAGTAGCAGCCCTTGTCAGGATGATGAAGGATTAGATGAAAGGTTGCAGAAGCATCTCTATTCAAAAAAATGTAATAGTAAAAATTTGCTTCCGGAAGTAAAATGGTTTGAAATGGTAATTCTATTATTATGACCATAAATTAAGGGAAATAGCTGATCATATGTGTTAATTTTTATTAAGTTTAAACTTTACTAAATCACTACAAACAGTCTGAGTCAAAAAGGAAACCGCATTTCTAGATGGTCAGCTATACTACTTTATTTGACATATAACTACAGACTAGGCAATGAAAATGTGACAGCTAATTGCTTGTCTTGCCTGCAATTTCTTTCCTACTGTTGCTGCTTCTGCTTCTACGAGACAACCTTCCATGTCTGATGAAGCCACCAACAGATATAATATTTGGAGGAAATCGGGAAAGTGGTGGAACTGGCAGTGGTATAGAACTGGGCATTGGGGAGAACAGTGGTGCAGTTTTGGGAGTAGGCTGTGTAAAGAGCTGATGTGTACATAGAGAACACTTGGTAACCTGGGACCCCCTATTATTCCTACTACTAGGCTGTGAGTCAAACAATGTTAATTCAGCACCTCCACTTTCAGTTCCCCTTACTGTCCGTTTTTGTTTTATGGTTGGGCTTACACGACCCTTACTGTCCATTTTTGTTTTATGGTTGGGCTTACACGACCCTTATTGCTAATCATGCTGTTGTGGCTACTAAATATGGTAGAGGTGATCCCTGCATATATCCTACTACTGGTGGCTATGGGAATGTATACTTCAGCAGATTCTGAAGATAGCCCTGCTGATGCTGCTGCAACTGCCTCTGGCTTTCTAGATGATTGAGCTGGAGAAGCAGACAATGGCCTTAGAAATTATATTGGAATCTGTTAGATAAATATAGAAAACAAAAGTTTAAAAAAAAAGTTGCAGTAATGTGCACTACCTACAAGAAAAAGATTAATTGTACAAAAAAAGTTTAAACTTTAATTAAAAGTTATTTTTATTCTACAAAAAAAAGTTATGTTTATTCTACAAAAAAGTACAGCAATATAATTAAGTAAATGTGCAGTTTAAAAAGAACTGAAATGTTTCTGCACACAAAGGGTTTAAAACGTGTTTGCCCCCAAAAAGGCAGCATGCTAACCTATCAGTCATGGGCTATGCCCCCACAGCAACATAATAAAGTAAACGAGCTGCTTAAAACTTACTGAAAAAAAATAGATTTTTTTCTGCACACATAGGGTTAAAGTTTATTTAAACCCTATCGCCTAGATTACGAGTCTTGCGTTATGAGGGGTGCGGCGCAAACATGCAGTTTTTTCTCACCGCTCACTTCCCTGCAGTGCTGGTATTACAGGTTTTTACAAACAGGCAAGAAGTGAGCGTAGAGCAAAATTGTGCTCCACACTGCACTCCAATACCAGCGCTGCTTAAGTGAGCGGTGAGCTGGTTAAACGTGCTCGTGCACGATTTCCCCATAGAGATCAATGGGGAGAGCCGGCTGAGAAAAAGTCTAACACCTGTCAAAAAGCAGCGTAAAACTCCGTAACACAGCCCCATTGATTCCTATGGGAAAACTAAAGTTATGTTTACACCTAACACCCCAACATGAACCCCGAGTCTAAAGAACCCTAATCTTACACTTATTAACCCCTAATCTGCCGCCCCCAACATCGCCGACACCTGCATTATACTTATTAACCCCTAATCTGCCAGTCCGGACATCGCCGCAACCTACATTAAATTTATGAACCCCGAATCGGCTGCCCCCAATGTCGCCGCCACTATATTATATTTATTAACCCCTAAATCTAAGTCTAACCCTAATCCTAACATCCCCTAACTTAAATATAATTTAAATAAATCTAAATACATATTCCTATTGTTAACTAAATAATTCCTATTTAAAACTAAATACTTACCTATAAAATAAACCCTAAGCTAGCTACAATAACTAATAGTTACATTGTAGCTAGCTTAGGTTTTCTTTTCATTTTACAGGCAAGTTTGAATTTATTTTAACTAGGTAGAATAGTTACTAAATAGTTATTAACTATTTACTAACTACCTAGCTAAAATAAATACAAATTTACCTGTAAAATAAAACCTAACCTAAGTTACACTATCAACTAACACTACACTACAATTAAATAAATTCCCTACATTAAAAATGGGCATTTAGCTCTTTTGCTGCCCAAAGCCCTAACCTAAAAAATAAACCCACCCAATACACCCTTAAAAAATCCTAACACTAACCCCCGAAGATTCACTTACCGGTCTTCATCCAAGCGGCAAGATGTCCTCAACAAAGCCGGCAGAAGTGGTTCTCCAGACAGGCAGAAGTGGTCCTCCAGACGGGCAGAGTCTTCATCCAGACGGCATATTCTATCTTCATCCTTATGACGCGGAGCGGCTCCATCTTCCTCTTCCAACGACGGCTTCTTCGGAATGAATGTACCTTTAAGTGACATCATCCAAGATGGCGTCCCTTAGATTCTGATTGGCTGAAAGAATTCTATCAGCCTATCGGAATTAAGGTAGAAAAAAATCTTATTGGCTGATGCAATCAGCCAATAGGATTGAGCTGGCATTATATTGGCTGTTCCAATAGAATGCAAGCTCAATCCTATTGGCTGATTGGATCAGCCAGGATTGCATCAGCTAATATGATTTTTTCTACCTTAATTCCGATTGGCTGATAGAATTCAATCAGCCAATCGGAATCTAGGGGGCGTCATCTTGGATGACGTCACTTAAAGAGATGTTCACTCAGCAAGAAGACTTAGTTGGAAGAGGATGCTCCGCGCAAGATGTCTTGAATATGGAGCCGCTCCACGCCAGATGGATACAGGTAAAAGAGCTGATTTCTTTGGGGCAATGCCCCACAAAAGGCCCTTTTAAGGGCTATTGGTAGTTTAGTTTAGGCTAGGTTTTTTTATTTTGGGTGGGCTTTTTTTATTTTGATAGGGCTCTTAGATTAGGTGTAATTAGTTTAAATATCTTGTAATTTGATTTTTATTTTCTGTAATTTAGTGTTTTTTGTGGTAATTTGGCTAATTTTATTTAATTTCTTGAATTGTATTTAATTTATGTAAATTATTTAATTGTAGTGTAGTGTTAGGTGATATTGTAACTTAGGTTAGGTTATATTTTACAGGTTTGTATTTATTTTATAGTTAATTACTATTCACTACTATTCTACCTAGTTAAAATAAATACAAACTTGCCTGTAAAATAAAAATAAACTCTAAGCTAGGTAACTATTAGTTATATTGTAGCTAGCTTAGGGTTTATTTTATAGGTAAGTATTTAGTAGTAATTTGTATTTAGATTTATTTAAATTATATTTAAGTTAGGGGGTGTTAGGGTTAGGGTTAGACTTAGGTTTAGGGGTTAATACATTTAGAATAGTGGCGGCGACATTGGGGATGACAGAATAGGGGTTAATAAATGTAGGTAGGTGGCGGCGATGTTGGGGGCAGCAGATTAGGGGTTAATAAATATAATGTAGGTGGTGGCGATGTCCGGAGCGGAAGATTAGGGGTTAATAAGTATAATGTAGGTGTTGGCGATGTTGGGGGCAGCAGATTAGGGGTTAATAATATTTAACTAGTGTTTGCGAGGCGGGAGTGCGGCGGTTTAGGGGTTAATATGTTTATTATAGTGGTGGCGATGTCTGGAGCGGCAGATTAAGGGTTAATATTTTTATTATAGTGTTAGCGATGCGAGAGGGCCTCGGTTTAGGGATTAATAGGTAGTTTATGGGTGTTAGTGTACTTTTTAGCACTTTAGTTATGGGTTTTATGCTACAGCGTTGTAGTGTAAAACTCATAACTACTGACTTTAAAATGCGTTAGGAATCTTGTCGGTAGAGACTGTACCACTCACTTTTTGGCCTCCCAGGACAAACTCGTAATACCAGCGCTATGGAAGCCCAATAGAAAAAAGACTTTACAAAATTTACGTAAGTAGGTTTGCGGTCAGGCCAAAAAAGTGTGCGTTACACCTATACCAGCGGGTGTAAAAAAGCAGGGTTAGGACCTGTTAACGCTGCTTTTTTACCTTAATGCACAACTCGTAATCTAGTGTATGTTTGCCACCCAAAAAAGGCAGCAGGCCTACTTAACAGTCACAAACTATGCCCCACACAACACAATGAAATAAACTAACTGAAAAAAATACAAATGTTTCTGCACACAAAGGGTTAAACTTTAATTAAAAATTGTTTTCCCCAAATAAAGTCAGCATGCCTACCTGTATGTCACAGGTTAAGGTCCCACAGCAATATAAATATGAATAATCTCAATGTGCAGTTCACAGCAATAAAATAGAAATATGTTTCTGCGCAGGGTTAAAGTTTAATTCTAAAATATTTTTACCCCCAAAAAAGCAAGGAGGTCAGTATCTATTAGTTGCAGGTTATGGCCCCACAGCAAAAGTATTTAAATTAAAGGGACAGTCTACACCTGAATTTTTATTGTTTAAAAAGATAGATAATCCCTTTATTACCCATTCCCCAGTTTTGCATAACCAACACAGTTATATAAATACACTTTTTACCTCTGTGATTACCCTGTATCTAAGCCTCTGCAAACTGCCCCCTTATTTCAGTTCTTTTGACAGACATCCATTTTAGCCAATCAGAGCTGGCTCACTGGAACTCCATGTGTCTGAGCATAGTGTTATCTATATGACACACATGAACTAACACCCTCTAGTGGTAAAAACTGACAAAATGCCCTGAGAGAAGAGGCGGACTTCAAGGGCTTAGAAATTAGCATATGAACATCCTAGGTTTAGCTTTCAACTAAGAATACAGAGAGAACAAAGCAAAATTGGTGATAGATGTAAATTTGAAAATTGTTTAAAATTACATTCTCTATCTGAATCATTAAAGTTTATTTTGGGCTAGACTGTCCCTTTAAGGTTTAACTGACTGTAATAAATTAGAATTGTTTTTCTGCACACAAAGGGTTAAAGTTAATTTGTTCATTTTTTTTTTTTTTTTGCATCAAGGAGGCCAGTAGTAATTAGCCGCAGGCTATCACCTCACAGCAAATGTAAATGTGCAGCTTTTCAATCAAAATCTAACTGACTGCTATAAAATAGAATTTTTTTTTCTGCACTAAAGTGTAAATTATAAATTATGCTTTTTATTTTCCAAAAAAAGACAGCACAGCTCTGCTCCACTGCTATAACTTAAGCTAAAACTCTTAAACACTAGAATAAAGACAAATTAGAATTTCCTGGTCCCCAGAATGAAATAAATAAATAAAATAATGCAGTATGTGTGCTGTCTGATTCAACACAATTTTACAGCAAAAAACAGCACAGTAAACTGACACAGTCACACACCACTGCACTGGTGAACAGCAGAAGTAAAAATAACTAGAAGATGGCTGATGTTTACTAGACTAAAACATCCCTATGCTAGGTCAACAGTGGATTGGACAATTCTGTTTGGTATTCAAAGGGACATAAAAACCCGAATTTTTCGTTCATGACTCAGATACAGGATCCAATTTTAAACACCTTTCCACTTTACCTCTTATCTAGTTTGCTTCATTCTCTTGGTATCCTTTGTTGAAGGAGCAACAATGCGCTACTGGGAGCCAGCTAGGGTTACTACCGCAGCCATGTTTTCCTGGACATTTATGAGTTACACATGCTGCAGTGTAAGCAGAGGGGAACATGAATAGTGCTGTTTAGGGTCACTATTCCAGAGGCTGAATACATGTTCCCCTCTAATTACCCTGCAGCATGTGTAACTCATAAGTGTCCAGTAAAAACATGGCAGAGGTGGCAACCCTAGAGCCAGCTGAGCACATTGGGTGAGTAAATAAATGAGGCATATATGTGCAGTCACCAATCACCAACTCCTGAGCCTACTTAGGCATCCTTTTCAAAAAAGACAAAAACAAATTAGATAATAGAAATAAATTGGAAACTTTTTTAAATTCACATGCTGTATCTAAATCATTAAAGAAAATATGTAGGTTTCATGTCCCTTTAATGCCTGACTTGCTGGCACTCACATCAATCACTTAGCGATGTTTTGTCAGGATTAAACAGGGGAAGCTGTACACATGAATGGTCAGACCCCCTGTACATCACTGCAAATGAAGGAGCTCATTAATCAAACAATCTGTTAATGTGTTAGTCTGTTAGAAACTCTGCTGATTACATACTTTAGGTTCAGTGTCTGAACTGTAGTAAACAGGGCAACTCTGCAGTAAGAACCAGGGATTTAACCATTGCTGTAATCAGTGTTCTTTCAGGGTTCAGACCAACAAGCTCAGACCTAATTACTGGTTTGAGGAGGTCATAGTGTAACTGTTTTGTTGAGGGGTTAAGTTAATACAGGGGAATATTTATTTTGATCTTTTATTGTGGCCTATATTCAAATCCATTCAAATTACCTTCTATTAAAGGGACAGTCTACTTGATTTTTTTTTTTACTTTACTACCCATTCCCCAGCTTTGCACAAGCAACATTGCTATATTAATTTACCTTATTACCTTTAAACCTCTAACTTTCTGACTGTTTCCAAGCCTCAGCAGACTGCCTCTTATCTCAGTGCATTTCACATATCAGCTTTTCACAGACAGACAGTGCTAGTTCATGTGTACCATATAGATAACATTATGCTCAGTCATGTAGAGTTATTTATGAAGCAGCACTAATTGTCTAAAATGCAAGTTTGTAAATAGCACTGAGATAATGGGGCACCCTTCAGAGACTAAGATGCAAGGTAACCACAGAGGTAAAAAGTATATTAATATAACTGTGTTGGTTATGCCAAAAAAGGTAACGTGTAATAAAGGGATTATCTATCTTTTAAACAATGAATATTTTCGGGTAGAATGTCCCTTTAATTATCAAGTGGTTTATTGCAGGATTTTTTAACTCGATCCCATTCTAATTTGTTTTTTAATCCTTTAATAATGGAGACAATAAGACAATATTCAAATTAGTAAATACCCTTGGCAGGTGTTTCTCCAAGGTTTTTGTCTTTAATTCTATTTTGATAACTTGGACTTGTTGAAAACTATTTTTTTCAAACTGTTGACTGCCCAAAAAATAAACGGCTAGATTACGAGTTTTGCGTTATGAGTTAAAAAGCAGTGTTAAGGCTCATAACGCTGGTTTTTTTACTACCGCTGCTATTACGAGTCTTTTAGGTACAGCTGTCCCGTACACTTTTTTGGCCGTACCGCAAATTAACTTATGCAATTTGCGTAAAGTCTATTTTCAATGGGACTTCCATAGCGCCGATATTACAAGCTTTTTTTTTTAGGCGAAAATGTGAGCAGTACAGCCTATCCCGCAAGATTCTGGATTAGTTATATTGTAGCTAGCTTATGGTTTATTTTATAGGTAAGTATTTAGTTTTAAATAGGAATTATTTAGTTATTAATTGTATGTTTTATTTAGATTTATTTTAATTATATTTAAGCTAGGGGGTGTTAGGGTTAGGGTTAGACTTAGGTTTAGGGGTTAATAAATATAGTATACGTTGGGGGCGGCAGATTAGGGGTAAATAAATGAAGGTAGGTGGTGGCGATGTTAGGGACAGCAGATTAGGGGTTAATAATATTAAACTAGTATTTGCGATGCGGGAGTGCGGCAGTTTAGGGGTTAATATGTTTATTATAGTGGCGGTGATGTCAAGAGCGGCAGATTAGGGGTTAATAATTTTATTTTAGTGTTTGCTATGCGTGAGGGCCTTGGTTTAGGGGTTGATAGGTAGTTATGGGTGTTAGTGTACTTTTTAGCACTTTAGTTATGAGTTTTATGCTACAGCGTTGTAGTGTAAAACTCATAACTACTGACTTTAAAATGCGTTAGGAATCTTGTCGGTAGAGACTGTACCACTCACTTTTTGGCCTCCCAGGACAAACTCGTAATACCAGCGCTATGGAAGTCCCATAGAAAAAAGGCTTTACAAACTTTACGTAAGTAGGTTTGCGGTAAGGCCAAAAAAGTGTGCGTTACACCTATACCTGCAAGACTCGTAATACCAGCAGGCGTAAAAACCTTAATCCTCTGGGTACTAGATCCTCTGGGTACTAGATCCAGTTCGAATCTTGCATTAGCCAATATTATTTTTTACCCCTTTATTCCGATTGGCTGATAGAATTCTATCAGCCAATCGGAATTCAAGGGACGCCATCTTGGATGACGTCATTTAAAGGAAACTTCATTCTTCAAGAGCCATCTAAAGAAGAGGATGCTCCGCGCAGGATGTCTTGAAGATGGAGCCGCTCGGACGGATGAAGATAGAAGATGCCGTCTGGATGAAGACTTTTGCCCGCCTGGAGGACGACTTCTTGCCGCTTGGATGAAGATTTCTCCCGGCTTCGTTGAAGATTTCTTGCCGCTTGGATGAAGACTTCTCCCGGCTGGATGAGGATGGATATTCGGTCTTCAAAAACTGTAAGTGGATCTTCGAGGGTTAGTGTTTTTTAAGGGTTTATTGGGTGGGTTTTATTTTTAGATTAGGGACTTTGGGCAACGTAAAAGAGCTAAATGCCCTTTTAAGGGCAATGCCCATCCAAATGCCCTTTTCAGGACAATGGGGAGCTTAGGATTTTTAGGTAGTTTCTTTTTTGTGGGGGTTGGTTGTGTGAGTGGTGGGTTTTACTGTTGGGGGGTTGTTTGTATTATTTTTTTTTACAGGTAAAAGAGCTGATTTCTTTGGGGCAATGCCCCGCAAAAGGTCCTTTAGTGTAGGCTAGGTTTTTTTTTATTTTGGTGGGGCTTTTTTATTTTGATAGGGCTATTAGATTAGGTGTAATTAGTTTAAATATTTGATCATTTCTTTTTTATTTTGTGTAATTTAGTGGGGTTTTTTTTGTAATTTAGATAAATGTATTTTGTTAATTTAATTTATTTAATTTTAGTGTAATGTTAGGTTTAAGTGTAAGATAGGTTAGGTTTTATTTTAAAGGTAACTTTGTATTTATTTTACCTAGGTAGCTATTAAATAGTTAATAACTATTTACTAGCTAGTCTACCTAGTTAAAATAAATACAAACTTACCTGTGAAATAAAAATAAAACATAAGATATTAGCTATATTGTAGCTAGCTTAGTTTTTTTTTACAGGTAAGTATTTATTTACTTTTAAATAGGAATAATTTAGGTATTAATTGTAATTTTTATTTGGGATTATTTTAATTATGTTAAATTTAGTGGGTGTTAGGGTTAGGGTTACGTTAGGGTTAGGGTTAGATTTAGGGTTATGTTTATGGGTTAATAACTTTAGTATAGTGGCGGCGACATTGGGGGTAGCAGATTAGGGGTTAATAAGTGTAGTTAGGTGGCAGCGATTTGGGGGGCAGCAGATTAGGGGTTAATAACAGCAATGTAGGTTGCGGCGATGTTAGGGACAGCAGATTAGGGGTTAATAAGTGTATGTAGGTGGCGACGGCATTGGGGGCAGCAGATTAGGGGTTAATAATATTTAACTAGTGTTTACGATGCAGGAGTGCGGCGGTTTAGGGGTTAATATGTTTATTATAGTGGCGGCAATGTCCGGAGCGGCAGATTAGGGGTTAATAATTTTATTTTAGTGTTTGCGATGCGGGAGGGCCTCGGTTTAGGGGTTAATAGGTAGTTTATGGGTGTTAGTGTACTTTGTGACACTTTAGTTATGAGTTTTATGTTACAGCTTTTTCAGGTGACGGTACAGATCTTGTAGTTAAAGGCTGTACTGCTCACTTTTTGGCCGAACAGGCAAACTCGTAATACCGGTGCTGTGGAAGTCCCATTGAAAAAGGACTTTTTAAAAAGTGTGGTAGTTACGTTGCTTGACGGCCAAAAAAGTGTGTGGTACAGCTATACCTACAAGACTCGTAATAACAGCGGAAGTGAAAAAGCAGCGTTATGAGGCTTTTTCACTCATAACGCAAAACTCGTAATCTAGCCGTATGTTTCTTCACAAAGAAAATATTGTACTTTTTATAATATAATATAAATGTGTATGTATATATTATATATATATTTATATATATATCCTATAATATAAAAGGCCAAGTGTGTTTGTCCGAAGCTGTCATGCGCAGTAGTGATGACAGTGCAAGGACAAACACACCTTATGTCACATTAGAAAATATAGAGGAAAGCACACCAAGTAGCAGCAGAAAGCACATGAAAATTAAATGTATGACAACAAATGCAAGAAGCATGACAGGTAAAATGGGGGAGCTGACGCTCTTAGTTGCAGAAGAGGACTATGATGTTATCAGTATAACTGAAACTTGGTGGGATGATTCACATGACTGGGCAGTTAACTTAGAGGGGTATACATTATTTAGGAGGGACAGGAATAACAAAAGGGGTGGAGGAATCTGCATGTATATTAAACCTAACCTTAAACCTACAATAAGGGAAGATATTTATGATACAAGTGACAATGTAGAGACCCTGTGGGTTGAAATAAAGAGTGGGGGGAAAAATCCTAAAAAAATATTACTAGGAACATGCTACAAGCCTCCCAACATTAGTGACCCGGAGGAAACTCAACTACTTATCCAAATAGGTAAGGCTGCTAATAACAGTGCTGTAATTATGGGAGATTTTAACTACCCTGATATAAACTGGGCCAATGAAACTAGTAATTCAGCTAAGGGGGATAGATTTTTAAATGTTCTCAGGGATAACTTCTTGTCACAATTAATAGAGGAGCCAACTAGGAGTAAAGCTATATTGGATTTAGTGCTATCAAACAATACAGATTTAGGGCTCCATTTATCATTGTTTGGAGAAATCCGACTTTCAGTTCTCCAAGAAGTTCTCCGCAGCTCGCCCTCTGTGAGGCGCACTTGTGCGCCAATATTTATCAAAAAACTGGTCGTATTATACCGCTTTTTTCCAAAGTCGAGATGCGGCGTGTTAATGATAAATCTCGACTATATTTACCATTCCATCATCGTAAAAAAGCGCATATTTTTGGTATTTTCCTTTTTCTTTTTATTTGTTGTAATTTAAGGTTATATAAACATTTATATTTGTAATATGAATTGAACAAATTTCTATATTATTATTCTTTTTGTGTTTTTTTTACAAACCACAACCTTTTACTACTATTCCACGTTATTTTTAACAGATGGCTTACATATTACAAAGTCATTTTTTTTGGTTTATCTACTTAACACACCGCATGCAGACCTTTTTCTACTATTCAACGTTATTTTTAACACATGTCTTACTTATTACAAAGTCATGTGTTTTGGTTTCTCTACATTACACACCCCATACAGACCTTTTAGGCCTCCATTTATCATGATAAATGGAGCCCATACTATTATTCCACGTTATTTTAACACGTTTCACATATTACAAAGTCCTTATTTTTTGGTTTATCTACTTTAGACACCCCATACAGACCTTACTATTATTCTACGTTATTTTAGCACATGTCTTACAAAGTCTTGTTTTTTTGTCTTTTGTTTAGCTATTTTAGACACCCCATGCAGACCTTTAACTATTATTCCTTTTGATTTTCAACACGTCTTTTATCTTTACCAACTAATTTGTTTTTCTCTACCTACTTTACACAACCCCTCTAGACATTTCACTACTATTATTCTTTTCAAATTAACGTCTTACATTGACCTAATCTTACACTTTCATTGATAAGATGTTTCAATTCATTGATAAGATGTTTCAATATATATTACACAATAACGACAATTGTTTATATTTGTTAAATAATATATGCATTTATTCTGTATATAAAATAAAATAAAAAAAAATGTTGCCAGCACATTCATAAATTTTATAATAACACATAAATGAAAAAGTTACATGTTTTCATATTTCAGCCTCATTTTCCTGACTGCTGAGTAACTGCTTATCAGTCCAGTTTCAGCTTTAAGCAGGACTTCAAGGAGCTCTTTTTTGCCTATTACAATTTTTTCATCATCCGGAACTAAAAAATAAAAAATATATATATATTTTGATTATTTTGAATAGCATTTATAGACATGAGAGTAAAAAAAATATCTGTCAATGGAATTACCAACAGCAATAACATATATTTATTCATAAATGCTATAACACTTACCCCAGTTATAATATTGAGGTGACTGAGAGTCTTCATCGTGTACCTCTAAGTTTATTAAATTTTGTTGAGTTTCTTCAAAAAACAAAATTTTGATTACAATGTATTGATAATGTAATTTTAAAATATATCTATCTTACACAATATTTTTCTCTCTATGTTATCTTTCAATTAATTTTATTTCTATATTTACATCTGTCTTTTTTTATCTATATACATCTATCTATCTATCTATCTATTTATCTATCTATCTATCTATCTATATATATTGATCTATCTCTATATATATATATATATATATATATATATATTGATATATATAAAAAAAATATGTGTTTGTGTTTTTATATATATATATATATATATATATATATATTTGTTTTTCCAAAAAATATATACACATTAATAAAATTGATATATATATATGTGTATATATATATATATATTTATATATATATGCATACATATCAATTGTTTTATATATATATATATATATATATATATATATATATAAATATAATGTTTTTATAATGGATATATCAACATAAAAAAAATAAAAAATCACCTGATGTTCCTTGATGAACCTCATCTTCTTCATGGCCCTCCTCGTCCTCTTGTTCCAAATGTTCTTCATCTTGTTCCAAATGTTCTTCTGACTCTGTAGGCTCTACATGTCCTAAAATTATTATTACAAATAAATTTATATTTATAAAATATATATGTTAAAGAAATCTCAAAGAATTTTTTTTTAGATTACCTTCAATGTTATCGATATCTTCTTCTCCTTGCTCATCCATTGCATTATTATTTGGAGTGCTATTATCTATAGCATTATAAAAAAAAATAGTTAAAAGATAAATTTACTTTAATACCTGTCTTTGAATATTTTTTTCTCTCGACATTACAGTTACATTTTTTATACCTGTGTCTTGAGTCCTATCTTCATCCATAAAAACTGTGGGCAATGGGTCTGATTCCCCTTCAGAACTAGAATTGGTATCAATGGGAAGAAGGTACCTTGGAGCTCTTCTTCTTTTGACTATTAAAAAATATAAAATAAAAAATTTGTGAAAATATATTCTTAAAAATTCAAACACACAAAAAATTTGTCTGAAAATCCTATAAAAACTTGATTCATTCACACTTATCTGCAGGCAATGGTAATCTTTTAATCCTATTATTGTTTAACTTGTTTATCTTATTGAAAAAATTCCAATTAAAAACTATACATTTTTAATACTTAAGATTATATAATTAAACTATATTTATATCTATATTGCTTACATTTTTTAAGATAAGTCTTTATCAAAGTGCGCATTTTAGATTGCCTCCGGTACAAGTCGTTATATCTTTTCAGACATTGTTTCCTCGTTCGTTTTTGCCCAGAGACTCTCCTTACTCTTCGCACCATTTCACAGAGAATTCGGTTTCTTGTGTCCTGGTCCAAAGTGAAAATCCCTTTCCTTTTTTTTGGAAAATATTTATCCATAGTGTAAGAAATAATCAATAATTCTCCAATAGAGAACTTCTTGGATCGTGGCATTTTCTAAATATTATTCAATCTCTACTCACTGACGGGACTAATTTTTTTTTTTTAAATGCGCAATTTTGTAAGCTAATACCTATTTTTACAAATAGCACTCAATTTGGATACATATTTTGTAAAATATTATCAAGAATCGTATTTTAGTATACAACTTGATGTTTTTTTTTATCCATTTTAATAACAATGAAACATTGTATAGAACTGCGCCACAACAGCACTATTTTTTGGGCAACATTAACAAATGTTACATGTATCCGTTGATAAGGTGAAATAAAATTAAAGATACATATAACAATTTAATGATATTTAAATTTAATATTGTTATTCATAACAAAATTATCTTTATTTACATGTAAAATTGTTATTAAAAACAAAAATGGAAATCCAGGTATTCCATATTAAAAATAAACTGCGACATATCTTTCCAGAACATCAGACAGTATACGCCCATTTTCATCAACTACATTTAGATACTTTTTTGGAAACCGTTATAAAAGAAAACTTTATTCAGTTTGTATCAACACTTTAGTTATTTTTTGCGCTCTATTGTATCACATTTTTACAATGGCATCTTCCCAAGCTGGAAAGACCAAAAGCGGGAGAAGTATCATGTTCACTCATCGGCAGAATTGTATTTTGGTTGAAGCTGTGATCGAACACTACGATGAAATCATTGGGTACCAAGCAAGAACTGTAAACCCACAGAGAAAGAGAACAATTTGGGCACAAATCAGTAGATCTGTTTCAGCTGAAGGAAGTTTTCCTAAGGATGTGCGGGCTTGTCGGAAGAGAGTAACGGATATTAGAAAAAACATAAAGAAAAAGGTTTGCAGGGAAAAGCAATCTGCCAAAGGAACCGGTGGAGGCCCTGGATATAGGGCCGAATTAACGGACTTTGAACAGATGCTTTTTGCACGGATGGGTGATGCCGTTGTGGTTGGCCTGGATGTCCCAGCAGACACTATGGATTTTAGAGGTAAGTTAAATGTAAACGACACCAAAATTTTGTTGTTCATGATTTAAAAAAAGAGAATGAAAAACTATATATCTTTATTATTGAAATCTATTATGTAATTATTTTGATTCAATAGATATTCCTTTATGGAAAGTATATGTAGATATGCTCACTATCTCTTTAATTTTGTAGATTTCTGCTATTGGATATTAAAATTGTGATTAGTTTACATTTTTATTTGTCAGAAAAGGATTATGGAGAAAATGGAGACATGAACTATATTAAAATTAATCTAGTCAGTGTTATAACTATCTATTGTCTATCGAAATCGATCTAAATATTTGAAATTGTGTTTTTATCTATAATTATTGAAATTTAATACAAGTATATTTATATTATTTAGAGCAAGAAGATGAGGGACGTCAGGAAGAGGAGATTGATGCACAAGAGGATCAACCTTTGGAAAATGAATTCACCTCACAAGACCAAGAACCCTCCACATCCACAGTACAAAGAGAAGAAGGGGAGAGTAAGTTATTTGTAAAAAACAAACAATAGTTGTTATATATTTTAATAATGATTAAAAACCAGATGAGCACTGATGATAACTTGTGGTCTAATGTATATTTTGATTGTATAAATCGATGCAGTTGATATTCTAATATTATTTTTATGTTGTTGTAGGTGTTCGTGCTTTACTACAATCGATGCAGGACAATTCTATATTATTATTCGAGGGTAGGTTGTCTTCTAATTTAATTGTCATGTTAATTTTTTTTTTTTTTTAAGAATTTAACCTATTAATAATACATATTTTCCATGTCATACAGAAGATCAGGTTGAAATCAATTTGGAACCTCTGGTTGAGGATTCGGTATGTCCAGAAGATGAGGATGAGACTCAGGTTGAGGGACAAACATCAGAGGGACCAACACCACCAAATCTAGAAACTCCTCAGAATATCATGGTCAATGACTCTGAAGAAGATGAAAGACCAGAACAATTGATAAACCCAGAAGATGTCACAGGCAGGGTAAATGATATCCAAAACCTCACAGACATGGCATTGGGGTTCAGGAATGAGCAAAGTGCATTTTTTAAAGAACTGATCAGATTACAAGAAGAAAGAAATGCAATTTTAAAAGCTGATTCCGAATTTAAGAGGGATTATTCCAAAAAGAAATTAGAAATTTTGAATCGAAGATTTCCGACTCAATAATTAATTATTAATATTTCTTGTTTTTGCACTTTAATGTTCCAATTTTTTTTCATGTTGAAAAGTTAAACACTAGAATTTGGTTACAGTTTAAGTTATTTTAGAAAAAATGTTACATGTTTCAGTATTCAAGTTTTTGTTATTACAATAAAAATGTTATTTAAAATACAAAAAAGAATTAAGGCGGTTTGTTTGTTCGTTCAAAAAATTTTTATTAAAAGAAGAAAAACAAAAAATTTTTAATAACAAATAAACACAACTTTTTTTTTTCATCTGTCTGATTATATAACAGTAGTGATGATTGTTATTGTCCAATTTTCAAAAAACTCCTGTGTTATCCGTGGTTTCTGTAATACAATGGTAAAAGATAATTAGCAATCCAGAAATATAATACTAATTCTTTGCCCCACCCACACCCAAAAAAAAAAAAATTAATTACATGAAAAGTATCTCTCAATAATTTCCATACGATTTTGAACACCGGCCCTAGTAGTGTGCCTGTTTAATATTTGTTGGGGGACATAGATGTCATCTGGTTGATCCTCAAGACACAAATCATCATCGTTAACTTGAGATATTGCAATATTATGTAACATGCAGCATACTAAAATAATGTCATTGCACTTCTCTGGTGAGTATTGCAAGTCTCCCCCTGACCTGTCCAACACACGAAATCTCATCTTCAACACACCGAAGGTTCTCTCGATAGCACTTCTTGTACTACGGTGTGACTCGTTGAATTTGATCTCTGCACGTGTATGGGGCGATGGTACTGGTGTCAGAAGCCAAGGCCTACACGGATAACCACTATCACCTACAAATAAAAAAATTAAAAGAATTATTACATTGGAATAACAATCTATATGCACTTTTAGAAATACAGAAATTAATGAAATAAATAATAACATAAATGAAAAGATCATTAAATTAATTTTCACAAAAAAAAAGGTCTAAAGTGTATATACATCTAACTAAAAATCTATGTCCTTCAAAGTTGAAAACCAAAATTAAACATAAAAACAATAACAACAACAAATATGAAGTTAAACTCACCCAATAGCCAACCATGGGGCATGTCTCCACGTTCAAACGATGTAAATAATGCTGATTGTTTGAGGATATGGTAATCGTGGCAGGAACCTGGAAATCCTGAACGCACAGCCCAAATTTTGAGGTTGGCATCACAAACAGCCTGAACATTCAGTGAATGGAAGCTTTTTCTATTCCTGTATTGCTCCTCCCTTAAAGCTGGTGGTCTTAAAGCTATGTGTGTGCAATCAATTGCACCAAGAACATTAGGCATACCAGCTACTTGATAAAAAGATGCCTTAACTGTGTGCCATTCTTGCACATTCCTGGGTACAAAAATAAACTTCTTCAGATGTTTCAAAACTGCTTTTAAAACAATTCTTAGATGCCTGCAAAATGAAGGCTGGCTAATGCCCACCACAGCACTAGAGACTGCCTGAAATGAACCAGTTGACAAGAAATGCAAAACTGCTAATAATTTTAAAAGTCCAGGTATCGCCCTTGTTCTTCTTGTCCTAGGGTCTATGTCATTTTGGATCAGAGAGTAAAATTTATAATACTCTCCCTATTTATACGAAATCTTTGCTTTATCTCCTTATCAGACAATGCCTGTAGTCCACACCGGGGTAAAAAAACTCTAGGCACTCTTTGGCGTCTCCGTATGGGCATATTACCATCATCAAGACGATTTTCACGGCCCCTTGCCAAAGAAATAGCAGCCAACAGCAGAAAATATTCCATCTTCTCTCTCACAAAAAATGAAGTAAATGAAATGTTCTCCTCAGTGGATATGGAGAACTTTGGAGGGCGTAATTGCAGGAGAATATTAGGTTCTCCCATGGCGCAAAATAGTGATAAATATGAAATTTGGCGATCTGTTAGTCGATTTGATGAAAATACGACCGAAAAAGCGCTGTTTTAAGCTTCAATCGGCGCACATGTGCGCCTTGGCGAGATAGAATAGAGTGGTCGGATTTTTCGGTCGAAAATCATTTTTTTTAGTCGTATTTTGTTTTAATACATAGGAGAGAATTTACGCCGGCGTATTTATAGGCGTAAATGTAGGAGAATTGCAATGATAAATGGAGCCCATAATATCAAACATAGAAGTTAAAGAACATTTGGGTAACAGTGATCATAACATGGTCACATTTGAAATCTATTTTCAAATGCAGTGTTTTAAAGGCTTAACTGAGGCCTAGATTTGGAGTTTGGCGGTAAAAGGGCTGTTAACGCTCCGCGGGCTTTTTTCTGGCCGCACCATAAATTTAACTCTGGTATCGAGAGTTTAATCAAATGCTGCGTTAGGCTCCAAAAAAGGAGCGTAGAGCATTTTTACCGCAAATGCAACTCTCGATACCAGAGTTGCTTACGGACGCGGCCGGCCTCAAAAACGTGCTCGTGCACGATTCTCCCATAGGAAACAATGGGGCTGTTTGAGCTGAAAAAAAACCTAACACCTGCAAAAAAGCAGCGTTCAGCTCCTAACGCAGCCCCATTGTTTCCTATGGGGAAACACTTCCTACGTCTGCACCTAACACCCTAACATTTACCCTGAGTCTAAACACCCCTAACCTTACACTTACTAACCCCTAATCTGCCGCCCCCGCTATCGCTGACCCCTGCATATTTTTTTTAACCCCTAATCTGCCGCTCCGTAAACCGCCGCAACCTACGTTATCCCTATGTACCCCTAATCTGCTGCCCTAACATCGCCGACCCCTATATTTATTAACCCCTAATCTGCCCCCCTCAACGTCGCCGACACCTGCCTACACTTATTAACCCCTAATCTGCCGAGCGGACCTGAGCGCTACTATAATAAAGTTATTAACCCCTAATCCGCCTCACTAACCCTATCATAAATAGTATTAACCCCTAATCTGCCCTCCCTAACATCGCCGACACCTACCTTCAATTATTAACCCCTAATCTGCCGAGCGGACCTCACCGCTACTATAATAAATGTATTAACCCCTAAAGCTAAGTCTAACCCTAATACTAACACCCCCCTAATTTAAATATAATTTACATCTAACGAAATAAATTAACTCTTATTAAATAACTTATTCCTATTTAAAGCTAAATACTTACCTGTAAAATAAATCCTAATATAGCTACAATATAAATTATAATTATATTATAGCTATTTTAGGATTAATATTTATTTTACAGGCAACTTTGTAATTATTTTAACCAGGTACAATAGCTATTAAATAGTTAAGAACTATTTAATAGTTACCTAGTTAAAATAATAACAAATTTACCTGTAAAATAAATCCTAACCTAAGATATAATTAAACCTAACACTACCCTATCAATAAAATAATTAAATAAACTACCTACAATTACCTACAATTAACCTAACACTACACTATCAATAAATTAATTAAATAAACTACCTACAATTACATACAATTAAACCTAACACTACACTATCAATAAATTAATTAAACACAATTGCTACAAATAAATACAATTAAATAAACTAGCTAAAGTACAAAAAATAAAAAAGAACTAAGTTACAAAAAATAATAAAATATTTACAAACATAAGAAAAATCTTACAACAATTTTAAACTAATTACACCTACTCTAAGCCCCCTAATAAAATAACAAAGCCCCCCAAAATAAAAAATTCCCTACCCTATTCTAAATTAAAAAAGTTACAAGCTCTTTTACCTTACCAGCCCTGAACAGGGCCCTTTGCGGGGCATGCCCCAAGGATTTCAGCTCTTTTGCCTGTAAAAAAAAACATACCATACCCCCCCCCAACATTACAACCCACCACCCACATACCCCTAATCTAACCCAAACCCCCCTTAAATAAACCTAACACTAAGCCCCTGAAGATCTTCCTACCTTGTCTTCACCATACCAGGTTCACCGATCCGTCCTGGCTCCAACATCTTCATCCAACCCAAGCGGGGGTTGGCGATCCATCATCCGGTGCTGAAGAGGTCCAGAAGAGGCTCCAAAGTCTTCCTCCTATCCGGCAAGAAGAGGACATCCGGACCGGCAAACATCTTCTCCAAGCGGCATCTTCAATCTTCTTCCATCCGGTGCGGAGCGGGTCCATCTTGAAGCAGGCGACGCGGATCCATCCTCTTCTTCCGTTGTCTCCCGACGAATGACGGTTCCTTTAAGGGACGTCATCCAAGATGGCGTCCCTCGAATTCCGATTGGCTGATAGGATTCTATCAGCCAATCGGAATTAAGGTAGGAATTTTCTGATTGGCTGATGGAATCAGCCAATCAGAATCAAGTTCAATCCGATTGGCTGATCCAATCAGCCAATCAGATTGAGCTCGCATTCTATTGGCTGTTCCGATCAGCCAATAGAATGCGAGCTCAATCTGATTGGCTGATTGGATCAGCCAATCGGATTGAACTTGATTCTGATTGGCTGATTCCATCAGCCAATCAGAAAATTCCTACCTTAATTCCGATTGGCTGATAGAATCCTATCAGCCAATCGGAATTCGAGGGACGCCATCTTGGATGACGTCCCTTAAAGGAACCGTCATTCGTCGGGAGACAACGGAAGAAGAGGATGGATCCGCGTCGCCTGCTTCAAGATGGACCCGCTCCGCACCGGATGGAAGAAGATTGAAGATGCCGCTTGGAGAAGATGTTTGCCGGTCCGGATGTCCTCTTCTTGCCGGATAGGAGGAAGACTTTGGAGCCTCTTCTGGACCTCTTCAGCACCGGATGATGGATCGCCAACCCCCGCTTGGGTTGGATGAAGATGTTGGAGCCAGGACGGATCGGTGAACCTGGTATGGTGAAGACAAGGTAGGAAGATCTTCAGGGGCTTAGTGTTAGGTTTATTTAAGGGGGGTTTGGGTTAGATTAGGGGTATGTGGGTGGTGGGTTGTAATGTTGGGGGGGGGGGTATGGTATGTTTTTTTTTACAGGCAAAAGAGCTGAAATCCTTGGGGCATGCCCCGCAAAGGGCCCTGTTCAGGGCTGGTAAGGTAAAAGAGCTTGTAACTTTTTAAATTTAGAATAGGGTAGGGAATTTTTTATTTTGGGGGGCTTTGTTATTTTATTAGGGGGCTTAGAGTAGGTGTAATTAGTTTAAAATTGTTGTAAGATTTTTCTTATGTTTGTAAACATTTTATTATTTTTTGTAACTTAGTTCTTTTTTATTTTTTGTACTTTAGCTAGTTTATTTAATTGTATTTATTTGTAGCAATTGTGTTTAATTAATTTATTGATAGTGTAGTGTTAGGTTAATTGTAGGTAATTGTAGGTAGTTTATTTAATTATTTTATTGATAGTGTAGTGTTAGGTTAATTGTAGGTAATTGTAGGTAGTTTATTTAATTAATTTATTGATAGGGTAGTGTTAGGTTTAATTATATCTTAGGTTAGGATTTATTTTACAGGTAAATTTGTTATTATTTTAACTAGGTAACTATTAAATAGTTATTAACTATTTAATAGCTATTGTACCTGGTTAAAATAATTACAAAGTTGCCTGTAAAATAAATATTAATCCTAAAATAGCTATAATATAATTATAATTTATATTGTAGCTATATTAGGATTTATTTTACAGGTAAGTATTTAGCTTTAAATAGGAATAAGTTATTTAATAAGAGTTAATTTATTTCGTTAGATGTAAATTATATTTAACTTAGGGGGGTGTTAGTGTTAGGGTTTGACTTAGCTTTAGGGGTTAATCAATTTATTAGAATAGCGGTGAGCTCCGGTCGTCAGATTAGGGGTTAATAATTGAAGTTAGGTGTTGGCGATGTTAGGGAGGGCAGATTAGGGGTTAATACTATTTATGATAGGGTTAGTGAGGCGGGTTAGGGGTTAATAACTTTATTATAGTAGCGCTCAGGTCCGCTCGGCAGATTAGGGGTTAATAAGTGTAGGCAGGTGTCGGCGACGTTGAGGGGGGCAGATTAGGGGTTAATAAATATAATATAGGGGTCGGCGGTGTTAGGGGTAGCAGATTAGGGGTACATAGGGATAACATAGGTGGCGGCGCTTTGCGGTCGGAAGATTAGGGGTTAATTATTTTAAGTAGCTGGCGGCGACGTTGTGGGGGGCAGGTTAGGGGTTAATAAATGTAATACAGGGGTCGGCGGGGTTAGGGGCAGCAGATTAGGGGTACATAAGTATAACGTAGGTGGCGGTCGGCAGATTAGGGGTTAAAAATTTTAATCGAGTGGCGGCGGTGTGGGGGGACCTCGGTTTAGGGGTACATAGGTAGTTTATGGGTGTTAGTGTACTTTAGGGTACAGTAGTTAAGAGCTTTATGAACCGGCGTTAGCCAGAAAGCTCTTAACTCCTGCTATTTTCAGGCGGCTGGAATCTTGTCGTTAGAGCTCTAACGCTCACTTCAGAAACGACTCTAAATACCAGCGTTAGAAAGATCCCATTGAAAAGATAGGCTACGCAAATGGCGTAGGGGGATCTGCGGTATGGAAAAGTCGCGGCTGAAAAGTGAGCGTTAGACCCTTTAATCACTGACTCCAAATACCAGCGGGCGGCCAAAACCAGCGTTAGGAGCCTCTAACGCTGGTTTTGACGGCTACCGCCGAACTCCAAATCTAGGCCTAAGACTTTTAATTTCAAGAAAGCAAAATTCAACGATTTAAGGAAATCATTAAATAATATAAATTGGGACAATGTATTTTCTAATAAAAATACAGAGAATAAATGGATAATATTTAAAAATGTGTTAAATAAATATACATATCAACACATACCATATGGTTATAAAAATAAAAATAAAAAAACAAAGCCGTTATGGCTAAATAAAAATGTGTTAAGAGAAATTAGGAAAAAACGTAGGGCATTTAAATTATTAAAAGAAAATAGTACAGACTCAGCTTACAATATTTATAAGGAATGTAACAAAGCATGCAAAAAAGCAATCAAATTAGCCAAAATTGAAAATGAAAAATGAATTGCCAAGGATTCTAAGTCTAACCCTAAAAGGTTCTTTAAGTACATAAATAGCAAAAAATCTAAGAAGGATAATATAGGTACATTAAAATGCGTGGAGGGTAGCATGATAAATAATGACAGGGAGAAGGCTGAGGTACTAAACCAGTTTTTTTCTTCAGTATACACAAGAGAGGAACCATTGAATGCTACTTTGGAACAGAATAGAACATGCCAGTCCATACCACTAACTGGGTTTTCTTTAGAGGATATCAGGAAAAAACTGGAAAATATTAAGGTAAATAAAACTCCAGGCCCAGATGGAATACACCCAAGGGTGTTAAGGGAGCTTAGCACTGTTATAGACAAACCTTTACTCTTAATTTTTCAAGACTCATTATCCTCAGGCATGGTACCCCAGGATTGGCGTAAAGCTGATGTGGTGCCACTCTTCAAAAAGGGAAGCAGGGATGATCCAGGAAGCTATAGACCAGTTAGTCTGACATCAATAGTGGGGAAGATATTTGAAGGGATTATAAGGGATTATATTGATGAGCATATTTGTGTAAACAAGATTATGAGTTCTAATCAGCATGGCTTTAGGAGAAATAGATCATGTCAAACTAATCTAGTTAGATTCTACGAGGAAGTAAGTAAAAATATAGATAAAGGGGAATCAGTTGATGTGATATACTTAGATTTTGCAAAGGCATTTGATACAGTGCCACATGAGAGATTAATGCACAAAATGAAGGGACTGGGAATAGCTGAAAATGTTAGCTCATGGATAAATAACTGGATAAAAGATAGGGAGCAATGAGTAGTAGTAAATGGATCATACTCAGATTGGACAAAGGTAATCAGTGGCGTCCCCCAGGGATCAGTACTGGGCCCTGTTCTTTTTAATATTTTTATAAAAGACTTGGAGCAAGGATTAAATAGCGACATCTCTATTTTTGCAGATGATACTAAGTTAAGTAAGGTCATAAGGTCAGAGCAGGACGAACTCTCTTTACAAAGGGATTTGCTAAAATTAGAACTATGGGCAAGTGAATGGAAAATGAGATTTAATACGGAAAAATGCAAGGTTCTACATTTTGGAAGTAAAAATAAGCAGGCTACATATTTTTTAAATGGGACAAGACTTAGCCAAACACAGGAGGAAAGGGATTTGGGAGTAGTAATAGATAACAAGCTAAAGATGGGTGCACAATGCAGGGCAGCGGCTTCAAAGGCTAATAAGATACTAGCATGTATTAAAAGAGGCATTGATTTAAGGGAGGAAAGCATAATTCTGTCATTATATAAAGCCCTGGTAAGACCTCACCTTGAGTTTGGAGTGCAGTTCTGGGGACCAATTGCTAAAAAAGATATTGCAGAACTAGAAAAAGTTCAGAGAAGGGCCACAAAGCTAATAAGGGGATTGGAGAAATTAACCTATGAGGAGAGGCTAGCCAAACTGGGTCTGTTTTCTTTAGAAAAAAGGTGCTTGAGAGGTGACATGATTACTTTATATAAATATATTCAAGGCCCATATACAGAGATGACAGAAGCTCTGTTTATTCCAAGAAAATTGTTTCTGACAAGAGGTCATAATTTAAGGTTGGAGGAAAGGAGATTTAATCTCCTGCAACGGAAACGTTTTTTCACTGTAAGAGCAATAAAATTGTGGAACTCATTACCAAAGGAGGTAGTGAATGCCAATACCATAGATACATTTAAAAATAGTCTGGATAAATTTCTGTATATAAACAAAATTCATGGATATGATTGCTAGTATTAAATGGGTCACATTTTAATGGGGTTATTTAAGCTTAACTGGAGCTTTTTGTAAGTATTTTAGATTTGTATAGGTTGAACTCGATGGACTTCAGTCTTTTTTCAACCTTATCTACTATGTTACTATGTTACTATGTATGTTACTATGTTACACCTGGACTTCAACACACTGACCTGGCATCTAGGCCGACCGTGCATGACGAGGACGGGAGTGACGCGGGCGGGGCGTGACATAGGCGGGGCCATGTGGGGCTGTGCGTATGGGAGAGAGAAAGCTCAAAAGAGGGGGGAGAGAGAGAAAGCGACACAGCAAAAGAGAGGGGGGAGGGAGAGCAAAAGAAAGTGGAGAGAGAGAGCAAAATAGGGGAGACAGAGAGAACAATAGAGAGGGAGACAGCAAAAGAGAGGGGGGAGAAAGGGGAGAGAGAGAGCAAAAGAGAGGGGAGAGAGAGCAAAAGAGAGGGGGGAGAGCACAAAAGAGAGGGGGGAAAGAGAGGGGGGAGAGCAAAAGAGAGAGGAGAGAGAGAGCAAAAGAGAGGGGGAGAGAGAGAGAATAAGAGAGGGGCGAGAGAGAGAGCAAAAGAAAGGGGGAGAGAAAGAGCAAAAGAGAGGGGGAGAGAGACAGCTAAAGAGAGGGGAGAAAGAGAGCAAAAGAAAGGAGAGAGAGAGCAAAAGAGGGGGGATAGAGAGAGCAAAAGAGGGGGATAGAGAGGGCAAAAGAGATGGGGGAGAGAGAGAGAGAGCAAAACAGAGGGGGGGAGAGAGCATAAGAGAGGGGGGAGAGAGAGAGCAAAAAAGAAGGGAGAGAGAAAGCAAAAGAGAGGGGAGAAAGAGAGCAAAAGAAAGGGGAGAGAGAGAGCAAAAGAGGGGGATAGAGAGAGCAAAAGAGGGGGGATAGAGAGAGCAAAAGAGAGAGGGAGAGAGCTAAAGAGAGGGGGTGAGATAGCAAAAGAGAAGGGGGATAGAGAGCAAAAGAGAGGGATAAAGAGACAGCAAAAGAAAGGGAGAGAGACAGCAAAAAAGGGGAGGAGAGAGCAAAAGAAAGGGGGGAGAGAGATAGCAAAAGAGTGGGGATAGATAGAGCAAAAGAGAGGGGGAGAGAGAGCAAAATAAAGGGGGAGATATAGAAAAAAAGAGGGGAGAGAGACAGCAAAAGAGAGGGGGAGAGAGCAAAAGAAAGGGGGGATAGAGCAAAAGAGGGGGGATAAAGAGAGCAAAAGAGAGGGAGAGAGAGCAAAAGAGAGGGGGAGGGATATAGACAGCAAAAGAGGGGGGAGAGTGAGAGAGCAAAAGAGAAGGAGGAGATCGCAAAAGAGAGAGAGAGGAAAAGAGAGGGGGAGAGAGAGAAAAATAGAGAGAGGGAGGAGAGAGAGAGCAAAAGAGAGAGAGAGAGCAAAATAGGGGGGAGAGAGAGCAAAAGAGAGAGAGGGGGAGAGAGAGCAGAAGAGAGGGGGGAAGAGAGAGCAATAGAGAGGGGGCAGAGAGAGCAAAAGAGAGGGGGGATAGACAGAGAGCAACCGCTGTACTGCAAAAAATGGCCCGTGTAGGACTTTAGGGCTTTAGGACTAGTATATTTATATATGATTATGTTAATGTAAAATATAGATCTATACCTGCATATCTATAGCAATAGATATGTAGATATAGGTATATATATATATATATATATATATATATATATATATATATACAGTATATATATAATATATGTATTTAGGTATAAAAAGAACATTATCTTGCAGTTGAAGAACATTTGAATGTAAGATATGTACAGTAAATATACAGTAAAGCACATAAAAACATTAATACATATGTACACACATATACAGATATATATATATATATATATATACATATATACATATTTAGACATGTGTATGTGTGTATCTCTTTGTTAAAGCCCTTTGCATGCCTTTATTTTTTCTAACATCTTAAACCTCATATCTTTGAGCTCTTATAACTTTTTAATGCAATTTTATAAAAATAATTATTATCAGACAGTGTTAGTATGAGTGTAAATTTACTTTTATATGTATTTTTTATGTTTTTGTGCCACTTTTTTATCTTGCATAACAGTTAGCCAGAGCTCTAAAGTCGCGCTAACACGACAAGGGTTAAATTCCATTGCACTCAAGCAAACAAGTTTACTTTTAACTCATAATACACACCTTACTTCTGATGTGCAAAGATCCGTGATACAAGAGCAACACTTAGCCCGCCACTCGTAATCTAGCCCTGATCTATGTAAGTTTTTTTTAAATTTTGTATATTTTTACATTTATATGTTTTGTAACTAATTAATGCAACTTTACCTTCTAGTTTCTAATAATATAATTTACATTAAGAATATAATTCACACATGTTTATACAAAGATATAAAGCTTATTACATGACTGAAAGTTCAACATAAAAAGGAAATATTTAGAAATTTTAAGAAAACAGATAATATTGCAAAAAAACTTAAATAGGGAACAAACAGAAACCTAGTTAGAAAATATTAAATTTCAATTCATGATGGAAATTCAATTCATGACACTGTCTCTCCACATATTATTTAATTTCATAAACAGCTTATCTGACTCATTATACTCTGGAAATCTTTACTTGGCATGCTTAATTTTGGCAGTTACATCAGCAGAATTCTTTGGCACATTGTATCTTTAACATTTCAGCATGGTACACTTTATTTGACTACTTTCCACATGACACACTTTATCTGTAGTATTTCCCTATAGTACTTTATTCGGCACCTCTCTATGGTACTTTTTTGGCACCAGTTTTTTGCAGTAGCACATTAAACTGTCATTCACTATTATTCTTAGACAACTAAGCATCAAACCATTAAAATAAAATAAAATAATGGAGTGTCCCTTGCTTGTGGCTCTGGTATTCACCAGGTACCCAGGTTGAAAAAGTAAAAAGTATAGTGGTTTCTTCATTACAGCTTCCTTAACATACCATCCAGAATGCTTGGCAGTGCATCCTTTTTCATATAGCATGTGCATGTTTTATTTTTAACTGCGTAAATCATTATTGTATTGGTTGGCATTTCATTAATAATGATTTTTTTTACTCAAGATACCATTAACACAATAAAATATGTAAGTAGGTCTGGTACTAGAGTTATGGAGACATCTGTACAAGCCGTCTCCAAAGAAGAAGTGAGTTGTATCCCCTCAGGTTCATTAATAGTCTCCCCTGATTGAATGTTCTGACGGTCTGACAAATGGGAAAGGCAAGCATAAGCTTCCAAAAAAACTAGAGATAGCGTCTGCTCAAAGTTCAGAAAGTAGTTGCTGAATACCTCGAAGAATAGCGTTTCCCAGCTTTGCACCATAGGCATTTTAAACACTAGATTAGGGTCCAAATGTTTCTTCCAGTACCACCTCCCCTATGATACTTTCAGAAGTATTATCTTCAAGATTTTTGTTTAAGCAAGATTATTATATGTGTGGGATAGCTTCAGCTATTTTATCCCCCCAGGATACCGGGGGGGGGGGGGGTTGGTTGGTTGAGGCCGGTCTTGATGAAGGCCGCAGTTGCACTCCTCACCGTTCCGGTACTTCAGAACTGATGTGGTCAATAGTAGTCACAACTAAATATTCAGTGTGTATATTAAAATATGTATTAGTAAGAATTTGGTCTGAGATTATTGATTGCGTGAGCGATATGCAGCAGATATATCAGATCATCAATTCAGACTCTGAAATAAGCGGCCATCTTGATAAATCCCTATTTCTATATAAATTTGATGGTGTTTTGGTAAACGATATATATATATATATATATATATATACAGTATATATATATATATATATATATATATATATAGAGAGAGAGAGAGAGGTATAGATGTTGACAGACATATATATATATATATATATAGGAATATCTTATTTAGAAATAAATCAAAATTAGATCTGAGATTTTGCATATCTAATTTGCATATCCTACCTAGAATCGTTTTATGCATTTTTATTTATAAATACATAGAAAGAACATACTCTGCTATGTGCAGAACATTGGAATATGACATATTTACAGTAAATACATAGTTTTAACCTTTGTTAAAGTGAAGGTTAAGTTACCTGTGTCTCGATCCTTAATTATATTCTTTGACCAAAATTAGTATGAGTTTCATTCATCATCTCTTACACAATTATCGATTTAAGAAGTTATCGCTGTAATAAATAAGTATTTCTAGCTTATCCGATTCAACCCGTTTTCTAAAAAAATTTTAACTCCTGATCACGTTCTCCTACCATCCAATTGAAATTCTAGTCGGTAGGTGGCCGTCGATCCACGTCAACTGCCTCCTTTTTAAACTGCACATGAGTTACTTTGATATTCTCCATCTTGGACTCTATGCGCGCTCCCATTTTGCACACGCGTAATCGATCTCATTAGGACTACCCACATGACGTATCAGTGTTTGTTACTGAGTGAGAAGACCATCGCTGTACTACGCATGTATGTGTGGGATATTGTAGACTATCGCATGCGCAGAAGTTGAGAGATCGATGATTCGCGCATGCGCAGTATAAACGAAGGCCATGCACACACTTGGGAGATACGTATAGAGCGGGTGGGACCACTCTATACGTCACAGCATCGAAAGTCCGGAAATATAGATGGGGAGGAGCATACACGGAAACGGTAGGAAGATAATATAGAAATAATCATGATATTAATAAAAATTGAAAAATAAACTTAGCTATCAGCTTGTTATATTAAAAATGGATGTATTCATGTCTTCAGATAGAGTAAAATGAACCTTCACTTTAAATATGGATATGGCATAAGTATGCTTTTACATGTTTTCATTTATTTGACAGCAAAGGGCTCCAATGCACTTATATATATATGTCTATATGTGTGTACATATGCACATGTTTATATGTGTATATATGTCTGTAATTACATAAATACACATATTCATACATACAAATGTACAGACATATAAACATATATACTGTATATCTTTAGACATGTATATGTAAGTTTCTCAATGTTAAAGTCCTTTGTCTGCCATTTTTTTCTAACCCCTGAGACCTCATATCTTTCAGCCCTTATAACTTTTTTTGTGTAATATTTTTTTAAAATAATTTTTGTTATACAGTATTATTATGAGTGTAACTGTACTTTTTATGGTAATTTTATGTAGTTTGTGACACTTTTTTTGTATTGCTAAACAGTTAGCCAGAGCTCTGAGGGTGCGGTAATCATTCTAGCATAAATCGCAAATTGCGATCACGAGTTCATGTTTACTTTCAACTTGTAATAAGAGCAATAAAGCTGACGTGTGCAAACACTGGTGATAAACCCCTATTAGCGCGCCACTTGTAATCTGGCCCTTAGTTGATTAGTATTCTAATTGTTTTATTAAATGTATATTTATGTGTTTATACGTGTATATATGTATGTATGTATGCACATACATATATACACCTATGAACATATAAATAGAAATATATACACACATACACATATTTATATATATATATATATATATATATATATATATATATATATATACAGTATATATATATATATATATATATATATATAATCCCATCACAGAAAGGCACTCGCTGGTCTTCATAACATTTAATTAACTTCATCAATAAAAAGACAACGTTTTGGTGTACAATTACACCTTTGTCAAATGTCAGTATTAGTTCCAAAAAACTGATCCAAAAAACGTATAACATAACATACCTCCACCTGTCTTATATATCAATTGCCGTATTGACCTGCGGTGACGTCATCACGCTACAGCATCAACGTGACGCTTCACCGCCAATCGGCTTACACCGCATTACCATAGCAACGTATACACGGAAGTGTAGTTGCATATATCGTCTTGTAAGGGACACCGCTGTATGATCAGCAATAAGAAGTACACCGCATTAAATGGTATATCATTATAGTGACATAAGGCACAACACAGATCATAGTATAAGATGGCATTGCATTACCATTAATCGATAACCATCGAACATATTACTCACTATTGCAGCGTACATGTCTTGTCCCATTACTAAGAAGATAACTACAACGTATATATACATTTAAAAACATATCTCATCCAAACTATATACATCTTATAGGGCTAATATATATGCACAAATTTAGACTTTTGTATCATACAGGGCAACCACATATAATTTTTATCCTTCTACACATACCCCCAATTCACCAGTATATCCCCTTTATGTCTCCAGGAATATAGGTAGAAACCCGTGGGTACCCACTAGAGCGAACATCCATGTGGATCCGCATTGGTCAATCACTTTTATCTACCGCAATGACTCATGAGTCCAGTCACCAGTCATTTGGTGTAAAATGGTTCAAAATCCAGGAAGGTGTTCAGTCCTTTTGGTACCAGGGTGTTCAATGTATGGATCCATTTGGTTTCCATTTGTAAAAGCTTTTTATCTCTGTTGCCACCCCTAACTAAAGGAGGAATGTAGTCAATCAGCATTGATCTAAGACTTGATACGCCATTATTAATCTTGGCGAAGTGGTGGTTCTGAATCCCCCTTACTGAGGGCTTCCCGAATGGCACAACAATAGAAAATCCACAGCACCACTTTAAGTTTTCAATGCTTTATTGAGACATCTTTATCCCATGCAGGTACAAAGTAGATAGGCAGCAACGTTTCGGGATGTTATCCCTTAATCATGCTAATGAGCCTCATCTGTTGAGGTACATTTATAGGCCTACATATTAACCCCATGTATAATGTTACAAAGTGATTTCTATCACCTAACACTACCACCTAGTGGTTACAAAAATTATTACAATGTTAAACACATAAGTAAAGTTAAAAACAATATACAATTTACCTATTCATATGTTGTTAAAATACATATAATTTCTTACCAATACTTGATTTTTACAAAGTAATTCATTATCTAAGGACTATTGCAATTTTTTATACTACATAAGTATATATTACAGAAATACTTTAAGGTCCAGTTCTCTATTAATGCCTTTAGGAATTAGAGCATCCAATTTATATATCCAATTTAATAACTGCACTACAGCTTGCACAGCCCAAACATGGAAAGGTTCCATAACTCTTTTTAGTTATGTATTTCTGTTTCTTCCTAGATCCTAAATCATTTCTAACTAGAATGTCCCCCAGGTTTTGAACCCTGCGGTATGCCATCATTGGTGGGTTTTTAAAGGATACAACATCCATATTGCAATTTTTCAAAATGTGCCAGTGTCTGGATATAATGTTTCTAATTTCTCTATTAATGGGGTTAAACTGTGTTACACACACTACCCTCTCTTCATTCTCTTTCTTAGAAACACTAATTCCTTTCTCCTCCGGCTCCTGAACCCTTTTAATCTCACTTTCAATCAATTTCACAGGGTATCCCCTTTGTATGAATTTATCCCCCATTTCTTGAAGTCTATTCTTGACTAGTGATTCTTCATTGACTATCCTTTTCACTCTTTTAAATTGGCTACGTGGTAGGGAATTTTTTAAGGGTTCATTATGGAAGCTCTCATACCTTAGTAAAGTATTTCTGTCTGTTTCCTTTCGGTGTAAATCAATCTTAAAATTACAAGTTTCCTTATCAATATGTATTACTGTGTCCAAGAATACCACCTTTTCTTCACTGAAGGTTAATGTGAATTTTAAATTATTAACAGCCAGATTTAGTTCATCAACAAATGCCACTAGGGTACCAACGTCACCCCACCATACGCCAAATATATCATCTATGAAGCGCCACCATGACGCTCCATACTTAATGAACAACTCATTTTCATATACAAATTTTTCTTCAACACTATTCATGAATATATTGGCGTATGCTGGGGCGACGTTGGACCCCATGGCTGTGCCTCTTATTTGGAGAAACCAGTCATCTTGAAACAAGAAGTAGTTATTATATAATACCATTCTTAACAAACTCTCAAAGAACAGTATTTGAGCCTCATTATATAATGTAGAATTTCTGAGTGCCAAAATGCATGCACCTATGCCACTTTCATGATTAATTACCGTATATAAACTACTTACATCAAGTGTATACAAAATACATTTTGCTTTATCCAATGGTAAACCTTTTAATTTTTCAATAAAATCATTTGTATCCTTAATGTATGATGTTATTTTCTGTACCTCTGGCTGCAAAATTCTATCCAGATAAGTAGCTATATTAGTAAAGACTGACTCAATTCCTGCCACAATTGGCCGCCCAGGGGTTTCTGATAAACTTTTATGTATTTTTGGGACTGTATAAAAGATTGGAGTTTTAGGCCAATCCACATATAGATATTCACATAATTTTTTGTCTATAATGCCAATCTTAGATGCCCAGTTTAACACTCTTTTTATTTCTGCCTGTATTTTAATCACTGGGTTACTCTGTAATGGCTTATAGGTATTAGCATCTCCCAATTGTTGTTTAATTTCTGTGACATAATAGTTGGTATCTAAAACTACGGTGGCTCCTCCCTTGTCTGCTCTCCTTATCAATATATCTTTTTCTTTAAGTGTATCTATGGCTTTCTTCTGAGATGCTGTTAAATTAGGTTTATATCTCTGGGTTTTTTTTTACTTAATGCTGTTATATTTAGCCTTTAATTTCATCATTTGACCAATTCAATGTAAGTTTCCACACTACTATTACCCTGGGTTGGTATGTAAGTACTTTTCTTATATAAACCAGTAGATTTTAAAGTTAGCATATTCCCTCTAGGAGTAACAGTGTTATTAATCATTCGTGGACTCTCATTAAACATACATTTTAATCTTAGTGTCCGAAAAAATCTGTATAGGTCTTTCTCTAATTCAAAAAAATGAATGTCTTTTACCGGACAAAATGACAATCCTTTTTCTAATGTCTCGTACTCACTATCTTGCAGAGTCTTACTTGAGATATTAATCACTGTGGGCTCTTCTTTTTCGCCTTGTTGGCTTTCCTCCTCGGCTGGCCAACAATGGTTGGCCATCCTGTCTCTGAAGCTTGTCACTGTCTTCCCGATGTAAACCAAAGAGCATGGACAGATTAACATGTATATAACGTGTACTTATGCACGCTAGTCTGTATGTTGATGGTGTAACGTTTGTTAGTGTGGGGATGCTGAAATGATTGCCCTCATGGTGTTGAGTGTTATACAACTTCTGCATGTGAAGCAATCATTTTTTGAGGTCTTTAACCAGGTATCCTTGTTATTACAGTCAACTGGATCGTTTTTTTACTAATAGATCCCTCAAATTGTCTGCCCTCCGGTATACCATCCATGGTGGCTTCATCATTTGAAATGGAAGTGATGGATCTGATTCGAGAAGAGACCAATGTTGTTGTACCGACTTTCTCAGCACCTCGCACATGGAGGTGTATGTGGTCACAATATTCAATTGCTGGGTGCCATCACTGGGTTCCTTATGCTTATTCTCCATTGGCACACCTAGTACCCTCTATTAGTGTGTTATACGTTTTTTAGGTCCGTTTTTTGGAACTAATCCTGACATTTGACAAAGGTGTAATTGTACACAGAAACGTTATGTCTTTTTATTGATGAATTGAATTAAATGTTATATTTTATGAAGACCACCGAGTGCCTTTCTGTGATGGGATTCTGGATGTATTTATGTTGAAATCATTTTTATTAGTTTTTATGTCTTATAACAATAAAAGCAAAATAAAATAAAATAAAGTGAAATACATGTGTCTCTTAATTTTCTTCACATATTCAATGTGTTCTAAATTACAGATTCAAATGAAAACGGTTTCCATCATCAGTTATACAATTAGTAAAATCAAGCTTTGTAGATGCACTTTTCTGAATACTTAACATATATCTGGAGCATTATAAACAGTCGTATTTTTGTAACAATCACTGTAGAGGTTCTCAGTGCATCTCAGTGGTTCATAGCGAGGGTCCCGGCTCAACTATTAGGTCTCAGTATTTAAAGCAGAAGCGTTATTCTGATTGGCCTTCCTTTTTGCCTCATGATGCATTATAAAGGGTTCCCATCTTGCTAAAAATCTTTCTTTGTCATTGAGAGATTCTGCTGCTGCACTTGCCATATTGTAATGATATTCTAATTTATTATAAATAAAGGATGAGTCAGGAGGGGTGGATTTCCAGAACTGAGCTATGCTAAGTCTAACTATCGTGCAGACCATCATGGCTAGTTTAAGGTGTGTCTTTGGTATGTCAGGGATTGGGAAGTGGAGTAGTGCCTGTTCTAATGTTAGTGTTATTTGCTTTTGAAGAATTTCACTAAGTAGTTTAGAGGTGTAGTCCCATATTTTTTTAATGTGCTCGCACTCCCACCACATATGTATGTACGATCCTCTTTCCCCACATCCTCTATAGCAAGAATGCGATAGTGCATCTCTCGCACCATGCGATCGTGTTGGGTGGAGGTACCACCTGAACGCAACCTTTATATAATTTTCCTTAAGTAAGGCATTTGATGTAAAGGACAATCCGTTTGAGAGGTTTGTATACCATGTTTTGATTGGCCAGTTTTTACCTATATCTTGTTCCCATCTAGTAATAGTTGGTGATTTCTCTGAATTTCCTGGGGAGTTAAAAATGGAATAGAGGGATGAGATCATTCCTGGTATATGAGAGGTAGTAAGGCATAGAGTCTCTAATGTTGTGTTTGGGAGGGGTTGTGAATTACCTAATATTTCATTTGCTCTAGACCTCATTTGTAGATAATGATACCATATATTTTTGTCGTTGATGTCCATATTTTGGTATTGTGTAAAGGTCATTATTTTATTTGCTAGAAGTATGTCTGCAATTCTATAGAGTCCTTTATTGGACCATTTCTGTTGTACTGTTAAATCGACTGAAGTATCAAGTGTTACTAGTGGGGTTAGTATTGATCTGTCTCTAGTGAGTATGTATTTAGCATTTAGGGATTTCCATATATGGATAGTATGTTCAATCGCAATAAACTTGCCGTTCTGCTTATGTTTTGTAAGATATGGGGGCCAGAGTAATCTGGGTAGGAAATCAGTCTCGATGAGATTCGATTCTAGACGAGTCCATTGCTTCTTATTATTCTCTCTAAACCAATGTATAGTCTGCGCCATCCTAGCAGCGTGATAGTATGAAATTAAGTTTGGTACCCCTACTCCCCCTTCGCTTCTATTTGTACACATAACTTTTTTATTGATTTGTGCTTTTTTACCTTGCCATATGAATCTCAATAAATCCCTTTGCAGTTTGTGTAGTTCAGAGAGTGGAACTGAGATGGGTAGGGCTCTAAACAAGTACAGTAATTTGGGTAGTAGGGTCATTTTAGTGGAGATGATCCTGCCGTATAGAGAGATTTTAAGTTTAATCCATTTACTAATTAGATCCCTAATGTGTTTAAACATTGGTGTGTAATTAGTGTGGTAAAGAGCGTGTATGTTTGCTGGGAGATTAATGCCTAAGTATCTGATGGATTTCTTAGCCCATTTAAATGTAAAATTGAGTTCCAGCAGTTTTTTAGTGTGTTGTGGGAGTTTAATACTTAAGGCCTCACACTTATCTTCGTTTATCTTGTAGCCTGAGAGGTTACTAAATTGGTGTAGTATTTGATACAGAGGGGGAAGAGATAGCATTGGCTTGGTTAGGGACAGGATGATATCGTCCGCGAATAGGGACAGTTTGTGCTCTATTACTCCATCATTTATGCCCGCTATATTTTGATCATCTCTTATTTTAATTGCCAGCGGCTCAATACAGAGCGCGAACAGTAAGGGAGAGAGCGGGCAGCCCTGGCGAGTACCGTTTTTAATGCTTATTGCCTTAGACTGATAGCCTGATAGTTTTACGAAAGCTGTTGGGAATGAGTATAAATTAGTAATCGCATCTAGAAATGTACCCCGAATCCCTATTTTCCTAAGGACAGCAAACATATATTGCCAATTAACCCTATCGAACGCCTTCTCTGCATCCAGAGCTAGGAACAGAGAAGGCGTCCCCCCAACAGAGGCAGTATTGATCAAATCTATCACTTTGCGGGTGTTGTCCGGTGCCTCTCTCCCAGAGACAAACCCCACCTGGTCTGTGTGTATTAAATCAGTAAGTATAGGATTCAATCGGTTTGCCAATATTTTAGTGAATAGTTTTATATCCTGGTTTATTAATGAAATAGGTCTATAGTTTTGGCAGTGCTGCTTATTTTTACCGGGTTTTGGAATTACTGCAATTCTGGCTGTTAGCATCTCTGGGGGGATTACCTTGTTTTGTAATATCGAATTGAATACTTTTACTAGTTGAGGTATTAAAATTGGTTGTAATAATTTATAAAATATCCCCGAATATCCATCTGGTCCTGGGGCTTTTGAATTTTTAAGAGTTTTTATACCTAATTTGACTTCTTCATTTGTGATTGGCTTATTTAGGGATTCTCTATCCTGCTCAGTTATAGATGGTAAGGAGCTGTTTTCTAAGAATGTATCTAATTCTATTGTTTTGTCTGTATCTCTTCTGTTATGTGGGAGATTGTATAGTTTGTGGTAGTATTCAGCAAACGAGTTAGCTATTGCTAAGGGATCATTAGTCATTTTATTGTCTGGTAATTTTAGTTGAGGTACTGTGGTGATCCTAGTGATTTCTTTTAGTTTATTGGCCAACATTCTATCGGGTTTATTGCCGTAAATATAATATTGTGTGTCAATCATTTTAATTGTCCTGATAGCATCTTTGTTTAGGAGCTGATCTAGCTTATCATTTTTGGTTTTTAATTGTTTTGTTAGCTCTTTAGTGGGTTTATCTAGACTTTTGGCTCTTAAGAGGTTAATTTCTGACTTCAATTGCTCTATTTGGGTGTTTTTGAGTTTACGTTGCTTGCTAGCCTCTGTGATCAATAGCCCTCTAGCGTAGGCTTTTAATGCCCCCCATTCATATATTGGATTTGAGATGGTGCCGCTATTTAGTGTAATAAATTCCTGTATTTGCTGTTGGAGCGAATTCAGTATTAAACTATCCTGTAATAGATGAGAGTTAAGTGTCCATGCTTTTGTTCTATTCGGGTTGATTACGCCTGAAAGTGTGATCTCTACCATAGCATGGTCTGACCAGGTACAATTTAGTATTGAGGTATTAACTAGTAAAGGCACCATGATCTGACTTATGAAAATGTAGTCAATTCTGGAGTGTGATTTATGGACTGGGGAGTAATATGTGTAATCTCTAGCTGTACTGTTAAGTGTTCGCCAGCTGTCTGTCAGGTTGTGGTCAAGGGTGAAGTCTTTTAGAACTCTGTGGGATGCTCTATTTGTTGTTTGTTGTGAGGTGGCTACTGGTGATCTATCTACATTGTTATCCATAGTGGTATTGAAGTCCCCCCCAATAATTGTTTTATACCTTTTCCATAGTGTAAGTTGTTTACTTAGTTTGGATATAAATACAGATTGATGTTCGTTAGGGGCGTACACATTGACTAATAGTACCGGGGTGTCTTGTATAAGACCTTTTACAATTAAGAATCTACCTTCTTTGTCTCTAATGACTGATTCTTCTTTAAAGTTCAATGAGGTGTGGAGAAGGATCGTAACTCCACATTTTTTGTTTGGGTTAATTGAATGATATTGTTTGGGGTATGTTTTATCCCAATATTTGGGGGTATATGCTCTGGTAAAGTGTGTTTCCTGTAGCATCACTATTTGTGCTTTCAGGGATTTATATTCATTAATAGCCTTTCTACGTTTTATGTCAGAGTTAAGTCCTCTGACGTTATGTGATATTATTTTAATTGACATAATAGTGTGGTGAGTACATCTTTAGCATTTCCTTACCTTCTGTTTCTATATATACCTCGTAGTGTACCCTTGTACTCTGAAACTGTTGTGTTTTCCTACCCCCTGGAGAGCCGGGACCCTCATCAAAATGTCGCAAGACATCGTACCTTACGGTGATTCCTTCAATATATCTTAGTGGGAGATAAAAATATATAATGAGAGCAAGTTGAGAATAAATACAGATACATAAACAGAGACCATACAATAATGAGAGCTTCAGAAGTGATCTTGATCTGTAGAGTAGAGCAATTTTGATAGACACATGTAATAAAAACAAAGAACTGTAAATGTTAATGGTTCAAACTTAAACGAATATAATAGGGGGACGAATTATGGCATGCAATCAATGCGGACAATAAGCATGTGCAGTTCTAACTGTAGAAAGAAAGGATTAACCTAGCAAATAATTTTATGGGAATATGAAGGTAGGGGGTAGTGGGGTGGGGGAGGGGGGAAAGGGGAGGAAGGGGAAGGGAAGAGATATAGGGGAGAGAACTCGAGATATATTTCAATTACTCAATTCACATAAATTAAACTTTAATGCAGCAATAAAAGTGCAACTCTTAGAAATTAGAGACCTCCAATGAAACTAGTTGGAGGGCTCCTGATATAGCTAGAAACTATATAAAGTTAGTCTCTGGAACTTAACATGGTTAACTGTCAATTCAAGAGTTCTTCAAAGAGTTTTTGGGAGCTTTGCAGCTATGACAGATGCAATTACCAGTGTTGTTACTTCCCTTCAATCCGGATCATCCTCTTCAATTGAGGATTCTGATTCTATGGGGTCCTCTGTTGCAGGTTTTCTTTTCTTGTTCTTTGTCGAGTCTCGGACAGGCGTCCATTCTCTGTGAAAATTTTTCTTAGGTGTCTTGCTAGGCGGTGGTGGACTGGATTCTTCAGATGGGATTTTGAGTTTGTTCAGCAGCGTAAATCCTTCTTCTTTGGTAGTGCAGCTATACATGATGTTTTGAATCGAAAAGACTAATTTGAATGGGAAGTTCCATCTGTATCTGATGTGAGCTGCGTTGAGAGCTGTAGTTATGGGTTTTAGATCTCTTCTTTTCCGGAGAGTAATGGGGGCTAAATCAGTGTAGATTTGAATATTATGTCCATCATACGTGATAGTCTGGCTATTCCTAGCGGCTTTCATGATGAGTTCTTTAACGTGGTAGTAGTGAAGTTTAGTTATAATATCCCTAGAGGTGGATTGCTGTGGTTTCGTTAGTGCCCTGTGTACACGATCCATTAGTAACATTCCTATTTCGATATCAGGGACAAGTTGATGGAAAAGGTCCGTTATTGTTTCATCTAGGTTCTTATATGCTTCCGGAAGGTTTCTGATGCGGATATTTGATCTGCGTGACCTATTTTCAAGATCTTCGATGTGATCTTCTAATTTGGTTATGTAGGTCGAGTTTTCTTGTATAGAGTGACGTAATTGAGGAATTTCCTCAACCACGTTATCTAGTTTGTCTTCTAGTTCGGCCGTGCGGCCTCCAATTTCTCTAATATCCAGCCTCAATTCTGAAATAGCAGACTTTAACTCTTCCTGAAATAGAGATTTTATCTGGGTCAGGAGTTCTTTATTGGTTGTTGATGAGTTAAGTTGATCGGGGTCTGTTTGTGGGTTTTTTGCAGGGCTGGAATTTTGAGAAATAAGGCTTTTATCTGAAGCTTTTTGTTTTGCTTGAGATTTAGATAAGCATTCCTTAACTGTCTGTGTTTTATTCTTCATCTTGTTACCACTTGTTTTAGATATCCTAAACTTTATAAGTTGTTTGCTTTATGACTGATGTTCTAATTCAGGATAGTCAGTTGATATTATATGGCTTAAATAATATACTCGTGATCTAGGGATTATTTAGTGATACATCATTAATTAGAACTGTCCATGCTTGCTAGTAAGATATATTGTTAGTCGCATTGATTGTTCATCGTGCTTTATCCTGCCATTTCTTTCCCCTTTTTGTGTGGCACATTACATTTCTCTTCTTGTCTTGTTGAATAAGAGTTATATAGAATTTCTGAGGAGTCTTGTGGGACCCTGTAGTTCCTATTCCTCCGTTAGACTACTGAGCCCCTTGATTCTAGCCCCCTGTATCTTCCTGTTTTCAGGTTAGACCCCTCTAAAACAGGGCAGGCAGCCTGGATGGTATAAACGCAAAGGGCCGAAAAGGAAAGGAAATCTGCAGTCTTAGTTTATTGTTTTTTAACTTTCTCAGCCATTAGTAGTGGGTCTGTCCCATCTGAAGCGCTGCTGTCAATTTATCCCACTCTGTGATTGATCAATGTGGGTGTATGTAGAGAGGGGTCCCTCTCAGTTTTTTTGTGATCCCAATGTAGCAATCTATGTAGGGGAATATGGATGCAAGATGGCGCGTTTTCCCGCCTTTCAATTTGGCAGTCTATAATGCTACTATTCAGTGAGAAGGGCAGGAAAGTATCCCCAAAATTATCGTTTCAGCACTCTCTGGGCTTAACTGTTAGGTGTACCAGTCTGTGTATGGATTGAGTGTCGCTCACCTGGAATCCCTGCGGGGCCGAGTTCCCCTGTCACGCTGCTTGAAGCGCTTCTCTCTTGTGATGCCGAGTGAGCTGTGCCGTTGTCTGGTAATGTACAAGGCGTCTGGTTAGCTGGAACTGTGGTTATAACAAGAGAGGTCGCCCTGATTCCTTTGGTATTTGTTCGAGGCCTTGTGAACATCCGTCGGAGCGGAGCTCCGACCTTCCGGCGTTATTTTGCAGCGGGCCGTAAAAGATGTCGATCCGGCTTTTAATGCCCCAATTCTGTGACCGGAATCCTCTCTAGGGGCTCTCTAGTGTTTGCCCTTTTCAGTTTTGTGTCTTTTATATTCGTGCCCCGGGAATTATTACTTAAAATAAGCTCTATATAAGCGGAGCTCTTTCTCGGCACGTCTAACCGCTAAGGCTGCTAGCTCCGCCCTCTGGATGTATTTATAAAGTGCACCCTGGCAGCTGAATGACATTGTAAGATTGTGCTCATCCTATATATACATTGGAACCATTTTCAGTTAAACACCTTGCCATATACCATATCCCTTTAAAAATATTTTATTAATATTTAAATTATATATTTTTATTAAAGTGTATATATGAGTGTATTACTTTATTTTAATGTGTTTTTTCTATGTTTTGTGCAACTTTTAATTTTTTTAACCCGTACATTTTACTTTAGGCCTCGTGTCACGCTAATATTGTAATGCAAACTTTGGCTTGCACTCAAGCGCAAACTTTAACTTTCAATTTGCAATATGAGAACAAGTTAGTGCATTTTCGATATAAATTGAAACAATATTAAAATAATATATATTTTTTAATTAAAAAGTGAATAAATGAGTGTAATAATTTATACTGATATGTTTTTGATGTGTTTTGTGAATTGTTTTTTTACCCTTGCATTTTACTTCAGGTCTCAAGTCTTGCTCAGTATTCTAGCGCAGTTTCAGTTTTCGCTCGAGGGCAACTTATAAATTTCAACTTGCGAGTATAGGTTGCACTAGAGCAATGTCGGTCATGCTAACCATTCTCTGGTAAATGGGATTTACCATGGACTTGTAATATCAGGTTGTATGCTAATGTTACCGGGGTCCAGCGATATTACGTATCGTGACCTGCTGACTCAATAATAGCCCTTATTTGGTCAAAGTATTTAAAAGGTAAAATGGGAGATGTGGAATGGTTAATTCTACTAGAATTTAGCATTCATTTTACAAATGTGCATTGTCATAGGTGTATTATTAAATTATATGTAAACTAATGAAACTTAAATGCAATTCAAATATCTCTTTAATATGAGTCCACTAATATTTTAGCTTTTTTTCCTTTTATTATTTTCTTAAAAAATATTGTCTCTAAATCTGGGGTCATATTATAGGAACTGTAGAATAGAAATGTTAATTACACTTCGACATCTAGTGACATTCTTGCAAAATGTATCCAGTCAAAACTTGTTGATAGCCTCTAGGTATTTTTTTTTGTATAACTGACCTTTGCTTATACCTTTTGATTTATGTTACAGTACAACTAGACAGAATTAGAAACAGGAGAAATAAATCATTTCAGTTTAGATCATAAATAATGCCTAAAGCAGTTAGGATGCCTGAACATCCTTACATACTATAAATAATGGAAACTGCATGTTCTAATTAGGGTTCTTTTGCCACGTTCATAGCTGCCATAACTAAATCTTTTGCTTTAAATCTTATATAGCTCTTATGTTAAGCATTCTTTATAGAAAGCCTTGCATTAAACTAACAAAAGTGATTCTACCCTTGTTGAAGAAACACATAAGTAATGTTACACTTGTCAAACCTCACTGCTTACTGTGTAGTTGCCCAGCTTGCCATTCTATGCAGTTGGTCCTGGTCCTGGCTAGTTAATCATTTTCTGCTTCATTCTGATTTATTGGCCATGGTTCTCGGTACTTATGCTCATGTGCTATCTGCTATTGTTCATGTAGGTTATTCTAGATTGGTGATCCTGGTGTTGGCTTGTTAATGTTCTGTACTCTTTACCCCATGGGTGACAAGTTCCTCTCTGATGAGCAATTTGGTGCATTCTCCCCTCAACCTGGCTACTTATACTTATCTGTGACATTTGCCCAATGTTCTGGTTATTTAACCACTGGTTCTTTCATTCTGGTCACTTTCTATGTTGTGATACTTTTTTCTACTACCATTGCCAAATGGTTATGTGTCCAGCCTCTGCCATTGTCCTGGCATCTTATGTTTATATAAAGCATCAGCCTGCTGCCATCTGAAGAATAAACATCTCTTTTTATTTGAGGAAATATGTTTATATTATTTATAAGTATATACAAATAGTGTTTTACTATTAATACAAATATATAATAGAAGCATATAACGTATTAGAACTTTAATTATGTAGTTATGAAAATTTTGAGTTGAAAAAGCTGACTACCTGTATATACCCCTGTATATATTGTATGTATTATTGGGGTTAACTGCTTGTGGCTGTGGGGACAGCACAGCTTCCTGTGAGTGCCAGTGGCACCCAGGGCTGAGCATGTTGCAGGGTCATGGGATGTGTACCCGGTCCGGTATGAGAGTGCAGTTCCCTTCCATGTTTTGTATATGTCTAGGGTGGTTACATATTCCTGTGCACCCTTCCCTTGTTTTCAGTTTGTTTGGATTTGAAAGCTTGCATTGTGTGGCTGTTTTAGGGTCTCAGGTATTGGAAAGGACCTTGACGTGGTACCTGAGCTTGCCCCATTTGGCCAGATGCGGTGACTAACCTTTCCATTTTTGCTTTTAAATCTTAGCTGAGAGCTTGTAAGTGAGTGCTGGGTTTTCTCTGTGTGTTGTATTAATTTGTTTTGTAATTTTCCCTATGGTTCTTGCACCCAGACCTGTCTGGGGTTAACTGCTTGTGGCTGTGGGGACAGCACAGCTTCCTGTTAGTGCCAGTGGCACCCAGGGCTGAGCATGTTGCAGGGTCATGGGATGTGTACCCGGTCCGGTATGAGAGTGCAGTTCCCTTCCATATTTTGTATGTATTATATGTATATCTATATATCTATATTTCTAAATAGATCAATAGATTGATTGGTCTATCTATTTATCTATCTATGTATCTTTCTATCTATCTATCCATTTATCTATCTTTCTAGTTCCATTTACAATATTTAAATATGAACAGTTTTGATTCCTTCAGAGTTTACATTTTCATGATTTACTGCCATGTATATGTAATGTATTTCTTCGTGGTTATTTTGTAAAAGTTCAACACTGATTATTTTAGTAATAGTTTTTTTTTGGGGTATTTGATTGAATGTTTTGGCAGAAAAACTAAAGGAATAAGTTAGAACTAGAAATACATATTGTGTCAGATGATGATGCATGGGCGGTGATGGAACACATATGATAGTATTTCTGATCGTAATTTAATTAGTGTGTTTTGTTACTGAGCCAAAAGTATTTGTTGCTTTGTCAAAAGAGCCTAAAATGTTTATCTTCTCCTGGCTTATACAATTCATGCGTAGTTATAAGAACACAGGGATAGAGGTTAAATGCATAACGTAAGCATGCTTTGCAGATCCCATGGTCTGTGCTTCAAGCAAAATAATAAAAAGAACTCCAAACTCATAGCCAAAAATGTGCCATATTATGAATATTCTAGAAATAATGATTGACATGTATTATGACACCTCATCAGTCATTAGACTTTTTCAAAGATGTCATTGTGAAAGTGGTGACGAGGATCATGAAATAGCAACTAAAGAACTCATTTTATAAAGCAGATTAAAAAGAAAAATAGAAAATCATATCTAACAATAAATGGGATTTATATGAGTCTAAATAATAGGGAAGTGGATATAAATCTACAGATATTGTTCCTTTATTAATGTGCTACAGTTATTTGCAACTAATTTTAGCTGTTAAACTTGACTGCATGAACCTAAGGTTTAATATAAGTGGCTCCCTATTTCAATGCATTAGAATGACAATCTAAAACATAGGGGTTGATCACATCTTGCGGCAGACAATGATTTCTGAATCTCATCCGTTATTGCGGTTCTCTAGTGATCGCAATCCTAGAATGCTTCTGCCATTAAAAGCCCAGTGAAATGTTTACTTCCCAAAAACATGAAGCCTATGGCCTCTATTTATCAAAGTCTGGCGGACCTGATCCGACAGTGCGGATCAGGTCCGCCAGACCTCGCTGAATACGGAGAGCAATACGCTCTCCGTATTCAGCATTGCACCAGCAGCTCACAAGAGCTGCTGGTGCAACGCCGCCCCCCTGCAGAATCGCGGCCAATCAGCCGCCAGCAGGGGAGTGTCAATCAACCTGATCGTGCTCAGAGCAGGCGGACAGGTTATGGAGCAGCGGTCTTTAGACCGCTGCTTCATAACTGCTGTTTCTGGCGAGTCTGAAGACTCGCCAGAAACACGGGCCATCAAGCTCCTTTCGGAGCTTGATAGATAGGCCCCATTGTCTTTGAAGTTAATCTTCAAATTTGGTAATTCAAAGGCCAAACAAAATGGCGATTTTGGAAATGTAATGATTATATCACAGGCTGAAGGGCCTGTATGTTGTTTGATAGCTTTGAATAGAGTATAATAATTTTAGTTGGCAAAACTAATGTTACATTTGATAGCTTTTTCAGGGACTCAGTAATAAGTCGAAAAATGTTTTCTGGGGTTTATCAAGTCCTTCTAGCTGTGGATTTCAATCAATTAAAATGTACTGTAAATATGTTACTAATTATTAAGAAATTGGGATTGTGATCAGCCAATCTAAGTATAGGACACATTTTCATTAACGAGACATGAAACCCAAATTTTTTCTTTCATGATTCAGAAAGAGCATGCAATTTTAAACAACTTTCCAATCTACTTCTATTGTCTAATTTGCTTCATTCTCTTGATATCCTTTGTTGAAAATTATTCCTAAATAGGCACAGGAGTTACTGATTGGTGGCTGCACATAGATGTCGCATGTTATTGACTCACCCATGTTCATTGCTATTTCTTCAAGAAAGGATACCTAAATAATGAAGCAAATTAGATGATAGAAGTAAATTGGAATGTTCTTTAAAATTGTATTTTCTATCTGAAAGAAAAAATATTGGATTTCATGTCCCTTTAATGGACAATGAAAAAAAGTGCTGCCAATAAACAATAAAAATGGCTGATAGCAATCATGTTGACATCTAAAAGTTCTGTTAACATGCAGATAATTATTGAACAATATAATTTGATCAACTAAATAGTGTGGCAACTACGGTGATGATTGACATTCTTTTTAAAATACATTGAAACCTTTTACATTAAATATGAATTAATTTTTTCCCCACTATCCTAATTGCTCAACAACATGCATATAAAAAAATTAAATATAATAAATAGGTCACTAAATATTAATTAAAATAATGTTATTGTGGTCTAACCTTATTTACTGGGGATATTTTCCCCTTGTTCTACTTTTTTTTTTACATGGTTTACTGCTGGTAGTAAAATATTGTGCACCCATTGTTAGTACTATTGGTCAATATGCCTGTAATTTAATTAAAACCAGTATTTTTTTCTTCATTTCTTTGCAACAAAAATGCTAATATATATAGTGTTCTTGTCAAAAATAATTGTAATAATTTTTTACAGCAGTGAATTTATAAAGGCAATTTGGTCAACTGTGACAGATGCAAAAATATATTGGTGGCCCATGGGATGCCAGTTGTTTAATTTGACTGTAGGCCAACTGTTTCTTGTAAACATTTTCATTATAATCTTTTCCCCAACACATAACTCTCTTATAGGGAATAAGAAATGGAATCCTTGAGGATTCCCCCCCCCCCTCACACACACCAGACATAGGAGGAAGTCTTATGTTTCCTTTAATTTTATCACTTGACCAAACTCACAGGAGATGATATAACCATTGTTTCCTCTCAGGAATAAAGTGACTCCGTTCTATGGAAAGATGAAGAATTAAATGCCAAAAAAAGAAGGATAACAAACAAACTTTGGTAGCATTGACTTAATAATTCACTTTATAGTGACATGTAGCTGTGTGGTTGTGTATCAAAATACAGCAATGCGAACGAGTAAGAAACTGGCTTTGGTTATTTACGTGAGAAAAAAATAGATTTGATACAGTTTAGAGTAAAATAATTATAATTTAGAATGCATGTAAAGTAACATTTAAGTCTAAAATATTGAAATGGTTAAAACAATAATGTTAGTCTTCATGGAACATGAATAAACAACATGCTGATTGCAGTATAGTAACTCAAGATATGACATTATGGTACATTGAGTGAAACTAACTCGATTTATTTATTTTCAGTGATTATTTATAATCAGTTTTCCATTAATTTAATTTTTTTGTTTATGAGGGCTGTTCAATTTTATTAGAACAGTGGAGTGTTCAAATTTGGGACCATTACAGTATAAAATATCATTTGGTTATTTTGTGATTTTTGAGTAACTTTGCACTATGTAAACTCTTCTGATAATATGTAATGAGGAAATTTGACTGCAAGATTCTTATCCATCAGAAATGTTCTGACTTTTCTGTTGCATTCAAATTTTGTGCATCCTCAGTCCATATATCAATAAAACAATCAGTTTTATAAAAAGCTTCAAAGAATAGCTCACATCACATTTTTTAAACCATGCAACTGGTATGAAAATTATATACACAAGAATGTTAGTTTTTATTAATTTTTACTGTTAATTATGCAATTACAAAGGCAATGTGAAACTGTTAATAGCACACGCACTGTGAATCAATATTATTCGTTAAAGAGACAGTAAAGTCGAAACATAAACCTTCATGATTTATTTGAAGCATGCAATTTTAAACATCTTTCCAGTTAAATTCTTTTATCTAATTTGCTTCTTTCTCTGGGTATCCTTTGTTGAAATGCTTACTTAAGTAGGCCCAGGAGCAGCACTACTTGTAGATAGATGCTGATTGGTGATTGCATTTATATGCCCCTTTAATTGGTTCATCTGATTTAAATTTGTACACTCTAATTCATCAAAAACAAAAATTGATTTTCACGTTCCTTTAAACGAGAACATGTTAAGAAGTTATCCATACTAAATTAATTAGGGTAATATTTTATACTTTGCATTCACTGCATATATTTTTATTCTGAGTAGGTATAATATTTGTGATTCAGAAGGAATAAATTAATGAAACAGGAATGCAGCTCAGCTTGACTCAGTGTAATCTAACAACCAGATGCCCAGAGATCTCATATATATATATATCACACTATATCAAGCAGGTATGGGCACAGTCCCAACCATGATAGACAACAGATGAGCAACTTGTAGGTTTACAGCCAGGCTTCATCCGAAGAGCACCAGAAGGGACAGGTAACTGCGTGCTGCTGCTGGAGAATACAGAGATAGAGAGGAAGTCTGCTAACAATTTTCTGTCTTCTGGAGACACTGGTGCATATGTATCAAGCTCCGAATGGTCATGGTCTATGAGTAAGCGCCTGTAGGGGGCATGAAACGCGTAAGATTATCCTGCATGTTTTAACCTGCCATGTCTGTGTACCTTTTTAACGCATACTAGTACATTTTTTATATTTTTTAACAAGTTTGAGAACGAGTGCCTGCTGCTTCCTTTTGCTCTCAGATTACCTAGCAGCCTGATCCTCTGCATTTTGCTACGGCACTCCGTGCTTGCTGTGCACCTTTTTGTGGAACTCTTTACTCCGCCCGCTACCAGCTAGCGTCTCCGGTCGGAGGATTACATTTCCGGCTATACAGTGTGGTTGGCGTGCTGCGTGGATTCATCTCTACCTCTGATGTTCAGAATGTATTGTACATCTTTACTGCTATCTTTTCCAGAGTTTCATTAGTATACATTCATGCCTTTAGAGTCTAAAATCACGTGATGCGCCCAGTACATGATATCTTGAACATCAAAAGAGAACAGCTAGCAATGTGGAAAAACAATAATAATCTGATAAAGTCTCTCTCAGTAGACCAAAAGGTATCTCTAAGGGTTGGCCGTGGAGGTTCTAAAGGCATGGATAGGATTTTTTACCTTGGCCCAGCATAGAGAATTCATAAAGACTTCCTGTTTCCTCTGTAAATTATCTTGGCTCAGTCATGTCTTGCTATTAAAAAACTGACAAATTATTTTTATTTTTATTCATTTCTCTTTAAATGTGTTCATGTTTTCTTTTGCGCGTATGTAATAGTACTGTGTTTTATAGAATGAATGAGATAAAGAAAGGGATCTGAATAAAAATAGATATTTTAAAGACCATTAAATACAGTAGAACTGCATAAACAACTGCATAATAAAAAAAAAGATAATGCACTTAGTCTAAATTTCAAATGAGTAGTAGATATTTTTCTGACAGCCATCAGCAAATCACATGATGTATATAAGTATACACTGTGAATTTTTACACATGCTCAGTATGACCTGTTGCCTCAGAAAGTCTGCAAATTTTCAGAAACAGACAAGCTAACTGTAGCTAATAGGGGGCACTCTTATACAATGATATTCCATTATAAAAAGCCACAAACCATAGGCTTTATATCCAAATAGGAACAAAATAGTATCAAAGTGTCAAAAACACAAAATGGTGAGTCCAAAAAGTCCAGTGCAAGGGTATCCTAAAATATGCTCTGATGTAGCGGTCGGCTGCTTTTCTCTTCACACTTCAAGTGGCCCGGTTCTAAAGTAACAAAAGATAGAGGGGCACCTCATGTGTATCAATTAGTTTCCACGGGACACAAAGTGCAACAAATGATAGTGGGTACTCACATTTGGTAAGAGCACCATTATGTGCTAGTAGACGCCAGCTGATAGATTGAGGTGTATAAGCTCACCTATTCCCAGTGAAACTGGAATGCTCCAAAGGACCAGAAGCAATAGTGCTAATATGAAACACTCTTTAAACCATTCGCTTGTAATTAAAACCAGATTAAAACAAGTTTAAAAAGCTGAATAAGTGGCAGGGCCGTCTTTAATATTGATTGGACCCTGGGCAAAAATTTTCTTGGCCCCCCCCCCCCCCCACCCCATGCAATTTCGCTCTCCACCCCAAAATCCCAAAAAACAACTAAATCAAATTTTTTTTTATTATTAACCCAGCGGTGGATCATCCACTGCTGGGCTAATCATTTAAAAAAAAAAATTAAAAATTGCAATATGTGAAACTGGACCTAAGCAGAACTAATAAGTAAATAAATATATAAATTCCTCCACTGTGGATTCATTTAATATTCTTTTGAATGTGATTCTGGTGTGAGGTTAGCTGGTTAAAGAGATTTAGGGTAGCCAAAAGGAGCAAAGCAAGGTAAAGGAGGAAGCATGGAGGTGCAGACAAATATAAGTTTACTGACTGGAACAGCAGAACTACTATGGGAAGCTGTAAAATCTGAGACAGAGAGAAAATAAAAACTATAAAAATAAACCTTACATTAATGTGTAAAGTATCAGCATGACGCTATACATCAGCCACACCAGCACATGTAGCTTCTTTGCTAGGAACAAGTTCCCTCTCACCCTGAACTAGACACTGCTGCATGGGGAGGGGCGTGTGTGCACTCACTTATTCTTCCCACTGACACCTTTCTACAAAGCACTATTCCCCTAACAAACTTCAGTTAGTTGATCTTAGGGCCACAGCAGAAAGAGCAGGGCTAAGGGGACCAGTAGACATGATGCTGTCTGTCCAAGGCTGCATGGATACAGTGTGAGATGAGTCACACAGCCTCAAGACTGAAGAGAGCAGTGTATGCAGCTGCACAGATGATCAAATCCTCATGTGCCTGCCGCTCCAGCTTTCTGCTGCATGCGCCTACAGTCAGCCCTACCCAGAAACAATCCCCACCACCAGAGCAGTTACCTGGTAACAGTGGTAACCCCAGTAGGACCTTTTCTGATGCAGTGGGAAATGGCTGGATGCCGAGTTAGGGCTTTGCATTCAGTGCTGCACAGTGCACATCTAAAACAGCACATGGCACTAGTTTGGCATGTTACATGACACCGGCACGGTCTGGCACAGTTTTTAAAAAAAATATAAGCAGAGTACTTTTGACTGTGACAGTATTAGGACTGAATGTGTGTGTTCCCCATGTCACATCAGCAGTCTGGTATGAACCATTAAAAAAAAAAAAAAAAAAATTTTTTTTTTTTTTTTTTTTTTTTTAGGACTCTTGGGCCCCTCAACAGAGACTGGGCCCAGGGCAGCTGCCCCTTTTGCCCTGTGTTAAAGACGGTCCTGATAAGTGGGTAGGGGCATAGAAATGCTCCCTTAATCATGCAAAGCGTTGCATCAGGCATGATGCCTGAGGCAGAGAAACGCGTTGCATGATTAAGGGAGTATTGCTATGCCCCTATACTCTTATTCAGCTTTCTCTCTCCTCTGAAAATTTTTAGAATTCCAAGTGATTTGTAACTGCTCCTTGAATGAGCATCAGGTTGCAAGATAAGGTGCATTGGATTCGATAGAACTGCTTCTGTTTTGCATCCATTTACATTCTACCTTATAAAAAGACATCCACTTTCAAGAAAATCAGCATCACAAAAACATTTTAAAACGTTTAAAAAACAATACAAAAACAAAACTGTATCCTTGATATTAGCTATGCAAACGGAAAAAAAAAACAGCTTTACAATGCACTTTCATTATTTAGTTTGCCTTGTTTTCCTGCAATTATCTGAGAGTTGCAAAAGTACACCATAGACTTCGCAATCCTTACCCTACTACATATCTGTCTCTACTTGGCTTTAGCAGGAGTCGTTATCAAGAAGCAGCAAATGTAGATGCAATTGCTGGTAGTCTAGGTCCAAAAGAGGACACAAGGGGAAGTTGATGGAATCAACTAGAAGTGGTTTAGGTGAAGGAATAGCTGATTTTAATGACAGTGGATGCCTGAAGATAATTAGACTGCATTGTATCTCCTGCAAACAGATTTGTAGGATTGAATGAATTATGTTTGATATAATTCTCTTATATGGCATATTAGATCATTTGAGTTTACATTAGGATTTTAATTTATATTTAGTGATGTTGCGAACAGTTCTGCCGCGAATAGTTCACAGCGAACATAGCATGTTCGCGTTCGCAGCGGACGGCGAACATATGCGATGTTCGATCCGCCCCCTATTCATCATCATTGAGTAAACTTTGACCCTGTAGCTCACAGTCACAAGACACATTCCAGCCAATCAGCAGCAGACACTCCCTCCCACCTCCTGGACAGCATCCATTTTAGATTCATTCGTAGCATGCATTCTTAGTGAGAGGAGGGACAGTGTAGCTGCTGCTGATTTAATAGGGAAATCGATAGCTAGGCTAGTGTATTCAGTGTCCACTACAGTCCTGAAGGACTCATCTGATCTCTGCTGTAAGGACAGCACCCCAAAAAGCCCTTTTTAGGGCTAGAACATCAGTCTTCTTCTTTTTTTTTCCCTGTGTAATCTAATTACAGCCTGCCTGCAAGCTCAGGCTCACAGCGTATACTGTGCCCACTTGCCCAGTGCCACCACTCATATCTGGTGTAACAGTAGTGTACATTTAAAAAAAACAAAAAAACTTTTTTTAATTTGAAATAATAGCAGTCATTTTCCTTCACACGTGTGCATTTGAGGTCCTGCCAGGGCACAGTGTGACACCAGTGCAAGTCATATCTGCTAAAACATTAGTGTACATTTAAAAAAAAAAAAAAAAAAACTTTTTTTAATTTGAAATAATAGTAGTCAGTTTCCTTCACACGTGTGCGTTTCAGGTCCTGCCAGGGCACAGTGTGACACCAGTGCAAGTCATATCTGCTAAAACAGTAGAGTACATTTAAAAAAAAAAAAAAAACCTTTTTTTAATTTGAAATAATAGCAGTCAGTTTCCTTCACATGTGTGCGTTTCAGGTCCTGCCAGGGCACAGTGTGACACCAGTGCAAGTCATATCTGCTAAAACAGTAGTGTACATTTAAAAAAAAAAAAAAACCTTTTTCTCCAACATTGGTGTGCCCGGTCCATGGCGTCATCCATAACTTGTGGGAATATTCTCTTCCCCAACAGGAAATGGCAAAGAGCACAGCAAAATCTGTCCATATAGTCCCTCCTAGGCTCCGCCCACCCCAGTCATTCTCTTTGCCGTTGCACAGGCAACATCTCCACGGAGATGGTGAAGAGTATGTGGTGTTTAGATCAGAAGACCAGAGACTCACTCCGTTGGTGGCTAACCCAGGACCACCTGTCCCAGGGAATGAATTTCTGCAGACCAGAGTGGGTCATCGTCATGACCGACGCCAGTCTAGTGGGCTGGGGCGCGGTCTGGAACTCCCTGAAAGCTCAGGGGCTATGGTCTCGGGAAGAGTCTCTTCTCCTGATAAACATTCTGGAACTGAGAACGATATTCAATGCTCTCAGGGCTTGGCCTCAACTAGCAAAGGCCAGATTCATAAGATTCCAATCAGACAACATGACGACTGTTGCTTACATCAATCATCAGGGGGGAACAAGGAGTTCCCTGGCGATGAGAGAAGTGACCAAAATCATAAAATGGGCGGAGGATCACTCCTGCCACCTATCTGCGATCCACATCCCAGGAGTGGAAAACTGGGAGGCGGATTATCTGAGTCGTCAGACATTCCATCCGGGGGAGTGGGAACTCCACCGGAGATCTTTGCCCAGTTGACTCAATTATGGGGCATTCCAGACATGGATCTGATGGCGTCTCGTCAGAATTTCAAGGTTCCTTGCTACGGGTCCAGATCCAGGGATTCCAAGGCGACTCTAGTGGATGCATTAGTAGCGCCTTGGACCTTCAACCTAGCTTATGTGTTTCCACCGTTTCCTCTCATTCCCAGGCTGGTAGCCAGGATCAAGCAGGAGAGGGCCTCGGTGATCTTGATAGCTCCTGCGTGGCCACGCAGGACTTGGTATGCAGACCTGGTGAATATGTCATCGGCTCCACCATGGAAGCTACCTTTGAGACAGGATCTTCTAGTACAAGGTCCATTCGAACATCCAAATCTAGTTTCCCTTCAGCTAACGGCTTGGAAATTGAGCGCTTGATTTTATCTAAGCGTGGGTTTTCGGATTCTGTAATAGATACTCTGATACAAGCCAGAAAACCTGTAACTAGGAAGATTTACCATAAAATATGGAAAAGATATATCTGTTGGTGTGAATCCAAGGGATTCTCATGGAGTAAGATCAAAATTCCTAGGATCCTTTCCTTTCTCCAAGAAGGTTTGGATAAGGGATTATCAGCGAGTTCTCTAAAGGGACAGATGTCTGCTTTATCTGTCTTATTACACAAATGACTGGCAGCTGTGCCTGATGTTCAAGCTTTTGTTCAGGCTTTGGTCAGGATCAAGCCTGTTTACAGACCTTTGACTCCTCCCTGGAGTCTGAATTTAGTTCTTTCAGTTCTTCAAGGGGTTCCGTTTGAACCTCTACATTCCATAGATATCAAGATGTTATCTTGGAAAGTTCTGTTTTTGGTTGCTATTTCTTCCGCTAGAAGAGTTTCTGAGTTATCTGCTTTGCAGTGTAATCCGCCCTATCTGGTGTTCCATTCAGATAAGGTTGTTTTGCGTACTAAACCTGGTTTCCTTCCAAAGGTTGTTTCCAACAAGAATATTAACCAGGAAATAGTTGTGCCTTCTTTGTGTCCGAATCCAGTTTCAAAGAAGGAACGTTTGTTACACAATCTAGATGTAGTTCGTGCTTTAAAGTTCTATTTAGAAGCAACAAAGGATTTCAGACAAACGTCTTCTCTGTTTGTCATTTATTCTGGCAAGAGGAGAGGTCAAAAAGCTACTGCTACCTCTCTTTCCTTTTGGCTGAAAAGCATCATCCGATTGGCTTACGAGACTGCCGGACGGCAGCCTCCTGAACGCATCACAGCTCACTCTACTAGGGCTGTGGCTTCCACATGGGCCGTCAAGAACGAGGCTTCTGTTGATCAGATATGTAAGGCAGCGACTTGGTCTTCCCTGCACACTTTTGCCAAATTCTACAAATTTGATACTTTTGCTTCTTCGGAGGCTATTTTTGGGAGAAAGGTTTTGCAAGCCGTGGTGCCTTCCGTTTAGGCAACCTGATTGGCTCCCTCCCTTCATCCGTGTCCTAAAGCTTTGGTATTGGTTCCCACAAGTTATGGATGACGCCGTGGACCGGACACACCAATGTTGGAGAAAACAGAATTTATGCTTACCTGATAAATTACTTTCTCCAACGGTGTGTCCGGTCCACGGCCCGTCCTGGTTTTTTAATCAGGTTTGATGAATTTCTTTCTCTAACTACAGTCACCACGGCACCCTATAGTTTCTCCTGTTTTTTTCTCCTGTCCGTCGGTCGAATGACTGGGGTGGGCGGAGCCTAGGAGGGACTATATGGACAGCTTTTGCTGTGCTCTTTGCCATTTCCTGTTGGGGAAGAGAATATTCCCACAAGTTATGGTAAGCATAAATTCTGTTTTTACTGTGAAATAATAGCAGTCAGTTTCCTTCACACGTGTGTGTTCCAGGTCCTACCAGGGTACAGTGTCACACCAGTGCAAGTCATATCTGCTAAAACAGTAGTGTACATACATTTAAAAAAACAACAACCTTTTTTATTGTGAAATAATAGCAGTCAGTTTCCCTCACACGTGTGCGCTCCAGGTCCTGCCAGGGCACAGTGTCACACCAGTGCAAGTCATATCTACTAAAACAGTAGTGTACATACATTTTAAAAAAAAAACAACCTTTTTTTACTGTGAAATAATAGCAGTCAGTTTCCCTCACACGTGTGCGTTCCAGGTCCTGCCAGGGCACAGTGTGACACCAGTGCAAGTCATATCTGCTAAAACAGTAGTGTACATTTAAAAAAAAACACCTTACACTACCTGAACGATACAACATCATACCTGATGTTTTAAAGCACGTTATTCCAAACAATTTAGGAATGTTAGGTGATTTATGCCCTTTATGGATTAAAACCAGACTCTGCATCAACTATGTAATTTTCCATGGGAGTTTGCCATGGATCCCCCTCTGGCATACCACAGTCCAGGTGTTAGTCCCCTTGAAACAACTTTTCCATCACTTTTGTGGCCAGAAAGAGTCCCTGTGGGTTTTAAAATTCACCTGCCTATTGAAGTCTATGGCGGTTCGCCCGGTTCGCGAACTTTTGCGGAGGTTCGCGTTCGCCGTTCGCGAACGCAAAATTTTAGGTTCGCGACATCATTATTTATATTTAATTAAATGTTGATAATGCCACAATTTATGTTATTTCTGATGTGTTTAAAGTGAAGGTCCATTTTGATGAATTAGTGCCCGGTTTTTAATAAACCTATTAAAAACAAGGGCACTTTAATTCATCAAAATTGACATTTCACTGTTTTCTTCAAAAACTTACCTTTTAATCCTGGCAAGCCGTCTTCGCGGGTCCAAAATGACGAATTCGGCTTCCTCCAATCAGAGCGTTGCATCAGGCCAAGATTCCCCCGGGGGGAAGCTGTGATTGGAGGAAGCCTGATTCGTCATTTCTGACGTCTGCAGAGGCTTCCGACGGCCAGGGGAATCGCTGGAGCGGCATTCAGGATTAAAAGGTAAGTTTTTGAAGAAAACAGTGAAATGTCAGTTTTTAATAGGTTTATTAAAAACCGGGCACTAATTCATCAAAATGGACCTTCTCTTTAACATCATCTTTTCTAACAGGTGTCCCTTATAAATGGAGCTGTAAAGAATTGATGCCATGTATGTTAATAAAACTCTAGAATATATTCTGTGGCCATTTCAAAGTGTTTTGAGCATGAGCAAGAAAATAGACTGCTTAAAAATAGTCATAAATAAGTTTTAAAGATGTCCAAAATATATTTTCAAAGACTTATCAAGTGCCTAAAGGTGTTGAAAAATTGTTTGAAAATAGATTGTGATTGCTGAAAACTTTCATCCCCATTGGAGAAAAAGGCTTTTATTGAGGAAAAGGAAACAAATTAGGGGTGTACTCACTTTTGTTGCCAACGGTTTAGACATTAATGGCTGTGTGTTGAGTTATTTTGAGAAGACAGCTAAATTTACACTGTTAAGCAGGCTGTACACTCATTACTTTACATTGTAGCAAAGTGTTATTTCTTCAGTGTTGTCACATGAAAATATATAATAAAATATTTACAAAGATGTGAGGGGTGTACTCACTTTTGTGAGATACTGTATATATGTATACACCCCCACATCGCAAATTACCTTGCTACATTATTAAACCCTAAACAACTACACCCCACATTGCAAAGTACCCGCTACACTGTTAACTGATGCTTTGTATATGGGGCCCTGTATGCTGAAGAATAATAAAATTGGATTTTTGATAAACTTTCCTCACATGAAATCATTTGTTTTTCATGTTGCTTTCAAATGTGTTTCCTATCTAACACCAGATGCTAATTCTGTTTGATATAATTCTCTTATATGGCGTATTGGATCATTTGAGTTTACATTAGGCTTTTAATTCATATTTAATTAAATATTGATAATGCCACAATTTATGTTATTTCTGATTTGTTTAAAGGGACACTGAACCCAAATTTTTTCTTTTATGATTCAGATAGAGCATGCAATTTTAAGCAACTTTCTAATTTACTCCTATTATCACATTTTCTTCATTCTCTTGGTATCTTTATTTGAAATGCAAGAATGTAAGTTTAGATGCCGGCCTATTTTTGGTGAACACACTGTGTTGTTATTGCTGATTGGTGGATAAATTCATCCACCAATAAACAAGTGCTTTCCATGGTTCTGAACCAAATAAATAGCTTAGATGCCGCCTTTTTCAAATAAATAAAGCTAGAGAACGAAGAAAAATTGATAATAGGAGTAAATTAGAAAGTTGCTTAAAATTGCATGCTCTATCTGAATCACAAAAGAAAAAATGTGGGTTCAGTGTTCCTTTAACATCATCTTTTATAACAGGTGTCCCTTATAAATGGAGCTTTAAAGAATTGATTCTAAAACTCTAGAATAACTTCTGTGGCAATTTCAAAGTGTTTTGAACATGAGCAAGATAATAGACTGTTTGAAAATAGTTATAAATAAGTTTTAAAGGTGTTTTTTAGATAGACATTTTTTTTTGGGGGGGGGATTATTTTTATTGTAGAATGGGGTTGCATTTTTTTTTTTTTTAGAAAAGTCGCTTTACAAAAAGCCCTTCTAAGTGCTATTGCTATAGTAAATAAATACACTATTGCTATAGTAAATTTTAGTATTAGACTAGGGTTTTTTATTTTGGGGTCGGTATTTTTTTAAGGGTGGCTTTAGTTTTAGAATAGGCATAACTGTTTTTTTTATTTTTGGTAATGTTTTCTTTTTTTTCTGTAATGGTAGGTTTTTTATTTTCTGTAATGTTAGGTATATTTATTTTACATAATGGTAGTTTTTTGTGTGGTAACTTAGGCAATGTTACGTTCGGGGTGTTAGCTGGTTAGGGGGGTTAGAGGTTAGTGGGTAACTAACGATGGGGGTTGTGGTGGTTTATTGGTTAATAGTGTAACAAGGTTCTTTGCGATGTGGGTGTGTGGTGATTTAGGTGTTAATAGCGTAGCGTGTACATTGTGATGTGGGGGTGTGGCGGTTTAGTGTTTAATAGTGTAATTTAGTGCAACTTTTTCCTTTGGCCAAACTCTTTAAGTAAACTTTTAAGTCACATAAAAAGAGATCACTGTCGGCTAGATTTAGAGTTTGGCGTTAGAGGCTCCTAACGCTGGTTTTGGGCTACCGCTGGTATTTAGAATCTTGTAGGTAAGGGTCTAACGCTCACTTTGCAGCAGCAACTTTTCCATACCGCAGATCCCCCTACGCCATTTGCGTATCCTATCTTTTCAATGGGATCTTTCTAACGCCGGTATTTAGAGTCTTGGCTGAAGTGAGCGTTAGAAATCTAACGACAAAACTCCAGCCGCAGAAAAAAGTCAGGAGTTAAGAGCTTTATGGGCTAACGCCGGTTCATAAAGCTCTTAACTACTGTGCTCTAAAGTACACTAACACCCATAAACTACCTATGTACCCCTAAACCGAGGCCCCCCCACATCGCCGCCACTCTATTAAATTTTTTTAACCCCTAATCTGCCGACCGCACACCGCCGCAACCTACATTATCCCTATGTACCCCTAATCTGCTGCCCCTAACACCGCCGACCCCTATATTATATTTATTAACCCATAATCTTCCGCCACCAACGTCGCTGCTACCTTACCTACAATTATTAACCCCTAATCTGCCGACCGGACCTCACCGCTACTATAATAAAGTTATTAACCCCTAATCTGCCTCACTCCCGCCTCAATAACCCTATAATAAATAGTATTAACCCCTAATCTGCCCTCCCTAACATCGCCGACACCTAACTTCAAGTATTAACCCCTAATCTGCCGACCGGACCTCACCGCTACTATAATAAATGTATTAACCCCTAAAGCTAAGTCTAACCCTAACACTAACACCCCCTAAGTTAAATATAATTTAAATCTAACGAAATAAATTATCTCTTATTAAATAAATTATTCCTATTTAAAGCTAAATACTTACCTGTAAAATAAATCCTAATATAGCTACAATATAAATTATAATTATATTGTAGCTATTTTAGGATTTATATTTATTTTACAGGCAACTTTGTATTTGTATTTTTTTTAACCAGGTACAATAGCTATTAAATAGTTAAGAACTATTTAATAGCTACCTAGTTAAAATAATTACAAAATTACCTGTAAAATAAATCCTAACCTAAGTTACAATTAAACCTAACATTACACTATCAATAAATTAATTAAATAAAATACCTACAATTAAATCTAACACTACACTATCAATAAATTAATTACATGATATACCTACAAATAAATACAATTAAATAAACTAACTAAAGTACAAAAAATAAAAAAAGCTAAGTTACAAAAAAAAAAAAAATTAATTACAAACATAATAAAAATATTACAACAATTTTAAGCTAATTACACCTACTCTAAGATTCAAGAAGATGCCACTTGGATGAAGATGGTTGCCGGTCCGGATCTCCTCTTCTGCCCGGATAGGATGAAGACTTTGGAGCCTTTTCTGGACTTCTTCTTGCCGCTTGATAGAAGACTTCAGCCGGATGACGGATCTCCAGCCCCCGCTTGGGCTTGGATGAAGATTTCGGAGCCTGGACGGATCGGTGATACCCGGTGTGGTGAAGATAAGGTAGGAAGATCTTCAGGGGCTTAGTGTTAGGTTTATTTAAGGGGGGTTTGGGTTAGATTAGGGGTATGTGGGTGGTGGGTTGTAATGTTGGGGGGGGGGGTATTGTGTTTATTTTTACAGGCAAAAGAGCTGAATTCTTTGGGGCATGCCCCTCAAAAAGCCCTTTAAGGGCTGGTAAGGTAATAGGGCATTTTTTTATTTTGGGGGGCTTTGTTATTTTATTAGGGGGCTTAGAGTAGGTGTAATTAGCTTAAAATTGTTGTAATATTTTTATTATGTTTGTAATTAATTTTTTTATTTTTTGTACTTTAGTTAGTTTATTTATTTGTATTTATTTGTAGGTATTTTATTTAATTAATTTATTGATAGTGTAGTGTTAGATTTAATTGTAGGTAATTGTAGGTATTTTATTTAATTAATTTATTTATAGTGTAGTGTTAGGTTTAATTGTAACTTAGGTTAGGATTTATTTTACAGGTAATTTTGTAATTATTTTAACTAGGTAGCTATTAAATAGTTATTAACTATTTAATAGCTATTGTACCTGGTTAAAATAATTACAAAGTTGCCTGTAAAATAAATATTATTCCTAAAATAGCTACAATATAATTATACTTTATATTGTAGCTATATTAGGGTTTATTTTACAGGTAAGTATTTAGCTTTAAATAGGAATAATTTATTTAATAAGAGTTAATTTATTTCGTTAGATTTAAATTATATTTAATTTAGGGGGGTATTAGTGTTAGGGTTAGACTTAGCTTTAGGGGTTAATACATTTATTAGAGTAGCGGTGAGGTCCGGTCGGCAGATTAGGGGTTAATACTTTAAGTTAGGTGTCAGCGATGTTAGGGAGGGCAGATTAGGGGTTAATACTATTTATTATAGGGTTAGTGAGGCGGATTAGGGGTTAATACATTTATTATAGTAGCGGTGAGGTCCGGTCGGCAGATTAGGGGTTAATTATTGTAGATAGCTGGCAGCGACGTTGTGGGGGGCAGATTAGGGGTTAATAAATATAATATAGGGGTCGGTGGTGTTAGGGGCAGCAGATTAGGGGTACATAGGGATAATGTAGGTTGCGGCGGTGTACGGAGCGGCAGATTAGGGGTTAAAAA